>NC_092713.1:256766568-257066568 GCF_047496885.1 Scyliorhinus torazame
TGGATAAAGCTCATGATCACTCAAAAGACAGCAAAACTGAGCTACTGCAATAGCTTAAACTAGGTACCTTGTTTATGGGCATATCCAAAATTTGAAGGTCAGGAAATTAAAATGGAAGTGGATATGGGTGCAGCAGTATCGTTAAAATCCAAGACAATTCATCATGAAAAGCTGAAGCACTTGTTTTTAAAACCATCAAATGTGATCCAAGGACATACACTGTACAGGCCATGCTTCTTCACGTTATCTGTGGAGGTTTTCTTGCCCTATTGGCAAAGATTAAGCTTAACTGGGAAACCATTAATTAATTAGTGGATGTAAAGAGCAACTTGCAGCAACTTCTGAAGAAGTATGAGAAGGTTTTTGAAGATTCACGAGGCTCCAGACCGGAGTTGAGCTACACCTAACAATCACGCCAGACAGCTCACCCAAATGTCACAAAGCTCGAATCATACTATACTCCATCCAAGCCGAAAGTTGAATTAGAACTAGAAAGATTAGTAAGGACAGGAGTCATTGAACTTGTTGCTACAAGTGATTGGGTGACACCTATCATTCCTGTATTAAAATGGAATGGCTCAGTGAAAATTTGTGGAGATTCTAAAACTATTATTAACCCAGTATTGTGTGCAGGTCATTATCCACTGCCAGTGATTAAAAACTTGTTTGCTGGACTTCCGGGTGCGGCGATGACCAGCTGAGTCACACGTTTCGGCAGCTCCCGGTGAAACGGACTTTTGGGCTCTTGATAGGAGCCCCAACGGCAATTTTGACGGCTAAAAACACTGTGCGGTAAACCAGAAGGGAATCCCCCCTGGATACGGATGAAAAAAGGAGGAGAAAGTGGCCGGATTGCAGTGGATCCTTTAGAACAGCGGCAAGGAAGGCAAGCAAAAACCAAGATGGCGTCGGAAAGTGGCAGTTTAACATGGGGCCCTGAACAACAAGAGTTCTTGAAATGCTGTGTGGAAGAGCTCAAAAAGGAAATGAAGAAAGAGCTGTTGGCCCCGATACTACAGGCGATCGAAGGACTAAAGGAGGAACAAAAGACCCAGGAGCGGGAGCTTCGGGTCGTGAAGGCAAAGGCAGCCGAGAATGAGGACGACATACAGGGCCTGGTGGTGAAGACGGAGATGCATGAGGCACATCAGAAACGATGTGTGGAAAGGTTGGAGGCACTGGAGAACAACGCAAGGAGGAACAACCTGAGGATTCTTGGTCTTCCTGAAGGTGTGGAGGGAGTGGACGTCGGGGCATATGTGAGCACGATGCTGCACTCGTTAATGGGAGCGGAGGCCCCGGCGGGTCCGTTGGAGGTGGAGGGAGCATACCGAGTGATGGCGCGAGGACCGAGAGCAGGAGAAATTCCCAGAGCCATAGTGGTGAGATTCCTCCGTTTTAAGGATAAAGAAATGGTCCTTAGATGGGCAAAGAAAACTCGGAGCAGTAAATGGGAGAACGCGGTGATCCGCGTTTATCAAGACTGGAGTGCGGAGCCAAGGCGGTGCTTCATAAAAAGAAGATAAAATTTGGAATGCTGCAACCGGCAAGACTGTGGGTCACATATCGAGGAAGGCACCACTACTTTGAGACGGCGGATGAAGCGTGGACTTTTATTGTGGAAGAAAAACTGGAATGAGCGGGTTATTAAAAAGAACGTTTGTGGTGGGGCGAATGTGGGGGGCGAAGAGGGGGGTTAAAAGGGGGGAAAGAGGAGTTTTATGTACTAATCCTGCGATGTGGTAACTTTTCTCTCTTCCACAGGTGGTGATGGGGGGAGGAGGGGAGGTGGAGGAGATGGGGCTTTGGCCATTGGGGGTGGGGCCAAGGGAGAAGCGCGGGCTTGGTTCCCGCGCTATGATAATCATGGCGGGAATAGAGAAGCAGGAAGGAGGGGGCGTCGCACGGTGCGAGCCGAGGTCACGGGGGGAAGCCGAGGTCGGCCAGAGTTTGCTGACTTCTGGGAGCAACATGGGGGGAGTAATTACGCTAGCGGGGGATCTAGTGGGGGGGGGGGGGAGGGGGGAATTACTGGGTTGCTGCTGCTGGGGAGGGGGGGAGCTGGTAGGGGAGGGGATGGGCGGGGGGGGGGGCACCGCCTGGGGGAGATACAGCTGCGTGGGAACCGGGTGAGGAGCTGGAAAAAGGGGATGGCTAATCGACAAGGGGGGGTAGGAAGCCCCCCAACCCAGCTGATCACGTGGAACGTGAGAGGGCTGAACGGGCCGATAAAGAGGGCACGGGTACTCGCACAGCTTAAGAAACTTAAGGCAGATGTGGTTATGTTACAGGAAACGCACCTGAAACCTGAAACCAGGTTAGGCTACGCAAAGGATGGGTGGGGCAGGTGTTCCATTCGGGGCTCGATGCGAAAAACAGGGGGGTGGCGGGTAATGTTCGAGGCAAAGACTATAGTGGCGGATAACGGGGGCAGATACGTGATGGTGAGTGGCAAACTACAGGGTGAGACGGTGGTTTTGGTAAACGTATATGCCCCGAACTGGGATGATGCCAATTTTATGAGGCGGATGCTAGGACGCATTCCGGACCTAGAGATGGGAAAGCTGATAATGGGGGGAGATTTTAATACGGTGTTGGAACCAGGGCTGGATAGGTCGAAGTCCAGGACTGGAAGGAGGCCGGCAGCAGCCAAGGTACTTAAAGATTTTATGGAGCATATGGGAGGTGTAGACCCGTGGAGATTTAGCAGACCAAGGAGTAAGGAGTTCTCGTTTTTCTCCTATGTCCATAAAGTCTACTCGCGAATAGACTTTTTTGTGCTGGGAAGGGCATTGATCCCGAAGGTGAGGGGAACGGAGTATATGGCTATAGCCATTTCGGATCATGCTCCACACTGGGTAGACTTGGAGATAGGGGAGGAAACAGGAGGGCGCCCACCCTGGAGAATGGACATGGGACTAATGGCAGATGAGGGGGTGTGTCTAAGGGTGAGGGGGTGCATTGAAAAGTACTTGGAACTCAATGATAATGGGGAGGTCCAGGTGGGAGTGGTCTGGGAGGCGCTGAAGGCGGTGGTTAAGAGGGGAGCTGATATCAATAAGGGCACATAAAGGGAAGCAGGAGAGTAAGGAACGGGAGCGGTTGCTGCAAGAACTTTTGAGGGTGGACAGACAATATGCGGAAGCACCGGAGGAGGAACTGTACAGGGAAAGGCAAAGGCTACATGTAGAATTTGACTTGCTGACTACGGGCACTGCAGAGGCACAATGGAGGAAGGCACAGGGTGTACAGTACGAATATGGGGAGAAGGCGAGCAGGTTGCTGGCACACCAATTGAGGAAAAGGGGAGCAGCGAGGGAAATAGGGGGAGTGAGGGATGAGGAAGGGGAGATGGAGCGGGGAGCGGAGAGAGTGAATGGAGTGTTCAAGACATTTTATAAAAAATTATATGAAGCTCAACCCCCGGATGGGAGGGAGAGAATGATGGGCTTTTTGGATCGGCTGGAATTTCCCAAGGTGGAAGAGCAGGAAAGGGTGGGACTGGGAGCACAGATCGAGGTAGAAGAAGTGGTGAAAGGAATTAGGAGCATGCAGGCGGGAAAGGCCCCGGGACCGGATGGATTCCCAGTCGAATTCTATAGACAATATGTGGACTTGCTCGCCCCGGTATTGACGAGGACCTTTAATGAGGCAAAGGAAAGGGGACAACTGCCCCCGACTATGTCTGAAGCAACGATATCGCTTCTCTTAAAGAAGGAAAAGGACCCGCTACAATGCGGGTCCTATAGACCTATTTCCCTCCTAAATGTAGATGCCAAGATCCTGGCCAAGGTAATGGCAATGAGAATAGAGGAATGTGTCCCGGGGGTGGTCCACGAGGACCAAACTGGGTTTGTGAAGGGGAGACAGCTGAACACGAATATACGGAGGCTGTTAGGGGTAATGATGATGCCCCCACCAGAGGGAGAAACGGAGATAGTAGTGGCGATGGATGCCGAGAAAGCATTTGATAGAGTGGAGTGGGATTATTTGTGGGAGGTGTTGAGGAGATTTGGTTTTGGAGAGGGGTATGTTAGATGGGTGCAGCTGTTGTATAGGGCCCCGATGGCGAGCGTGGTCACGAATGGACGGGGTTCTGCATATTTTCGGCTCCATAGAGGGACAAGGCAGGGATGCCCTCTGTCCCCATTATTGTTTGCACTGGCGATTGAGCCCCTGGCGATAGCGTTGAGGGGTTCCAAGAAGTGGAGGGGAGTACTTAGAGGAGGAGAAGAACACCAGGTATCTTTGTATGCGGACGATTTGTTACTATATGTGGCAGACCCGGCGGAGGGGATGCCAGAAATAATGCGGATACTTGGGGAGTTTGGGGATTTTTCAGGGTATAAATTGAACATGGGGAAAAGTGAGTTGTTTGCGGTGCATCCAGGGGAGCAGAGTAGAGAAATAGAGGACCTACCGTTGAGGAAGGTAACAAGGGACTTTCGTTACCTGGGGATCCAGATAGCCAAGAATTGGGGCACATTGCATAGGTTAAATTTAACGCGGTTGGTGGAACAAATGGAGGAGGATTTCAAGAGATGGGATATGGTATCCCTGTCACTGGCAGGGAGGGTGCAGGCGGTTAAGATGGTGGTCCTCCCGAGATTCCTCTTTGTGTTTCAGTGCCTCCCGGTGGTGATCACGAAGGCTTTTTTAAAAAGGATCGAAAAGAGCATCATGGGTTTTGTGTGGGCCGGGAAGACTCCGAGAGTGAGGAAGGGATTCTTACAGCGTAGCAGGGATAGGGGGGGGCTGGCACTACCGAGCCTAAGTGAGTATTATTGGGCCGCTAATATTTCAATGGTGAGTAAGTGGATGGGAGAGGAGGAGGGAGCGGCGTGGAAGAGATTAGAGAGGGCGTCCTGTAGGGGGACTAGCCTACAGGCTATGGTGACAGCCCCATTGCCGTTCTCACCGAGGAACTACACCACAAGCCCGTTGGTGGTGGCTACACTGAAGATTTGGGGACAGTGGAGACGGCATAGGGGAAAGACTGGAGCCTTGGGGGGTCCCCGATAAGAAACAACCATAGGTTTGCCCCGGGGGGAATGGATGGGGGATATGGAATGTGGCAAAGAGCAGGAATAACGCAACTGAAAGATCTGTTTGTGGATGGGAAGTTCGCGAGTCTGGGAGCGCTGACCGAGAAATATGGGTTGCCCCAAGGGAATGCATTCAGGTATATGCAACTGAGGGCTTTTGCGAGGCAACAGGTGAGGGAATTCCCACAGCTCCCGACACAAGAGGTGCAGGACAGAGTGATCTCAAAGACATGGGTGGGGAATGGTAAGGTGTCAGATATATATAGGGAAATGAGGGACGAAGGGGAGACTATGGTAGATGAACTAAAAGGGAAATGGGAAGAAGAGCTGGGGGAGGAGATCGAGGAGGGGCTGTGGGCAGATGCCCTAAGCAGGGTAAACTCGTCGTCCTCGTGTGCCAGGCTAAGCCTGATTCAGTTTAAGGTATTACACAGGGCGCATATGACTGGAGCACGGCTCAGTAAATTTTTTTGGGTGGAGGATAGGTGTGCGAGGTGCTCGAGAAGCCCAGCGAATCATACCCATATGTTTTGGTCATGCCCGGCACTACAGGGGTTTTGGATGGGGGTGACAAAGGTGCTTTCAAAAGTAGTAGGGGTCCGGGTCGAACCAAGCTGGGGGTTGGCTATATTTGGGGTTGCACAAGAGCCGGGAGTGCAGGAGGCGAGAGAGGCCGATGTTTTGGCCTTTGCGTCCCTAGTAGCCCGGCGTAGGATATTGCTAATGTGGAAAGAAGCCAAGCCCCCGGGGGTGGAGACCTGGATAAATGACATGGCAGGGTTTATAAAGCTAGAGCGGATTAAGTTCGTCCGAAGGGGGTCGGCTCAATGGTTCACCAGGCGGTGGCAACCGTTCGTCGAATACCTCGCAGAAAGATAGATGGAATGGAAAAAAGAAGGCAGCAGCAGCAGCCCAGGATCGGGGGGGGGGGGGGGGGGGGAGGAACCAGAAGGACTCTCAGGGTTGTTAATATATACTGTATAATATGTATAGGTCGTTGTTACAGATAATTATATATTGGACTGTTAAATTATATTTTTGGAGAGTGTTACTTGTGATAAGGCAGTTGCCAATTAGGGTTAGTTTTCATTTTTGTTATTTATTATTTATTCATTTTCTGTTTATAAAATAGGTCATTGTTATTTGTGTTGTTATAATATTGTGTAAAGGATGCACAATGTACTGTGTTGGTTGACCAAAAATTTTCAATAAAATATTTAAAAAAAACAAAAAAAAACTTGTTTGCTGGATTTTCTAGAGGACAGAAATTCAGTAAAGTTGATCTTTCACAGGTATATCTACAGATGAATATGGCTGCTGAATCAATGTCACTACTCACCATCATACCGCTCAAAAGTCTGTTTTGTTACAGAAGACCTCTTTTTGGAATAACATCTGTGCCTGCTCTTTTTCAAAGATCCATGGATCAAATTCTAAGTGGGTTGAATGGAGTGCAATGTTATTTAGATGACATATCCATCATCGGTACAAGTGAACAGGAACACTTGGACAGTTTGGAAGCTACCCTGAAGTGGTTACAGAGCCACAACCTGAGAATTAAGAAGGAAAATTGTGACTTTTTCATGTCATCCATAAATTACCTTGGTCATGCCATCAGCAAAGACGGTTTAAACAACGAACCAACCAAAATGTCAACAATTTTAGAAGCACCACGTCTTCAAAATGTGACCCAATTAAGGACGGTTTTAGGATTGATCAATTATTATGGTAAATTCCTGTTGAATTTAGCAACATGATTGAAGCCTTTGCACACATTGCTATGTATCAAACAAGCATGGCACTGGTCTGAAGAATGTGAACATGCAGACAATGAAGTATTGAAGTGAAAGAAGCTTTCCTGTTGGTTCATTATAATCCAAAAATAAAGTTACAATTGGCTTGCGATGCCTCACCTTCTGGGCAGGGTGCAGTCATCTCGCACATTATGCCTTTAGGAGAGGAAAGACTGATAGCATTTGCTTCACACGCTCTTACGAGCGGAGAAATGAATTACGTTCAGCTCGAAAAAGAAGCTTTGAGCATCATTTTCAGTGTAAGCAGGTTCCACCATTACCTTGAAGGGCATAATTTTACCCTTTGATGGATCGTTGACCCTTGACTACAACTGTCGGGCCGTATAAAGATATACCTTCTTTGGCAGCGAGTAGATTGCAAAGATGATCATTGATATTGTCGGCACACACTTACGATACTCAGTAACGCAAGTCCGAGCAGCATGCAAATGCTGATGCTTTATCACGATTGCCGTTACAAGTCAAGCATGACCCAGAAGAATACGTTTTTATATTTCTCACCTGTGGATAATGTACCTGTGACTTTATTTCAAGTTCAAAGATGTATAAGAACCGATCCAGCAATGAGGAAGGTGATGGTCTTGGTCCACAAAGGAATGCTGTCAGATGCTCATAGGAAAAATACAGACCTCAAGCCCTGCATAACACAAAGACTGGAGTTGACAGTACAGAATGGAGTTCTATTGTGGGGAATGCGTGTGATTATTCCTCCGTGCTTACGTAGCAGAGGCCTGGACCAACTGCTTTTAGGGCCGTTCTGGTGCGGTAACGATGAAGGAATTAGCACACAGCTATTTTTGGTGGCCAGGATTAGATGCTCAAATTGAAGGGAAGGTTGGGCAATGTCAATCTTGTGCAACACTAACGAACACTCTACCATTAGAACGTTTACATCCTTGGGAATGACCGACACAATCATGGCAGAGAATACACATCGATTATGCTGGTCTGCTGGAGGGACACATGTTCTTAGTGATTGTGGACGGGCACTCGAAATGACCAGTAGTAGCAATAATGAAGTCAACAACGACTGAGCAGACTATTGAGAAACTAAATGAAGTATTCGCAAGATTCGGAACAGCGGAGCAGGTTGTCAGTGATAATGATACGCAGTTTAATTCAGAGGAGTTTGAGGGCTATTTGAAAGGGAACAGTAAACCATATCAAGTCAGCTCCATTTCATCCAGCAATGATTGGATTGGTTGAAAGTTTTATCAATCATTAAAGTGCGAAGGACCGGGGACATTATCAAGACGAGTAATCAAACTTTTAATCTCTTATCGGAATGCTGCATGCTACCACGCACAGTTCACCAGTAATGCTGTTGTTTAAGAGGAAACTACAAATACAGTTTGATTTGTTAACTCCATCTGATACTGCAAAGGTTGTCAAATGACAACAACAAACACTAAATTGCTGGAGGGAGAAAATCTCTAAAAAGCACAAATTGAAGCAGGGAGAGGAAATGCTAGCTAGGGCTAACACCACCAGTGAGGAATGGGTACCAGAAATGATCCTAGCAAAGACAGGTCCAATATCATACAACATACAGACGGGTGAGGAAAGAGTTTGGCGATGTCATGCCCTGCTGTGCGGTTTAATAAAAAGAGACAGCAGGGCTGGTTTAGCTCAGTGGGCTAGACAGCTGGTTTGTGATGCAGAACAAGGCTAGCAGCGTGGGTTCAATCCCCGTACCAGCTGAGAATTCTGAATTCGCCCTCTTGTACCCGAACAGGTGCTGGAATGTGGTGACTAGGGGCTTTTCACAGTAACTTCATTGCAGTGTTAATGTAAGCCTACTTGTGACAATAAAGATTATTTTATCAGTTACTTGCTTCAGGCACTCACGGACTTGATGCAATGTTGAATCTCCACATTGATGTCAGCCTTAGATGAGAGGTAGCCCCCCAGGTAGGGGAAATGTTCCACAGTTGGTAGGGTTTCTCCATTGATCTTGATAGAGGATAGACCAGATCTTGCCCTTGGCCAGGTGGTTAAAGGATTTGGGCCTTCTTGAGATTGAGCCAGAGACTGATTTTTTTGGTATGCTTCAGCGAATGCATGGCTCTGAGATTCTCTTCTGAGAGAGTGGGGATGGCGATGTCATCCACACACTGAGGTTCCACGAGCGATATTAGTGTCATTTTCTTCTTAGTTTTCAACCGGTTGAGGTTGAAAGGTTTTCCGTCCATTTCTGTAGACAATTTCCACTCCACTGGAAAGCCTGTTCTTGACAAGGTGAAGGATGGTAGCAATGAAGTTAGAGAAAAGGGTGGGAGCGACAAAACATCCCTGCTTGATTCCAAAATTGACATCAAAGGTTTCTGTCTTATTTCCATTGGTGAGGACTGTTGTTGACATCTTGTCATGGAGTAGTTAGAGGATGTTGATGACTTCTCTGGGCAGCCAGCCTTTGATAAGGTCTTCCATGGCACTTCCCAATTGACTGAATCAAAAGCCTTGGTCAGATCGATGAAGGCCATGTAGAGTAGTATATGTTGTTCCTGGTATTTCTCTTGAAGTTGTCGAGCAGTGAAAACCATGTCCGCTGTTCCAGGTTTTGTCGAAAGTCACACTGGCTTTCCGGAAGGATTTCTTCAGAGACTGGTAGGAGGCGGCTAGTAAAGATTCAAATGATGATCTTCCCGGCAATGAAGAGTAGGGAGATTCCTTGATAATTCCCACAGTCAGCTTTTTCTCCTTTCTTAAAGGTGGGGGCATCCCTGAGGTTGGCAGGAATTTCTTCTCTGTCTCAGATTTTCAGGAATAGCTGTTGGAGATAATGGGTGATCTCTTCACCTGATTTGAAAATCTGCGCTGGAATCCCAGCCACTCCTGAAGCTTTTCCAATCTTCACGTGTTCAATGTGGCTTTGACTTCATCCACGCTTGCTGGAAGTCCAGGATTGATGATTTAATGATTTAAGTTCTGATTTGAAAAAATCAAGAGGTTTGTCCTCAAACTCGCCATGCTTACTCTTCAAATGCCTTTGAGGCTTTGAGGGTTTAAATCTTTAATTTGCCTGTGCTTCCCTGCATATAACACACATGGGCTTTGCATCCTGATTTGCATTGGCACAATTAATAAAGTCATACTTCAAGAAATAATCTTTATTCTGCTTTGTCCCTAACAAGCGCGTCTTTCGGGACTTGTGGGAGGAAACCGGAGCACCCGGAGGAAACCCACGCAGACATGGGGAGAACGTGCAGACTCCGCACAGACAGTTACCCAAGCCGGGAATCAAACCTGGGACCCTGGAACTGTGAAGCAACAGTGCTACCCACTGTGCTACCGTGCTTGAGATGATGGGCAGCACGGTAGCATTGTGGATAGCACAATTGCTTCACAGCTCCAGGTTCCCAGGTTCGATTCCGGCTTGGGTCACTGTGCGGAGTCTGCACATCCTCCCCGTGTGTGCGTGGGTTTCCTCCGGGTGCTCCGGTTTCCTCCCACAGTCCAAAGATGTGCAGGTTAGGTGGATTGACCATGATAAATTGCCCTTAGTATCCAAAATTGCCATTAGTGTTAGGTGGGGTTACTGGGTTATGGGGATAGGGTGAAGATGTTGACCTTGGGTAGGGTGCAGACTCGATGGGCCTAATGGCCTCCTTCTGCACTGTAAATTCTATGGCTGTCTTCCGGTCTATCCCGCTTTCCTCCACTCCATTAAAATTAACACTTTGGAAATTTTGGAGAAGGCATCGTTGGAAGTTCACTGGCATGCTTGTCTCTTGAAGCCGCTCAGCACTGACCTTTTTTCTGAGCTGTTTCTTCATCTCCTGCTGCTTCTGGTGGAGTTTGAGGAAGAGATAAGCCTGTGGCTAAAGAGAAAATGCTGGAAAAATCTCAGCAGGTCTGGCAGCATCTGTAGGGAGAGAAAAGGGAGCTAACGTTTCGAGTCCAGATGACCCTTTGTCAAAGCTAAAAAAACAGATAAAGTGGGAAGTATTGATACTGTGGAGTGAGAGAATGAACGATGAGTCATAGCCACAGAAACTGTTCCTCATGACAAGGTCATGAGGTGCTTATTGATGCCAACAGGGAGCTGCGAGAGTCGGTTGACAAACTTGTTCTTGATGACGAATCCAATTCCATTTGTCCTGGGCTGATCTTCAGATTTTCCTCTCCTGACGAAAGTGTAAAGACCTTCCCTCAGCTGCCCTTCGCCAGCTCTTTTGGTCTCTTGCAGGGCAGCACTGTCACTTTTGAAGCACCTGAGTTCATGGATAACAAGGGCAGTTCTCTGTTCCGGTTGATTGTTCTGCTCATTGTCCATGAGGATTCGGTACATTCCAGGTTCCGGAATTGAGTTTAACATTGATTTTCTGACCGCAGATAGATGAGCCTGCTGAATGTGGTTTTCCAGCCAGGTTGGGGATGGAACAGACTACTTTTTGGACATCTTTTCTAGCCCTTTCCCCCTGTGGGGTGAGCAGAGTGGATCCTGAAGAGGACTGCTCAGTCGTGAAGAAAGCTGATGAAATACTGTCCTATTTCTATTCCAAGGGTGAGACGACTGAATCAAACTGCACCGCTTAGATGCCAGTCCAGAACTAGGGACTTTCAGATGTCACGGTCCTGTCCCTACCACCCCTTGTCGATCGCTGCAGGGCTTATCTGTGTGTGGCAGTGTGTTGGTTTCCCCTAGGTAGACGCCTGGGTGCTGGACACTTTTTAATGGGGTAATGTCATTGCACATCAGCAGACATGCGGTCCTTGACAGAGGATAGGTCCAGTTCCAGTGGCAAGGGAATCTTGATGACTGGTGATCTCCCTATTACTGCAGCCTTCATCCACCATTCGAGTATCTGCCACCTGATCCGCTATTGAAGACTTGTTTTGGAATGTGCTTTGCCTGGTTCATCCCCTCCGACCTTACCATTATGGATGATCCTGCCAGGAGTTTAAGAGTCCCAACAGCATTGCTCTTGGGATCAATGGAAACTTTAAGCCTCTCCACCATGGCAAGGTGGCAATCCAAGGAAAAGAGTGTATATATGTATAGAAATAACAGATCAGGGAATCTGTTGTATAAACGTAATTATTTTCATTGCACTAATGAAGTAAAGAGGGAGGGGGTGTTATGAATCTGGGAATATATTCCTGCTGGTTCTGCGTCAGGTCAGTGATGTCAGCAGTGTGTTTACAGAAGCTTTGGGCAGATCACCATCTTTGATTGTATTGAGCAACACCCTTACTAAACCTATCATCGTGTTTTACAAGAATCTAGAGTGTGCACACCTCCATACCTTTTCTCTTTGTGGCAACAGGCAGAATTCAAAATCAGTGCCTCGATCTCCGAGGGACTGAATTGCGCCAGCGTTACATTGTGGGACCCACCCCTTCACACAAAGTTCTGGCCAATACAACAGAGAAAGCCGCCGTTGCTGTTGGCGGCTTCAACGTCGCTTTTCCTGCCCACCAAAATTCAGCTGAACGCTACGCTTGAATTATCTTGGAGCAAAATAATATGTTGAGATGTAACACCAGGGGAACTGAACATGCTCTAAATCTACACATTCTAGTCGCCACCCTGCCTCGAGAGCATCCACTGAAAACTGCATTAGATACTCCTGCTCGACCAGAGACTCTGTAATACATCATTCACAATATTACACCCCTTACCCTGTTAATCCTTCATTTATCTAACAGTGTAACAAGTGCTTTCATTAATTCTCAATCACGCCCTGACGGTAATTGTAAACGACAATGTTCTAAATAAATTAATTTTTTAAAACTACAACATGCTTTGAATGCACCCTTACGCATAGTGATAAATGTATGGAACTTAGGAAGTTAATTAGACCCGAAGCAGGAGAGAACTGTAATTTATTATATGGCATTAACTGATTACCAGGCATTTAATTCCAGTGTTTAAACATTGGAGTATTTCCATCTTTGCCAGTGTCAATCCTCAAACGAATGTTACAGTTATTTAGACTATATTGAAGTTCATTAGTGGAGTGTTTTGTTACATCTTAAAGTTCATCTCAGAAATATTTTTGGACATTTCTATCAAATGTCATAGGCATTTTATAATGTAGCCAGCCTAAGCAATTTATTGAGCATCTGTCAGCCTGATAGGATCAAAAAGACTACAGGGAGATGAAGTATTTTAATAGCATCAATGGAAGTAAAGTGAAATGCCTTTGGACTTTAGAAAGCAGACATGGAAAATGATGGATTCAAGTTAATAATTACACTTAATAGAGAAGACAGCTAGCCAAAGGCAGAAAAGAGAACAAACAGTCAAAGTTACACAGGCTCTTTCTAGGTTTTTTAAGGCCTAGATCAAAATCCATTTCAAAATTGCTTTGTTGTTTGGTATTTCCAAACTAATTCCATTTAATTTAATCAATTTTATTGAAATAATCGATTTCTATGCTGCATTTGTAAGTCAAAGAATCCATGATCATTCTGCTTTGCCAATCTGGATTTGTTTAAACTGATCTGAAATTCATACAAATAAATGAAAGAAAGAATGGGCTTTTATTTTAACCTGTAAAATGCCAGCCGATAGAAAGAATGCCACTCTCCCTGTGCTACTGTGTTTCTAGACATTTTCAGGTTATGCACAATGTTGATGCATCGTGTATATTTAATTGGGTCTCTCTATATATTTAAGAGAACATTCTGGTTAACTTCAGATGAATTCCATTCTTTGGGACCCTATTTATATAATCTGCAAATATCAAAATGGATGCTAATTCGATCTATACACAGTCCTTATTCAACACTACTTCATCCATTATATTGCACACAGGAGGGATAGCATGGAATCATATTTATCTATGTACAAACACAATCACTCGAGGCAATGGGGAAGAGTTTCGCTGTGGGCCTCTGAACTCGAGAGTTAGGCTGCAATGTGGGTCAGAAACCCACACTGTGTGGAAACGGTCATTTGCTGTGATTTTCGTCGGGTGACCAGTTAATGGCAGTAGGGCAGGCTCGCTTTCCAATAAATGATTACGGATGGGCTCTCAAAGCTGGAGGCTTCAGCCCGACAGGAGCTGCAGGCTGCAATTGAGGGTAAGTGGAGAGGGCACACAAAATGGAGGCGCCCTCTCTCTAACTATTTTAAATTAAAAATGGCTTTTGTTCTTGATCTATTGGAACGTGATGTGTTTTATTGGCAGAGGTGGGACTAGTAGTTATGGTTGGTTGTTGGGGAGGAGGGTTGCTCTGGGTATCCCTCCTGCAACGCTGGTCTTCTTGAGTTAGTCTGGGTGTTCCCTCTTGGGAGTTCTTTTCTCTTCTTATCTTCACCTGGGAAGCATTGCACTGGTACTTACCCTGATATCTGGCCTGGTGGTTTGGGGGTGGGGGGTTGGTTTCCTGGTGGTGCTGGGGAGGAAGGAATCACCCCTCCCTCCCAGGACTCCCAATTGTTGGGTGTCTCGACAGTTCTTCTTCTCCCTGGCTTAGAGCCGCTACAGCTAAGGCTGGAATAATTATCCCTGTTTTTCTTTAGCATGAGTGGCGATGGTGCATTGCAATGGTTGGGGTTGGTAGGATATGGGCTCAGCTGGGGTATAGGTTTTTGGGGTGTGTTCGAGGTGCTGGGGATATAATTTATTTTGTCTTGAGTGGTGCTGGGCTAGGCAAGGTCTAGTACTGTGACTAGTAATCCTGTTGCCTCTGGAGGCCTGGGGTGTTCCTTTTCGGGATTGCCTGTGTGGGGGTATCCTGGGAGGCTGAGCTTTTCTTGGCAGGTGCACGGGAGCCTGAGGGTGGGTAGAGTTCTGTGCTTGGTGAAATCCTGCTATTCCTCTGGGAGGTGGGGCTCCTTTTTATCGATTGAGTGGCCTGTTCCCCTCTTCGTTGGCGGGTGTTTGGGTGATGCCAGGAAGGCACAGGTTATGGGATGGGTCCTGAGCCCTTTGGTGTCCGAGGGGTTAGTTCAGAGAGTTATTTGTCTTTCTTCCTTTTTATCTTATGGGAGGCCCTGAGGGTCTGTTCCTCTACTGGGTCTCTCTCCCTACTTCCGCGTTGCGATGCTAAAGTGTGGCCCGGTGGGTTGGTTCTGGTCCCATTTTCCTTCTTTCTCTCCCATGAGAGACCCTGGTGATTTAATTATAATCCGAATATGCTATTGCGAGTCCCCTCTCCACAATCATTTGGAATGGTTTCGTTCTGCTCTGGGCCTAGATTGGGGTTAAGTTGCGTTGCGTGGCACATATGTAACTTGCCCTAGAACTGGTTTTTTTTGTGTATTTTCAATTGTTTTTTGTAAGAATGGGTATGATGAACCCGTTCTTGGCTCCTGCATGGGTGCAGATGGATTTGATACCTGAGGAGGAGAGGCTGTGATGGGTCTTTAATGCCTTTGACACTACTGGGGATGAGGGAGTTGAATATTGGTGCATGCCCGATCATACCGCAAGAAATTTATCCTGATTTCTTGTGATGATTGGGGATCTGTGCAGCTTGGGAAGGTGTGCGCTGTTTCACCATGTCTTCATGGACGCTATCCTGCTCCTACCTCGGTGGGGTGGGCTACAGAGGTGTTTAGTTTTGTCTAATGATTATAGTGAGCCAGTTGTGATGTTGTTCTCCTGTTTCGTTCTGTACTCATGTACGTTAAGTCGTTTTCCTCTTCTCGCTCATGGTGATGTATTATTTTGTTCTTTTGTAACTTGGTAATTTTGTTGTGGTCTTCTCTAAAAACCTCAATAAATATGTTTACAAAACAGAAACAATGGCCTTTTCAGCCAGGTCATTGGTGCGGGGGAGAGGTCGGGGATGAGAGAAGCCCGTCTCAAAAGGGACCTCTGGCGGCTGCAGCACCCAAACAGGGAGGGACAGAATTTCCAAACTTGCAACCTCTACCACCTAGAATAGCACGAGCAGTGGGCACAATGATTCCTTTCCAGGCTATTCACTATCCTAACTTCAAAATGCATCAGCTGAGTCGAAATCCTGGAACTCCTTCCCTTACAGCACTTTGGTTGTACCTGCAACACTTGGACTGCAACGGTTCAAGAAAAGGCAGCTCACCACCATCCCAAAGGCAATTGGGAGCGGGTATTAATTGCTGGGCTTGCCAACGATGCCTGGCATCCTGTGAACAAATTTTTTAAATGCCCTTTTTAACCCTTAATCATGTTACTACTTATGATCCAAATTATCGAAGGTCAGAGCTCAGATTTTAAATAAATCAGGAGAAAATCTAATTCTCGAAATAAGAAGTGATATTTTGTTCAGTTGCATGGCAATGAAACTGATAACTTTAGAATGTTTTAATTCTAATTGGGACTTGGGCGAGATTCTCCGACCCCCCCCCCCCCCCCCCGCCGGGTCGGAGAATCGCCGGGGGCTGGCGTGAATCCCCCCCCGCCGGTTGCCGAATTCTCCAGCACCGGATATTCGGCGGGGGCGGGAATCGCACCGCGCCGGTCGGCGGGCTCCCCTCGGCGATTCTCCGGCCCGTGATGGGCCGAAGTCCCGCTGCTGGAATGCCTGTCCCGCCACCGTGGATTAAACCACCTCTCTTACCGGCGGGTCCAGGCGGCAGGGCAGGCTCTGGGGTCCTGGGAGGGGCGAGGGGCGATCTGGCCCCAGGGGGTGCCCCCACGGTGGCCTGGCCCGCGTTCGGGGCCCACCGATCCGCAGGCGGGCCTGTGCCGTGGGGGCACTCTTTTTCCTCCGCCTCGGCTACAGTGTTCACCATGGCCGACGCGGAAGGTACACCCCCCTGCGCTTGCGCAGGGATAACGTCAGCAGGCGCTGACGCTCCCGCACATGTGCCGACATCCGCCGGCCGGCGAAGACCTTTCGGCCCAGACTGGCGTGGCGCCAAAGGCCTTTCCCGCTGGCTGGCGGCGCGCCAACCACTCCAGCGCGGGGCTAGCCTCTCAAGGTGAGGGCTTGGCCCCTAAAGGTGCGGAGAAATCCACACCTTTGGGCGGCCCGACGCCGGAGTGGTTCCCGCCACTCCATTACGCCGGAACCCCCCGCCCCATGTCATATTGTTTTAAGGGGGAGATGGTGGCATAGTGGCAATACCATTGGGCTTGGAATCCAGGAGGCCCAGGCCAATCCTCTGGGGGCACAGGTTCAAACCCCACCATAGCAGGTGGTGGGATTTAAGTTTGCTTAATAAAATCTCGAATTGAAAGCTAGACTCATGGTAAACATGAAACTCTCATCAATTGTCATAAAAACCCATCTGTGTCACTAATGTCCTTTAGGGAAGGAAATCCATCCTTATCTGGTCTGGTTTGGCGTACACGTGACTCCAGACCACAGCACGGTGCTGATTTGTTATGTTGTAGCTGTAATATAAGCAGCTTCCTTGTGGTGCACTTGACAAAGGAAAGTTCAGACGTGGAGATAACTTCAACACGTTTATTAAACTATTTACACTTCTATTACTCGGGTTCGACACTACTGCTAATCCTACTATAGCTACCCAGACTGACTACCCAGTTGCTGCAATCCATGTGGTGGGTGTAATTTTGAATCAACCCTGTGTCTCCACTCACTGACTGTCTCCACTGGAAAGAGGCAGATCATGTGTGTGGTGTCCTTTATATATGGGTTGGTGTAATGCCCCCCTGTGGCCGTGTCACCTCTGTGTGTATCGTGAATGTCCATTGGTCATGTCTTATCTAACTGATCTATTGGTTGTGTGTGTGTGTGATGTTTCTGGTGCTCCCTCTAGTGTCTAGCTAGCCTACATGCATTTACATTGATGCACATCACCACATTCCCCCTTTTTCATATGTTACATATTTTCTGTACACTTTAAGAAAATTGAACAAACAACAGGTAGATAGGTTAAGGTATATGCAAGTCATGGGAACAATGATTAAACAATAAGTCCAAATCATTTGTGTGAGTCCAAAAACCATCAATCATCATGGTCAAATGTCTCTCTTGGTTATGAACGCCATCAACGTCCCTGTGCCACAGGAACCAAGAAGTGTTCAAATCACTTTGCTGTCTGATTTGGAGTCCCTTTCTTTTTCGATGTTTGTGATGGTGCTGTCGGATGGCATCTTGTAGCTGATAAGGTGTTGACGTTGAAGCGGTACCATCAACAGTATCATTTGAGGTCATGGATGTGCCATATGTTGAAGTTGGATAAGACTGTACATACTGGTTCTGGCCACGTGCTGTGCTGGAAGGGTGATCCTGCTGAGAACCGTTGAAGCTTGTCGAACTGGAAACAGCATTGCTGCTCGCATAAATACCTGGTCATGGTGTGAAACTAGGACCTTGCATCTGATAGGAATATGCCATCTGGCCAGGCTGGGGTGCAGCAAATCCTGGGCTGTAACTAAGGCATCCAGACTATAGTGCAGATTGCACTTGCGGTAGTCCTCCTTCGGTCTTGATTCCATTAGTGGGCAATCCGTAGTGCTGGCCTGTTTGAGAATATGTTGCATAGACTGCTGGCTGCTGCATGCCTGAATACTGGGTTTGTCCAGCATGAGCTGTCATTGGCTGCACTGCTGGTGTGGAAAAAATGTGTGGATATAGCTGTGGTGAATATTGGTGTATTCCTCTTGGACTGTAGCCACTGCTTGTTATTACTGACCCAGTGTGATTGTTAAGTGATCCATCTCCTGTCGTTGTGGCATCTGCTGTCACCCTGAGCGTGCCATCACTGAGGTTGCGGCACTCCCTGTCTGGAGTAAAGTCCGGCTTACGTGAATCAGAGTCCGCGTTTGGTTGCTCCCCATCTGGAGTCTGGTCTGTTTTAACTGCGTCGTCAGTGTTGGTTTGTTGATGCTCCCCATCTGGAGTCTTAGCAGGTTCACTGGGGTCAGCTGAGATTTCTTGAAGCTGCAAGTCTGGAGTCGGAACATACAGGAATGCGTTGACTTGTGGAGAGGTTCGAGCGAATGAGGGTGGAAGTATCATGGTGTCACTGGAGTCACCAGTGGTCTCACAGTGATCGTCGAGTGCCTCTGTGCACACTAGCTGAGGTCTGTCACTTTGCAAATCTTGCATGGGAAGTGGGATGCTGTCGTCACTCGTCTCACATAGCGTGGGTAGATCCTCAGTAGCTGTTTGTTGTTCACTTGGGTTGGGTAAATTGTCAGAGTCTTCACCTGGTGGCGCAATGTGGGTGGACTGTCATTGTCTTGCTGTTGTCCTTCATTTGGGCTTGGACTGTCATTGTCGCTTTGTTCTTCACTGTAGCATGATAGACCGTCATGGTCGTCCTGCTGTGCACTGGAGCGTGGTAGACTGTCAAAGTCTTCTTGCTGTTTACTTGAGCTTGGCAGACTTGCATCATCTGCCGCTAGTTGGTCAGAGGAGGTTGCTAGACCGTCATGGTCTTGTTCCTGCAAGGACTGCGCGTCGGAGTCTTGTGTTGCTTCTATCGTGGAGGCTGTCCACAAGCTCGCTGCAGAGGCTTGTGACACTGGAGTCATGTCTTGTGTGTACAAGGACTGCGCTCTGGAGTCTTGTGTTTCTGCAATTGTGGAGTCTGTCCACGAGCTCGCTGTGGAGGCTTGTGACACTGGAGTCACTTCTTGTTCATGCAAGTACTGCGGTGTGGAGTCCTGCAAGTCTTCTTTCGTAGAGTCGGGAACCCTGAGTGGTGCGTGAACCACGCTCTGTGTGGCATTAGGCCGCTCTCTGTGGGCTTGTACCACTCTCTGTCTCTTGGTTTCAGGCCGCAGCATAATACTGCACTCACGAGTCAGGATGTTATATCTGTTGGGCTGAAGATCCTCAAATCCGAAGAATTCGTCGTCGGGGTCGTCAATGTGCAACACGTCTAGTTGCAGTTCGGATTTGGTACTGGGGTAGCCTCCCAAGGTGAAAGGTTCATCTGAGTCGTCGTCTTCTAGGACCATATCATCACTGTCTGCGTCGGAGCTGGCATTGGGCTCGCGTGGTCCAGAGAAAATGTAAAGGTCGGTATCAAAGTATTCAAGGTCGGAATCATCGGTTTGGGCGTAGGTAACTGCTTGTTGCAGGGTTCTTCAGAAGTTAATTTCATTTCCTGGTTCAATTTGAGGCATTGTGCTGTCATTCCAGGTGAAGGAATGTTGTTTTACGGCTTTAAAAGATTTTTTCTTTGATTTGGGACTTTCCCCTTTAAATGGGCATGGTCCGGGGCCTCTGACGTCTCTGACGCATGTGACATCATACGTAGGAAGCGTGCGCAAACCACTGTTCCTGTACCGGGGCCGTTTTGTGATTGCGCATGCACGGCGTCTCGCAACTGCTCAAGAGCAGTCCCTTTAGAAAGATGGCCACCGATCAAAATCGTTCTCTGCTCTGGGATTTCGGCCTCGAGGTGAGTACTGGCGCTTCTCTTACCTTTTCTTGCTGGTTGGAGTGTGTTTTCCTCACAGTATTTGCCGAAATTGTCCAGGACTGCCTGGAAGTCGCTCCTGTTTTGCCCGTTGGAGAACTTGAATTTTAAAAAGATTTCTTCTGCTCTGGCACCGGCGATGGTGAGGAGAAGCTCTGTCCTTTCAGCATCGGCCACGTCTTCTAGTTCGGCTGCTACCAGGAAGATTTCAAACATTTGCCGGAATACCCGCCAGTTTTTGCGGAGATCGCCGTGGCACTGGAGCTGCTCCGGATCTCGAATATCTTGCCTGGGTATTGTTGCTGGTTGTCACTGTACGCTGAGGTATGGCTATATGGATTGAAACAGTTCAGGCCTGGTACCATGATTTGTTATGTTGTAGCTGTAACATCAGCGGCTTCCTTGTGGTGCACTTGACAAAGGAAGGTTCAGACGTGGAGATAACTTCAACACGTTTATTAAACTATTTACACTTCCATTACTCGGGTTCGACACTACTGCTAATCCTACTATAGCTACCCAGACTGACTAACCAGTTGCTGCAATCCATGTGGTGGGTGTAATATTGAATCAACCCTGTGTCTCCACTCACTGACTGTCTTCACTGGAAAAGAGGCAGATCATGTGTGTGGTGTCCTTTATATATGGGTTGGTGTAATGCCCTCCTGTGGTGGTGTCACCTCTCTGTGTATCATGAATGTCCATTGGTCATGTCCTATCTAACTGATCTATTGGTTGAGTATGTGTGTGTGATGTTTCTGGTGCTCCCTCTAGTGTCTAGTTAGCCTACATGCATTTACATTGATGCACGTCACCACAGGTGGTTCACTCGTTCTCACTGCTGCCTCACAGTGCCAGGGACCCGGGTTCAGTTTCGACCTCGGATGACTGTGCGGTGTCTGCACGTTCTTCCCGTGTCTGCGTGGGTTTCCTCCGGGTGTTCCGTTTCCTCTAACATTCCAAAGATGTGCAAAATTAGCCTTGATAAAATTCCCATTAGTGGCCAAAGATGTGCAGGTTAAGTGGGGTTACGGGGGAGTGGGCCTAGGTGGGATGCTCTTTAAGATGGTTGGTGCAGACTCAATGGGCCGATTGGCCTCCTTCTGCACTGTAAGAATTCTATGGAATCTTAACTGCCCCTCTGAAACAGCCAAGCCAATCACTCAGTTCAAGGATAATTGGAAAAGGGCAACAAATTCTGGCCATAGCCGTGATGTCCTCAACGTGGAAGAATAAAAAAAACAAATTCCACAGTAACATAAATGGACATTTAGTCAATTTTGATACAATGAAACCAGCCTGAATAAATTTAAGCAAATTCTTGACGAAATGATGATCTTCTAATCAAGAGAAATGGGGACCCCAGCTCCTGTTTTACACTGCTCACCAAAGTCATGATTATCCCCCCTGTCAGTCAAAAAAAAATGTTTTTATCAAGTATTTTTCAGGGGAAGCACGGTAGCCTTGTGGATAGCACAATTGCTTCACAGCTCCAGGGTCCCAGGTTCGATTCCGGCTTGGGTCACTGTCTGTGCGGAGTCTGCACATCCTCCCCGTGTGTGCGTGGGTTTCCTCCGGGTGCTCCGGTTTCCTCCCACAGTCCAAAGATGTGCAGGTTAGGTGGATTGGCCATGATAAATTGCCCTTAGTGTCCAAAATTGCCCTTAGTGTTGGGTGGGGTTACTGGGTTATGGGGATATGGTGGAGGTGTTGACCTTGGGTCGGATGCTCTTTCCAAGAGCCGGTGCAGACTCGATGGGCCGAATGGCCTCCTTCTGCATTGTAAATTCTATGAATGTAAACCTATGCATATTATACAGAACAAAGGTTAAGCATGAACATACATTGAAAACCAAAATGTATCTACATCAGTTGTCTTCTATTATTCACATGGTTGTCTTTCGTTGTTTACAACGATTACTGCTTCTTCTTTTATGTTCCCCAGTGGAATAGGCGTTTATTTCTAGCTGGGTCTCCTGCCTCCCTCGCCCCCTTTCTTCCAGACCCCCATCTCTTTCAGTTGTCTGGCGTGCCCTCTTCCCTCTTCAGTTCTTATATCCTGTTACTGTCAGTTTTCAATGAAATGTAAAAAGTTTATCTGATATACATCAGATGCCATGGCTAAGAGACTAAATGGAGCTCAATTCCAATCTGTTTTAGGGGTGAACCTTTTATCCATATTGTTACTATAGGATTGAAAAACCACAAAAATATGTTTATTTCTTCAGTGAGAAACAATCTTGACTTTTTCCGTTCCTGTCCATATCCCATGATAATTTAAGCAATGCCCATGTTACATAACTTATTTGCAAGTTGTAGATTGTATGTCATGTAACCAGTAATAGAGGGCAGCAGATATCAGTGATAAAACACTGACTGTAGTAGGAACAACAATTCTAGAGGATCTTTCAATCACCAGAAAGGTGTATAAAACTATTATGTTGAGAAGGACAGCTCAGCAAGACTATCACTTAAAACCATCAGCCCTGAAGAAAAGCCTCATCTTTGCAGTTGTTTCTGAAGCTCGATTAGGGAGCTTTCATCTCGTTTCAAACCTTCTCGAGCTCATCTCCAGTAATCTTTTGTCTGCCCTATCTCTAGTTGCAGCCTATTCTATAAATCCCAATCAGACCCACTTGACTTAAAGCATAAAGCACATTTGCAAAATGGGCCAATCTAAAGGCACTTTCCTCTTGATCGTTTTTACACAGTATCCACTTGAAATGCAATTCACGTGAAAAATTAAGTTATTATAAATCCCCTACTATGTGTGGTGGCTCAAGACAACACACTGGAGACTTTCAGTGACAACAAAGAGCGTTTATTAACAGTGGGCAAAGGCAACTATATACAGGCACAGAGCAACGATATTTAGGTTTTGACTCTCCAACTCCAGGGTCCACACAGCCTGGGCCCCTGCTCCCAGGGCCCCGGAATTTCTTTCTATTGGTTGGGGTTCGTGTACGGCCACGCGATTGCTTCTGAGCTGGTCATGTGGACCTCAAAGCCTGCCTCTTTAAAGGAGCCGTGCTACCACATCCCTCCCACTTAAGGCCCTTGTTACATTTTACAAAGTAAGCTATATACAAGTGCTATATACAAGGTCAAGACACATAAGGGATAGAGTTCATCACAGAGTCAGTCTATCCGGGAAACTTTGAATCCTCGTGGACCTCCTTAGTTCCCCAGCCAGCTCCACTGTCTCCAAGGTAGTCTTGTTGTCTGCAGAAGATAACAGTTCAGGAGACTCCACCTTTTCCGAAGAGCTGCTCGCCTGGACTGCTGGTGGGGTTGACTCTGAAATTCCCGGCTCCCTCCGCTCTGCAGCAACCACAGGAATGGCGGCAGCAGGAGTTGGACACATCTGTACCGAAATTGGGGTTACCACCCCCGACTCCTTATGTGGTCGACATGTTTCCACACATCCTTCCAGTGACATTTCCCACATGTGATACGGGTCTAGATTGAGACACGATCCAATTGGCTAACCAAAGTGTGCCTGAGGCGAAATTTCAAACTAGAACCAGGTCACCCACCTGGAATGACCTATCACTTTTTGTGAAGTCTGGGAGGCCTGACATGCCTCTACCCTTCCTGCCATATTTGGAGATATCAAGTCCAAATGGATTCTGAAACGACAGCCCATAAGCAATATAGCATGGTGGTGTGGGGGCCATGTTGTAGGACAATAGGAAGTTGGCCAGTTATTGGCGCAATGGCTGGTCTGATTGGATCCTTATAGTATTTTAAAATGTCTGTACAGACCTTTCCGCCGGCCTGTCATACGCGGGGTGATATGGGCCGTTCTGGTATGCCGACCTCCATGGGCGGGATTCTCCGAGCCCCACGTCGGGCCGGAGAATTGCCACAACCGCACCATGCCTCCCTGACGCTGGCACGCGATTCTCCAAGGAGCAGAGAATCGGCTCCATTTGCGCCGGAGCGTTTGGCGCTGCCGATTCTTCAGCCTTGATGGGCCGAGCAGCCACGCGGAAATGACAGAGTCCCGCTGGCGGCGTCCACACCTGCTCGCAGCCGGCGGGAACTATGCGCGCAGGGTCGGGGGGCGGCCTGTGGGGAGGGGGGGGGGGTGCAGGGGGGCTTCTTCACCGGAAGTGCCTCCGATGGGGTCTGGCCCGCGATCGGGGCCCACTGATCGGCGGGCCAGCCTCTCTAGCCCCGGCCCTATTTTGTTACACGGT
The DNA here is from genome assembly GCF_047496885.1 of Scyliorhinus torazame. NCBI lineage: Eukaryota > Metazoa > Chordata > Chondrichthyes > Carcharhiniformes > Scyliorhinidae > Scyliorhinus > Scyliorhinus torazame. The sequence continues at coordinate 256,790,912 of NC_092713.1, forward strand.
CAGCCCCTGAACCCCCGCGCCATGTTGTGTCAGGGCCGACGCGTTGAGGAAGTCCCCCGCGCTTGCGTGGGTTGGTGCGGCGCCACTGCGCTTGCGTGGGTTGGTGCGGCGCCACTGCGCTTGCGTGGGTTGGTGTGGCGCCACTGCGCTTGCGTGGGTTGGTGCGGCGCCACTGCGCTTGCGTGGGTTGGTGCGGCGCCACTGCGCTTGCGTGGGTTGGCATGGCGCCACTGCGCATGCGTGGGTTGGCGCAGCGCCCAGTTGGCGCGGCACTCAGTTGCCACCGGGAAGGGAGTCTGGAACGGGGTGAACTGCTCCAGCGCCGTGCTGGGCCCCTATGGGGGTCAGAATCGGTAGTGCTCGCGCCGTCATGTAATGCGACGGCGTTCACGGCGGCGTGGATACTCTGCCTCCATTTCAGAGAATCCCACCCGATCTGTCTGAATTAAGAGTTGGAAATCGTCCCCCATAAAAGGGGTGACGTTATCGGACATTATCGGTAGGCCATGCATGGTGAATACCTGGTGTTAGGCATCCACAGTAGCTGCACAGGTTGTAGCTCCCACCACTCGCCATTTGGAATGAGCGTCTACCAAGACAGGGAACATCCTGCCCAAGAAACGCCTGCATAGTGTACACTGGTCCATCGGCGACCTGGCCACTCCTAAGGGCGGAGATTGGTCGTGCTCCATGGCGGACTCGGAGCGTGGAGCCAGACAAAACCCCCCCCCCCCGATCGGCCGCACGCCCAAGCATCTAACCCCGCACATTAAATCACCGGCCGCCCACAACGCCTCGCCGGTCTCCAATTCGCCTGCCCTCGCCCAGGGCAGCCGCAGACTGAGTCCGCAGCCGCAATGCAATCATCCCGACTGGCAATAGGTGGTTAGATCCACGCCGTCGGGAACTCGGCCGGTCCGGAGCGGGGGTTTGCTTTAAACAAAAGAAGAAGACCATGCTCTAAATATATAAAACTAACTTCCAGAGAGAAGTGATCAGCTTTGCAGCAGGAAAAATGATAAACAAAGAAGCCATCAGATTCCATCATGGACTAATAGCTGGTCAGACAAGAGTGTTTCAGAGGACAATGGATTTTCATTGAATCACCCTGGCTGAACAGGATTATCTTGCTTATTCTCATTAATGAATTTGAGTCTGGATGGAACAACAGAACTCAGGCCCGGTGGGGGTGTACACCTATGACTCAGTATTAGCAGAACAGATATAAAAAAAGGAACATTGGGACAGATCATCAGCAGAAACCTGGGCATCCCGAGGCACAACCACTGCAAGAAGAAAAGACACTGAGCTCTGATCTCAAAGAAGGTATCCACATTGAATGATTATAGCCTGGCCAGTCTCCTTCACTAAGTGCGGGTAATACCTAGAGCTCAGCTGTGAATTGGTGTAATATTCTGTGGGAGTAATGTTGACGATTGTAGTGCCCAAATAAAATGGAGTTACAGTAAAAGAAACGTAAAATTGTGAATAGAATTGCGTTAAACCATGAATGTTTGTCTCATAAGTAAGGGAACATGGGTAAACAGTTTAATAAACTGGTTGAAGTGTCTGATAATTCACCAGACAACATGTGTCTTTCACCTATTTCTGCTGTTTTACAAAAATGATTTTTCTTCTTCTCTTTCAGTTTCTCTGCTTATTCCCTCATGTTGGCTATCCTGTGACTCAGCCCCTGACTCTCTGCTTCTGCTCAGCTTCTGCCTGACTTAAGGGGCGGAATTCTCCGCAATCAGCGCGATGTCCGCCGACCGGCGCCAAAAACGGCGCGAATCAGTCCGGCATCGCGCCGCCCCAAAGGTGCGGAATCCTCCACATCTTGAGCGGCCGAGCCCTAACCTTGAGGGCGAGGCCCGCGCCGGACTGATTTCCGCCCCACCAGCTGGCAGGAAAGGCCTTTGGTGCCCCGCCAGCTGGCGCGAAACTGACTTTACCGGGCGGCGCATGCGCGGGAGCGTCAGCGGCTGCTCACGGCATCCCCGCGCATGCGCAGTGGAGGGGGTCTCTTCATCCTCCGCCATAGTGGAGACCATGGCAAAGGCGGAAGGAAAAGAGTGCCCCCATGGCACAGGCCCGCCCGCGGATCGGTGGGCTCCGATCGCGGGCCAGGCTACCGTGGGGGCACCTCCCGGGGCCAGATCGCCCCCCCCAGGACCCCGGAGCCCGCCCGCGCCGCCTTGTCCTGCCGGTAAGAGAGGTGGTTTAATCCACGCCGGCGGGACAGGCACTCCAGCAGCGGGACTTCGGCCCATCCGGGCCGGAGAATCGCCGGGGGGGGGGGGGGGGGGGGGGGGTGCCCGCCAACCGGCACGGCGCGATTCCAACCCCCGCCGAATATCCGGTGCCAGAGAATTCGGCAACCGGCGGGGGTGGGATTCACGCCAGCCCCTGGCGCCGGGTCGGAGAATCCCGCCCAAGATCTTAATTTTCTGATGTGCTTCCACCATTGAATACAATGAAATTAAAAGCAAAATAGACAATCATTCCAGTGTCCTTCATATCTGCCACTTTCACTGTAGCCTGATTATTGAATCAGATTATGTTTTTGTCTAACAAAACAGGGCAGGAGGTGGGCCAGGTTGTCTGCCCGCACATTGCTACTGCTGCACCCTTTTGTGGTTTTTGGCACCTTCGGTGATCCATTCGCCATGTAGCAAATCCTGAGTGAGCCCATTCCAATATATGTTAATGTGTTGGAATGCTGCTGCAGCAGCATATCTCCTGGTTTTACAAATAAGCTGGAATGAGAAATAAATGGCACAGCTGTTGCTAGGATCAGCTAAAACAAGCGGAAACGAGAACTGTTGGAGCCTGGCGATTGGGGGAACGATTAAACTGAGATTGACTTCTTGGAGTGTTTCTGAGACCCATCAGCAAATTCTGTCATTCCTCAGCTACTCACATTGATGGGGTTTCCCAGGAGTAGGAATGCTATTTTCTAGGTAATTGTAGTATGTTTACATTTACAGGACGGGGTGGCAATGGCAAGGCCAGGATTTATTGCAAATCCCTAATTGGCCTTGAGAAGATGATGAGTGGTGGTAAGCCACATTCTTGAATCGCTATAATCTGAGTGGTGAAGGTATCCCTGCAGTGCTCTTACAGAGGGAATTCCAGGATATAGATCCAATGATGGTATAGGGATGGCAATCTGGTTCCAAGTCATGATGGTGTGTGGATCAGTGGGAACTTGCAGGCAATGATGTTTCCATGCATCTGCTCCTTCTAGTTCAGATCACAGGTTTGGGAAGCGCCTTGGTGAATTGCTACTGGTGAGTAAATGGTGCACGCTGCTGGCTTTGTAAACCTGTGGAGGAAGTGAATGTTTCATGCGATGGATGCAGTGCCAATCAAGTGGGCTGTTTAGTACTAGATGGTTACGTTTCTTGTGTATTATTGGAGCTGTGCACATCCAGGCAAGTGGAGAGTATTCTGTCATACTGGATATTCTGTGCCTCACGGGAGACTGCTGAGTAAAATAAGAGCCCATGGTATTCGAGGCAAGGTACTAACATGGATTGACGATTGGCTGTCAGGCAGAAGGCAGAGAGTTGGGATAAAAGGTTCTTTTTCGGAATGGCAACCGGTGACGAGTGGTGTCCCGCAGGGTTCAGTGTTGGGGCCACAGCTGTTCTCTTTATATATTAACGATCTAGATGATGGGACTGGGGGCATTCTGGCTAAGTTTGTCGATGATGCAAAGATAGGTGGAGGGGCAGGTAGTATTGAGGAGGTGAGGAGGCTGCAGAAAGATTTAGACAGTTCAGGAGAGTGGTCCAAGAAATGGCTGATGAAATTCAACGTGGGCAAGTGCGAGGTCTTGCACTTTGGAAAAAAGAATAGAGGCATGGACTATTTTCTAAACGGTAACAAAATTCATAATGCTGAAGTGCAAAGGGACTTGGGAGTCCTAGTCCAGGATTCTCTAAAGGTAAACTTGCAGGTTGAGTCCGTAATTAAGAAAGCAAATGCAATGTTGTCATTCATCTCAAGAGGCTTGGAATATAAAAGCAGGAATGTACTTCTGAAGCTTTATAAAGCATTAGTTAGGCCCCATTTAGAATACTGTGAACAATTTTGGGCCCCACACCTCAGGAAGGACATACTGGCACTGGAGCGGGTCCAGCGGAGATTCACACGGATGATCCCAGGAATGGTAGGCCTAACATACGATGAACGTCTGAGGATCCTGGGATTATATTCATTGGAGTTTAGGAGGTTGAGGGGATATCTAATAGAAACTTACAAGATAATGAATGGCTTAGATAGGGTGGACGTAGGGAAGTTGTTTCCATTAGCAGGGCAGACTAGGACCCGGGGCACAACCTTAGAATAAAAGGGAGTCACTTTAGAACAGAGATGAGGAGAAATTTCTTCAGCCAGAGAGTGGTGGGTCTGTGGAATTCATTGCCACAGAGGGCGGTGGAGGCCTGGACGTTGCGTGTCTTTAAGACAGAAGTTGATAAATTCTTGATTTCTCGAGGAATTAAGGGCTATGGAGAGAGAGCGGGTAAATGGAGTTGAAATCAGCCATGATTGAATGGTGGAGTGGACTCGATGGGCCGAATGGCCTTGCTTCCGCTCCTATGTCTTATGGTCTTATGGTCTTATACTCCTGACTTGTGCCATGTAGGTTCTGGGGAGTCAGGTGAGTCACTCACCCGCTTCTGATTGGAGAAGAATGATGTGGGTGTGATCGACGATGGAGGAAAATAGAGTGAATAGAAAATAGAGAATTCACCACAGCAGATAATACAACCCTGCAAAAAGAGATACAGGAATTGTAAGGAAAGGTTTGCTTCATCAAAGGATTAAAATTGGATCTCTCCCACCTATTCATTGAACCATGATGTTCTGCCCAGGGAAGACACTGAGAAGTTGTTCCCCCTGGCTGGGGAATCTAGACCACAAGGTCACAGTCTCGGAATAAGGGGTCAGCGATTTAGGAGAAATTTCTTTATTCAAGCGGTTGTGAATGTTTGGAACTGTCTACCCCAGAGAGCTGTATGAAGGGAACTAAGGAAAAGAAGGATGATACGGGAATGTCGAGTTGAGTTGAATGTAAGTCATGATCTTGCTGAATGGTGGAGAAGGCTCAGAGGGAAAATTGGCCCACTCCAGCTCTTTAGTTTTATGATTTATTGCTCAAATCACTCCACACAGTTCCAAAAGTAACATGCCTAAAGACACTTTGAAGAATCATCACTGATGTGATGCATTTATGTGTTTGTGCCTTTTGCATTTCAAGCCTGGTTTCACTTCGTTTCAGGAGTTATTGTATGGGAAGAAATATTCCAGAGATAGATTTCTATATTATTTTAATTTTGTACGGAAACTCCCTTCTTTAAATGTTAATAATATAAACCATATTCCTTTAGGAGAATCAAGACTCTCAAAATTCATTAGATTCAGCATTCATTGATCCAAACTCTAAGGTTTGGTTCCTACATTTGTTTATTCCTACTTTACTGCATATTACCACACATTTAATATATATTCCACTGCTTGTATGTAAACTTAAAACACATAACCTACTGGCAAAGTACAAAATAAAATTTAAAAATCCTGGTGGGGAATATACATTCTAATCTATAAAGAGTTGATCTATTATCTAAATCAACACTTGTAACTGATGTAAATAAAATTGTCATGAAATATTTTAATGAACTTCAATGCAATCCAAACATTGAACTATTTTTGCCTCAACTACTTTTTGTGGTAGTGAATTCCACAGATTCACCATTCTCTGGGTAAAGACATTTCTCCTCACCTCAGTCCTAAAATGTTTGACCCTTAGCCTCAAACTATGACACACTAGTTCTGGACTCCCCCACTAACAGGAACATTCTTTCTGAATCTACTCTGTCTAATCCTGTTAAAATGTTATATGTTTCTATGTGATCCATCTCACTCGTCTAAAATCAAATGAATACAATCCTAACCAATTTAGTCTCTCCACATATGACAGTCCTGCCATCTCAGGAATCAGTCTGGTAAACCTTCACTGCCGTTCCTCGACAGCAAGATCATCCTTCCTCAGAAAAGGACACCAAACTGTGCACAATATTCCAGGTAAGACCTCACCAATGCCCTATACAATTGCAGTAAATCATCTCGATTCCAATGATGCATGATCAATGACCACTAAAACGAGGTTGTAGTCCAACTGAAGGCTTTAATAAGCTAGATGTTTCCCCCAGCAGCTGAGGTACAGAATGAGGGCTGCTGGGACGGCACGGGTTCTTATACCCGCCTATCAGGGTGGAGCTATTATACACTCTAGCCAATAGCAAGCAAACAGGTTCTACCAATGGTACTTTAGCCTCTCAGCTATCGTAATACCTATAATACCACATTCACCCCCTGTTAAAAAAAAGTCCGGCGGTGGTGGTGGCCAGCAACTACAAAACATAACAACATGGTATAATTAGTCATGGAGGTACCTTAACACCTCCGTACAGTGTTTAGTAACTATTTACAAGTCTGGTAGCTATGTACATTTGGTGTTTTATATTTACAGATTACAGTTAAAATGAAGCAATCAGTCGATCGGGGGCCCTGGTCATCCTCTGTAATCGTCGGAGCCTCGGTGGTGACTCCGGTGGAGGCTCGGGCGTCTGTGACTCCGGGAGCGTGGTTTCGATCTCCATGGCAGCTTTGTCACCCCTAGACGGCGCTGGTGGGGAAAACGTCTGACCTGGGGAGGGAGCGCCTGCGGGAGGAGTCGGTGGGTGGGGGGGGGCCTAGACAGGGCCGGCGGAAGGAACGATCCTTCTGTAAGGTGCTGCGGTGGATGGGAGGGTGGGACTGGTGGCTGGAATGTGCGTGGAGTTCCGGCGGGCGCCAGGTCCCGTAGGGAGATCGTATCTTGTCGGCCGTCGGGGTATGCCACGTAGGCGTACTGGGGATTAGCATGGAGCAGATGTACCCTCTCGACCAACGGGTCCGACTTGTGCGCCCGCACGTGTTTTTGGAGCAGGATGGGTCCGGGTGCTGCCAGCCAGGTCGGGAGCGAGGTCCCAGAGGAGGACTTCTTAGGGAAGACAAGGAGACGTTCATGAGGTGTCTGATTGGTGGTTGGACAAAGCAGTGACCGGATGGAGTGGAGGGCATCCGGGAGGACTTCTTGCCCGAGGGAGACTGGGAGGTTCCTGGACTGTAGGGCCAGTAGGACGGGAGTACTCGTCAATCACGTGCAGGGAGTACGTGTTGTGGTCGGTGGAGGGGAGGAGGCCTTTGAAGTCCATGCTGAGGAGTTCAAAGGGACGGGGAGCCTTTATCAGGTGCGCTCTCTCTGGCCAGTAGAAGTGCGGTTTGCACTCCGCGCAGATTTGGTAGTCCCTGGTGACTGTCCTGACCTCCTCGATGGAGTAGGGCAGGTTGCGGGTCTTGACAAAATGGAAGAAGCGAGTGACGCCCGGGTGGCAGAGGTCCTCGTGGAGGGATCGGAGGCGGTCCACTTGCGCGTTGGCACATGTGCCGTGGGACATGGCATCAGGAGGCTCATTTAGCTTCCCCGGACAATACAAGATCTCAGAGCTGTAGGTGGAGAGTTCGATCCTCCACCGCAAGATCTTGTTGTTTTTTATCTTGCCCCGCTGTGCATTATCGAAAATGAAAGCCACCGACCGTTGGTCCATGAGGAGAGTGAATCTCCTGCCGGCCAGGTAATGCCTCCAATGTCGCACAGCTTCTACTATGGCCTGGGCCTCCTTTTCGACTGAGGAGTGGCGGATTTCGGAAGCTTGAAGTGTACGGGAGAAGAAGACCACGGGTCTGCCCGCTTGGTTGAGGGTTGCTGCCAGAGCTACGTTGGACGCATCGCTCTCGACCTGGAAGGGGAGGGACTCGTCAATGGCGTGCATCGTGGCCTTTCCAATGTCTGCTTTGATGCGACTGAAGGCCTCGCGGGCCTCTATTGACATGGGAAAACTGTGGATTGGATCAGGGGACGGGCCTTGTCCGCATAGTTGGGGACCCACTGGGCGTAGTAGCTAAAAAACCCTAGGCAGCATTTTAGGGCCTTAGAGCAGAGAGGGAGGAGGAACTCCATAAGGGGGCGCATGCGTTCAGGGTCGGGGCCTATAACTCCATTTCGCACTACGTAGCCGAGAATGGCTAGACGGTCGGTGCTAAACACGCATTGATCCTTATTATATGTTAGGTTAAGGATTTTAGCGGTCTGGAGAAATTTTCGGAGGTTGGTGTCGTGGTCCTGCTGGTCACGGCCGCAGATGGTGACATTATCGAGATAGGGGAATGTTGCCCGTAAACCGTACCAGTCAACCATTCGGTCCATCTCGCGCTGGAAGACCGAGACCCCGTTAGTAACACCAAAGGGAACCCTTAAGAAGTGATAGAGCCGCCCGTCTGCCTCGAAGGCAGTGTATTTGCGGTCACTAGTGCGGATGGGGAGCTGGTGGTTGGCGGACTTGAGATCCACCGTGGAGAAGACCTTATAATGCGTGATCCTGTTTACCAGGTCGGATATGCAGGGGAGAGGGTAAGCGTCCAGCTGCATCACCTGTTGATGGTCTGACTGTAGTCGATGACCATCCTATGCTTCTCCCCGGTCTTTACCACCACTACTTGAGCTCTCCAGGGGCTGTTACTGGCTTCAATGACCCCTTCCCTCAGTAGCCTTTGGACCTCTGACCTAATAAAGATCCGGTCCTGGGCACTGTAGCGTCTGCTCCTGGTGGCGACGGGTTTGCAATCTGGGGTGAGGTTCGCAAACAGGGAAGGCGGGTCGACCTTAAGGGTCGCAGTCGATTTCGGCGGGAGAACAGCTGGTGAGTGGTGAGTCAGTTTCAGCGGGAGCATTGCGGAAGGAGGTTGCTGGGAGGTAAGTCAACCTTTAAAAGCACTTGTCTTTGCAAGGGCAGACCAGTCGATTTCGGCGGGAGAACAGCTGGTGAGTGGTGAGTCAGTTTCAGCGGGAGCATTGCGGAAGGAGGTTGCTGGGAGGTAAGTCAACCTTTAAAAGCACTTGTCTTTGCAGGGGCAGGCCAGTCGATTTCGGCGGCGTGAGAACAGCTGGTGAGTGGTGAGTCAGTTTCAGCGGGAGCATTGCGGAAGGAGGTTGCTGGGAGGTAAGTCAACCTTTAAAAGCACTTGTCTTTGCAGGGGCAGGCCAGTCGATTTCGGCGGGAGAACAGCTGGTGAGTGGTGAGTCAGTTTCAGCGGGAGCATTGCGGAAGGAGGTTGCTGGGAGGTAAGTCAACCTTTAAAAGCACTTGTCTTTGCAGGGACAGGCCAGTCGATTTCGGCGGCGTGAGAACAGCTGGTGAGTGGTGAGTCAGTTTCAGCGGGAGCATTGCGGAAGGAGGTTGCTGGGAGGTAAGTCAACCTTTAAAAGCACTTGTCTTTGCAGGGGCAGGCCAGTCGATTTCGGCGGGAGAACAGCTGGTGAGTCAGTTTCAGCGGGAGCATTGCGGAAGGAGGTTGCTGGGAGGTAAGTCAACCTTTAAAAGCACTTGTCTTTGCAGGGGCAGGCCAGTCGATTTCGGCGGCGTGAGAACAGCTGGTGAGTGGTGAGTCAGTTTCAGCGGGAGCATTGCGGAAGGAGGTTGCTGGGAGGTAAGTCTGTCCTTTAAAAGCACTTGTCTTTGCAGGGGCAGGCCAGTCGATTTCGGCGGGAGAACAGCTGGTGAGTCAGTTTCAGCGGGAGCATTGCGGAAGGAGGTTGCTGGGAGGTAAGTCAACCTTTAAAAGCACTTGTCTTTGCAGGGGCAGGCCAGTCGATTTCGGCGGCGGGAGAACAGCTGGCTGGTTAGTCAATTTCAGCAGGAGCTGAGAATTTTTTATTTTTTTTTATTTTAAATTAGTTTTTTAGGCGGGAACAGGAAGTCGACCCGCGGACGTCTGGGAAGACCCTCCCCAATAAATTCTGGTGGAGAGGAAACCCGAGACACTACACGTGTAGTGTCTCCCACCCGCCCTCCTCCTCTAACCTAATAATAAAACCCATTGGTCTGAAGTAAGTACCATATTTTATTATATTATTATTATTTTTTAGCCAGATCTTGGTAGAAAGTTAGAGGAATGGCAGGGAAGGGAGTGCAATGTTCCTCCTGCAGGATGTTTGAGGTGAGGGATGCAGTTAGTGTCCCTGCTGATTTTACCTGCAGGAAGTGCTGCCATCTCCAGCTCCTCCAAGACCGAGTTAGGGAACTGGAGCTGGAGTTGGAAGAACTTCGGATCATTCGGGAGGCAGAAGGGGTCATAGATAGCAGCTTCAGGGAATTAGTTACACCAAAGATTGGAGATAGGTGGGTAACTGTAAGAGGGACTGGGAAAAAACAGTCAGTGCAGGGATCCCCTGCGGTCGTACCCCTGAGAAACAAGTATACCGCTTTGGATACTTGTGGGGGGGACGACTTACCAGGGGTAAGCCATGGGGTACGGGCCTCTGGCACGGAGTCTGTCCCTGTTGCTCAGAAGGGAAGGGGGGAGAGGAGCAGAGCATTAGTAATTGGGGACTCTATAGTCAGGGGCACAGATAGGAGATTTTGTGGGAGCGTGAGAGACGCACGTTTGGTATGTTGCCTCCCAGGTGCAAGGGTACGTGATGTCTCGGATCGTGTTTTCCGGGTCCTTAGGGGGGAGGGGGAGCAGCCCCAAGTCGTGGTCCACATTGGCACCAACGACATAGGTAGGAAAGGGGACAAGGATGTCAGGCAGGCTTTCAGGGAGCTCGGATGGAAGCTCAGAACTAGAACAAACAGAGTTGTTATCTCTGGGTTGTTGCCCGTGCCACGTGATAGTGAGATGAGGAATAAGGAGAGAGAGCATTTAAACACGTGGCTACAGGGATGGTGCAGGCGGGAGGGATTCAGATTTTTGGATAACTGGGGCTCTTTCTGGGGAAGGTGGGACCTCTACAGACAGGATGGTCTACATCTGAACCTGAGGGGCACAAATATCCTGGGGGGGAGATTTGTTAGTGCTCTTTGGGGGGGTTTAAACTAATGCAGCAGGGGCATGGGAACCTGGATTGTAGTTTTAGGGTAAGGGAGAATGAGAGTATAGAGGTCAGGAGCACAGATTTGACATCGCAGGAGGGGGCCAGTGTTCAGGTAGGTGGTTTGAAGTGTGTCTACTTCAATGCCAGGAGTATACAAAACAAGGTAGGGGAACTGGCAGCGTGGGTTGGTACCTGGGACTTCGATGTTGTGGCCATTTCGGAGACATGGATAGAGCAGGGACAGGAATGGATGTTGCAGGTTCCGGGGTTTAGGTGTTTTAGTAAGCTCAGAGAAGGAGGCAAAAGAGGGGGAGGTGTGGCGCTGCTAGTCAAGAGCAGTATTACGGTGGCGGAGAGGATGCTAGATGGGGACTCTTCTGCCGAGGTAGTATGGGCTGAAGTTAGAAACAGGAAAGGAGAGGTCACCCTGTTGGGAGTTTTTTATAGGCCTCCTAATAGTTCTAGGGATGTAGAGGAAAGGATGGCGAAGATGATTCTGGATATGAGCGAAAGTAACAGGGTAGTTATTATGGGAGATTTTAACTTTCCAAATATTGACTGGAAAAGATATAGTTCGAGTACAATAGATGGGTCGTTTTTTGTACAGTGTGTGCAGGAGGGTTTCCTGAAACAATATGTTGACAGGCCAACAAGAGGCGAGGCCACGTTGGATTTGGTTTTGGGTAATGAACCAGGCCAGGTGTTGGATTTGGAGGTAGGAGAGTACTTTGGGGACAGTGACCACAATTCGGTGACGTTTAAGTTAATGATGGAAAGGGATAAGTATACACCGCAGGGCAAGAGTTATAGCTGGGGGAAGGGCAATTATGATGCCATTAGACGTGACTTGGGGGGGATAAGGTGGAGAAGTAGGCTGCAAGTGTTGGGCACACTGGATAAGTGGGGCTTGTTCAAGGATCAGCTACTGCGTGTTCTTGATAAGTATGTACCGGTCAGACAGGGAGGAAGGCGTCGAGCGAGGGAACCGTGGTTTACCCAGGAAATGGAATCTCTTGTTAAGAGGAAGAAGGAGGCCTATGAGAAGATAAGTGTGAAGTTTCGGTTGGGGCGATGGATAGTTACAAGGTAGCGAGGAAGGATCTAAAGAGAGAGCTAAGACGAGCAAGGAGGGGACATGAGAAGTATTTGGCAGGAAGGATCAAGGAAAACCCAAAAGCTTTCTATAGGTATGTCAGGAATAAGCGAATGACTAGGGAAAGAGTAGGACCAGTCAAGGACAGGGATGGGAAATTGTGTGTGGAGTCTGACGAGATAGGCGAGATACTAAATGAATATTTTTCGTCAGTATTCACTCAGGAAAAAGATAATGTTGTGGAGGAGAATGCTGAGCCCCAGGCTAATAGAATAGATGGCATTGAGGTACGTAGGGAAGAGGTGTTGGCAATTCTGGACAGGCTGAAAATAGATAAGTCCCCGGGACCTGATGGGATTTATCCTAGGATTCTATGGGAGGCCAGGGAAGAGATTGCTGGACCTTTGGCTTTGATTTTTATGTCATCATTGGCTACAGGAATAGTGCCAGAGGACTGGAGGACAGCAAATGTGGTCCCTTTGTTCAAAAAGGGGAGCAGAGACAACCCCGGCAAATATAGGCCGGTGAGCCTCACGTCTGTAGTGGGTAAAGTCTTGGAGGGGATTATAAGAGACAAGATTTATAATCATCTAGATAGGAATAATATGATCAGGGATAGTCAGCATGGCTTTGTGAAGGGTAGGTCATGCCTCACAAACCTTATTGAGTTCTTTGAGAAGGTGACTGAACAGGTAGACGAGGGTAGAGCAGTTGATGTGGTGTATATGGATTTCAGCAAAGCGTTTGATAAGGTTCCCCACGGTAGGCTATTGCAAAAAATACGGAGGCTGGGGATTGAGGGTGATTTAGAGATGTGGATCAGAAATTGGCTAGCTGAAAGAAGACAGAGGGTGGTGGTTGATGGGAAATGTTCAGAATGGAGTACAGTCACAAGTGGAGTACCACAAGGATCTGTTCTGGGGCCGTTGCTGTTTGTCATTTTTATCAATGACCTAGAGGAAGGCGCAGAAGGGTGGGTGAGTAAATTTGCAGACGATACTAAAGTCAGTGGTGTTGTCGATAGTGTGGAAGGATGTAGCAGATTACAGAGGGATATAGATAAGCTGCAGAGCTGGGCCGAGAGGTGGCAAATGGAGTTTAATGTAGAGAAGTGTGAGGTGATTCACTTTGGAAGGAATAACAGGAATGCGGAATATTTGGCTAATGGTAAAGTTCTTGAAAGTGTGGATGAGCAGAGGGATCTAGGTGTCCATGTACATAGATCCCTGAATGTTGCCACCCAGGTTGATAGGGTTGTGAAGAAGGCCTATGGAGTGTTGGCCTTTATTGGTAGAGGGATTGAGTTCCGGAGTCGGGAGGTCATGTTGCAGCTGTACAGAACTCTGGTACGGCCGCATTTGGAGTATTGCGTACAGTTCTGGTCACCGCATTATAGGAAGGACGTGGAGGCTTTGGAGCGGGTGCAGAGGAGATTTACCAGGATGTTGCCTGGTATGGAGGGAAAATCTTATGAGGAAAGGCTGATGGACTTGAGGTTGTTTTCGTTGGAGAGAAGAAGGTTAAGAGGAGACTTAATAGAGACATACAAAATGATCAGGGGGTTGGATAGGGTGGACAGTGAGAGCCTTCTCCCGCGGATGGATATGGCTGGCACGAGGGGACATAACTTTAAACTGAGGGGTAATAGATATAGGACAGAGGTCAGAGGTAGGTTCTTTACGCAAAGAGTAGTGAGGCCGTGGAATGCCCTACCTGCTACAGTGGTGAACTCGCCAACATTGAGGGCATTTAAAAGTTTATTGGATAAACATATGGATGATAATGGCATAGTGTAGGTTGGATGGCTTTTGTTTCGGTGCAACATCGTGGGCCGAAGGGCCTGTACTGCGCTGTATTGTTCTATGTTCTATGTTCTATGTCGCGAGGCCGCATACAGTAAGGGGGGGTATAGGGCCGCCGAATTGGAAGGCCAGACTTTGAAGGTTACACTGGAAGTCTAAACCCAGGAGTGTAGCCGCGCAGAGGTGGGGAAGGACGTAGAGATGGAAATTTTTGAACTCCCTTCCCTGGACTGTGAGGTTTGCTACACAAAACCCCTTTATCTCCACTGAGTGGGAACCGGAGGAGAGTGAGATTTTTTGATTAACAGGGTGGATGAGGAGGGAACAGCGCCTTACCGTGTCGGGGTGTATGAAGCTCTCCATGCTCCCAGACTCAAATAAGCAGGACATCTCATGCCCGTTGATGAAAACGGTCGTCGTAGCGGTTGAGAGTGTTCGAGGTCGAGACTGATCCAGGGTCACCGAGGCCAATCGCAGTCGTTGGGAATTCTGTTCACGTATTGTGTGGTCGGCCAAGCTGGGGTCCTGGGGGTTCATCCAAGATGGCGTCACCCATTGGTCGCACATGGCCGGGGGTGCACAAAATGGCGGCGCCCATCCCTCAAGCGTGGCGTCCGTAGAACAAGATGGCTGCGCCCGGGGTCTGCACATGGCCCTGGGATATGGGGGTGGCGGCGACCGCTGGCCACACGGGGCCCGTGGAGAAGTTTGTGGTGGTGGTCCGGATACGCCGCTGGAGACAGCGGCCACCGCTCGGGCCTGACATACCCCCACAAAATGGCCCTTTCTGCCGCATCCCCTGCAGGTGGATGCACGGGCCGGGCAGCGCTGGCGGGGATGCTTGGCCTGCCCGCAAAAGTAGCAGCGGGGCCCCTCGGGGTTGCCAGGCCGCCTTGCAGCGCAGGCCTGTGGGGGAACGGGCGAAGTCTCTGGGTCGGCCGCTGTGGGGTTCCACGCTGCCCAGGGGCCTGCCGTTGCGGTCGGGAACATAGGCGCCGGCGTTCCTGGAGGCCACGTCCAGGGAGCCTGCAAGAGCCCGTGCCTCCCTAAGACCCAGGGTGTCCTTCTCTAACAGGCGCTGGCGGATTTGTGATGAAAGCATACCTGCCACGAAAGCGTCCCGGACTCAGAGTTCCGTGTGTTCGCTCGCCAAAACCTGTGGGCAGCCGCAGCTTCTGCCCAGCACCAGGAGTGTGCGGTAGAATTCCTCCAACGATTCCCCAGGGGTTTGCCATCTTGTTGCAAGCAGATGCCGGGCGTAGACCTGGTTTACCGGGCGAATATAGTGTCCTGTTAGCAGCTCGATTGCTGCATCGAAGTCTTCCGCTTCCTCGATGAGGGTGTAAATCTCCGGGCTCACCCTTGAGTGCAGGACGTGCAGTTTCTGCTCTCCCATGGGTGTGTTTTCTGCCGTCTCGAGATACTCTTTAAAACACGCCAGCCAGTGCTTAAAGACTGCCGTTGAGTTCGCCGCGTGGGGGCTAAGTTGCAGACACTCCGGCTTGATTCGGAACTCCATCCTTTCTTCTTAAAAATCTAGCTTATTAAATTGATGCACGATCAATGACCACTAAAACGAGGTTGTAGTCCAACTGAAGGCTTTAATAAGCTAGATGTTTCCCCCAGCAGCTGAGGTACAGAATGAGGGCTGCTGGGACGGCACGGGTTCTTATACCCGCCTATTAGGGCGGAGCTATTATACACTCTAGCCAATAGCAAGCAAACAGGTTCTACCAATGGTACTTTAGCCTCTCAGGTACCGTAATACCTATAATACCACATCCTATACTCAAATAATCGCACTATGAAGGCCAACATACCATTTGCCTTCTTTACTGTCTGCTGTACTTGCACGCTTACATTCAGCGACTGATGCATGAGGACACCTAGGTCTCGCTGAGTATCCACCTCTCCCAATTTACACCCATTCAAATAATAATCTGCCTGTTAGAGGTGAAAATATTCATACGAAGGCCTGAGTATAAGTAAATAAAAGCAGTTTATTATATCAGAATTCTGGGAGAGAAGGCCTGAGACTCCGCAGCCTTTGATAGCACCTTTTCTCACTTGAGCTAAAGCTCACACGGGTTAATATACAGATTAAAGGGGCGGATTCTTATTTACATACAATCAATCAACTATATTCGCGTCACACTTTATCACATGCAGTCAATCAATTTTCTTAGCATCCCAGTTATCACATATATGGTTAAAGTGGGTGTTGTCTTACCCGCCCCTAACTTCATACTGAAGTCATTCAAAACTAACACAAGGATATGTCCTGTCTACAGCTGTGGAGCTTGAGCTTTATCAAGGATACATTGCATGTCTTGTTCTGTGAAGCTGTTATCAGCGGCTGTTGGGATACTCGTATACGTACCCACGGTTGGTTCTCATGAGACAGTTTACAGGGAATGTGGCTTGTTCAGCCATTTTGTGTCTTTACCATCACAAAATAGCTAACAGCCATTTTGTGTCTTTTCTGATATTAACAGCATTGTGTATACACTATCTATTTCTACAAATTGCCTCTTCTAAACAGGCATCTAAGCCAATGAGTACCTTTTGTCTCATCAGAATTATTCCAAAGTAATATAGGAGCATAAATGTAGTTACAGGGCCACCTATAATTTATATCATAGTCCAGTATCAGAAAATGCCCTCCAACATTCCCTACTTTTGGTCCTGGAAGAAGTTTACTGAATCCCAAATGACCACAATGATTTGATATGAGGGCAGCAGGGTGCGTTTAATACGGCATTTGGGGCATGTAACCTCCCAGATGTTCCGTACGTACACCGTGCTATCTCTGCTTTCTGTCATTGAATGATGTTATTCATAGCAGTTTTCAAGTAAGTTCATCTGACAGTCCAATACTCGCTGCCACTAACTGTCACTCTGAAGTAGTTCCTCTGTGTGTTTATTTTTCAAAGCATGGTTTTTTTCGTTAACTGGTGGTAAAGCTTAACTGATTGACTGATCTGAGTCTTTGTTCCCTCAGAGTTTCTGCAAGATGTGGGACCATCTCTGGCTCTCTATAATCCTAACTCAACTGATCCTTGCTAGACTATAGTGGTAGGCCTAAGGGGTACAAAAGTTATAGCGATAGGAGGTTACGGTGGTGGAGATGCAGTATTTTCCTTTTCCTCCGTAAACTTAAAAATGCATGGGGCAGGTGTAATCCTTAAGACACAACCATGAGTTCGGATTAACCCACATTTGTCTAACTCTCCCTGTCCCACCGGGTGGGGGCAACATGAGGGAGATCCCATATATTATCCCTGCGTATAGCAGAGGTCTCGATGAGATAGTACCTGGGGGAGGTGTTAGCCCGTACAATTCCAATGTCCTCCAGTTGGTTGTGAGGGTATGGCCCTGAGTCCGGTGTGATGATAGGGATCAACATGACCATCTGTACCCCCGTTATCTCATCCATTTTACAGTCGGGGATCGCTGAGTATACTCTGGTTACTCCCTTCAGAGTACGGTTGTCCAGCGTCCCTTGTCATTTGGCTAGCGTAGCCAGTTGCGGGCTGTCTATTCAATCAGGCACCTCCCCCCTTTACATCAGATCAAGGTTGTGGCTTAGCTGCCCCTGTCAGAGCCTTCCGGCTGTCTCCCTTTCTTGGTCGATGAGTTTGTTAATTAATGTTGAATGTCTTAGTGTGTGTCCCTAACACTGTTGTCCTATTCAATTGTATATCCAGGCCCTCTTCCCCAAGCTGGCTAGACCTTTCTCTGCTTTCCCTAATATTCTCTTCCTTATTCCTGTAAGTTGTTTCACCTTCGCATTTAACCTTTTTAAGTCTAGTGACTTTACTATAGCAGTTTCTGTGTTAAGTCATGTCATTGCATCAGTGATTATGCCTCTTCTAACCCTGTGAGGGTTGTCATGCCCTCAAAATCTAGTGGCGCTCGTGTCATTGGCAGCCTGCTTCATAACAACCTTACTTAAAACACTATACATATTTATTTTATATTATAAACAATACCGGAACGCGCGAGAAATACAGACACAATTTGTATATGCATCTGCTGTCTTTCCCCGAATGTAGCTACAGCCAAGCATTAAAATAAGTTAAACCATTGTTCCAGTCTCTGGCTGCTGGGATGCACACCCTGTCAATAAAAGTATATAAAGCACCATGGTTCATATAGCTACGTTCATCCTGTGTCCGTTGTGAAATCACTGATGTTCCTGCTCTTTTAAGTGCTTGTAGTTGTTCTGAGATCTCAAGAGGCATCATGAGTCCCCACAGCTGCTGCTGTCGTTCCAGCTTTTCTTGAATGTTTCACCTAAAAAAAAGTGGAAAAGTGTCCTGGTCGTCACCAGGTGTTGGATGTTGTCCGTATAAAGCTTTCCCTGTATGGGCCGAACACGTGTGTTATTCAGGGGTTAGTAGTTCTCATATATTACAACCTTTTCATATCTATTTTCCTCGTGGTTACGCGCCTAATTCTGTTGCGTTTGAACCCGACGCTGATGTGCTTTTGCCTGGTTAATTAGCCAGTTTACAATAACTCAACTAGCTCAAATTCCTGAAGCTACTGCAAATATTGTGGCACTTGTAGTTACTTGTAAAGGTCTGCACTGTATGTTCTATGTTCTAACACAAAAGATCCATTCTGCATGGGACAGAGTGGGTTAACTAACCTGAATATATCTGACAATTCAAAACTTAAGATTTGTAAGTTCCAATTAAAAATACATCTTCAGCTGCTTTTTAAAATTACTTTATCAGAATGACAAAGCCGGAGCTCAGAGTGTGGAGAGGGGCAAACCCCAGCACGGGTCAATTGTCTGCTGCTTTGAAAAGGGGGTGGAGTAAAAGCTGGATTGCTGCCAAGTTCCCGTGATCAAGTGTCTTAGAACCATGTGTTTTCTTGGAATATAGATTTGCTTTTAATCAGAGTTGTGTGTTTTTAAAAAAAAAACAGCTTCCACATTATCTGAAGTTTTAATTTCCAAGCTAATGTAAAACATTTATTTTAAAATAACAAACACAATAACTTATTGAATATATGAATGAACCAATTTTGCGCTGTATCTTGGTTTTCTACCAGAGTTCTCTACCAGATATCATTTTGTCACCACCCTTCTTTTGTTTAAACAAGAAACCCGGGGCGGAATTCTCCGCAATCGGCGCGATGTCCGTCGACCGGCGCGAATCAGTCTGGCATCGCGCCGCCCCAAAGGTGCGGAATCCTCCGCATCTTGAGCGGCCGAGCCCTAACCTCGAGGGGCTAGGCCCGCGCCAGACTGATTTCCGCCCCGCCAGCTGGCGGGAAAGGCCTTTGGTGCCCCGCCAGCTGGCGCGGAAATGACTTTGCCGGGCGGCGCATGCGCAGGAGCGTCAGCGGCCGCTCACGGCAGCCCCACGCATGCGCAGTGGAGGGGGTCTCTTCCGCCTCCGCCATGGTGGAGACCGTGGCGAAGGCGGAAGGAAAACAGTGCCCCCACGGCACAGGCCCGTCCGCGGATCGGTGGGCCCCGATCGCGGGCCAGGCCACCGTGGGGGCACCCCCTGGGGCCCGCGCCCCCCCCCAGGACCCCGGAGCCCGCCCGCGCCGCCTTGTCCCGCCGGTAAGAGAGGTGGATTAATACACGCCGGCGGGACAGGCATTCTAGCAGCGGGACTTCAGCCCATCTGGGTCGGAGAATCGCCGGGGGGGGGGGGGGCCCCGCCCACCGGCGCGGCGCGATTCCCGCCCCCGCCGAATATCCAGTGCCGGAGAATTCAGCAACCGGCGGGGGGTCGGAGAATCCCGCCCCTGATCATGGACATTTTTATTTACCCATCTGTCTTTTACATTTAATTCTGCAATCTCAGAATAATTACATCTGCGTTGTGTCAGGGAAGTTTTAACCCTGAACTAATGAATAGGTCATATGTCATATGTATTTCAACTGTTATATGTATTTCAATTATCCTAACTTCCAATGAACACCATGGGCGAAATTCTCCGTTATCGGCGGAAAGTCCGCAGATCGGCGCAAAAAACGGCGCAAATCCGACTTGCGTCACGTCGGAAAAATGGGTCGATAGTCTCCGGCCCGAAATGGGCTAGCAGCGACGTAACGGGATCCGCGCTTGCGCAGTGGTTCACGCCGTGCAGCGTCATACGCGCTGCACGGCGTGACGGCTCATAAGGCCGAGCTGCTCCCCCCCACCCGACCGGAACACCCGACCGCAACACCCGACTGGATGGCTGGCCGTCGCTCAGCCCCGAGGTTCGAGTCACGCGATGTGGAGGCGCTCCTGGACGCGGTGGAGCAGAGGAGGGACGCCCTGTATCCCGGGCACGGCCGCAGAGTTGCCCCACGCCACAGCCGGCGTCTGTGGAGGGAAGTGGCAGAGGCCGTCACCGCTGTGGCCCTGACACCACGGACAGGCACCCAGTGCCACAAGAAGGTGAACGACCTCGTCAGAGCAGGCAGGGTGAGCCTCCCCATATCCCCCCTCCCCATATTCCCCCCTCCCACATATCCCCCACATCCCCCTCCCCCATATCCCCCCTGCCCCCATATCCCCCCTCCCCCATATCCCCCCTCACCCATATCCCCCCTCCCCCATATCCCCCCTCCCCCATATCCCCCATATCCCCCCTCCCCATATCCCCCCTCCCCCATATCCCCCCTCCCCCATATCCCCATATCCCCCTACCCCATATCCCCCTCCCCCATATCCCCCATATCCCCCCTCCCCCATATCCCCCTCCCCCATATCACCCTGCCCCATATCCCCCCTCCCCATAACCCCCCTCCCCATATCCCCCATATCCCCCCTCCCCCATATCCCCCCCTCCCCCATATCCCCCCTCCCCCATATCCCCCTCCCCATATCCCCCCTCCCCCATATCCCCCCACCCCCATATCCCCCCTCCCCCATATCCCCATCTCCGCCCCTCCCCCATATCCCCCTCCCCCATATCCCCCATATCCCCCATATCCCCCCTCCCCCATATCCCCCCTCCCCCATATCCCCCCTCCCCCACATCCCCCCTCCCCCACATCCCCCCTCCCCATATCCCCCCTCCCCCATATCCCCCCTCCCCCATATCCCCCCTCCCCCATATCCCCCCTCCCCCATATCCCCCTCCCCATATCCCCCATATCCCCCTCCCCCATATCCCCAAGTGAATCCAGCCCTAACCTTAACCTCTGCAATGCACGCGCAACCGATGGCGTGCATTCATATACCTGCCTAACACTGTTGCCTTTTACCCCTGCCCCCCACACCCCCACAGGAGAAGCGCGCACACAACAATAGGGAGCATGTGAGGACTGGAGGAGGGCCCGCTGATGAGATGCCACTGACCGAACACCAGGAAAGGGCCCTGGAACTGGCTGGCGGACCTGAGGACCGGGAGGTTGCTGATGCAGAGATCGGGGGCGTACTAGCAAGTGAGCCACCGACAGCCCGTCCCCATATCCCCCCTCCCCTATATCCCCCTCCCCCGTATCACCTGATCACTGCCTGATGTCTAACCATTCATGCTTCATTGTGTATCGCAGGACCAAACGTCCAGGCACCCATCCCCGCAGAAGCAGACCGCCCGCAGGATGCCCCTCGGAGACCACAGGAGACGGAGAGACCCGCACCCTCCAGCATGCGACGCCCGCAGGATGCCCCTCGCACACCACGGGAGACGGAGAGACCCGGACCCTCCAGCATGCGACGCCCGCAGGATGCCCCTCGGAGACCACGGGAGACGGAGAGACCCGGACCCTCCAGCATGCGACGCCCGCAGGATGCCCCTCGCACACCACGGGAGACGGAGGGACCTGGAGCAACAGGGAGACGACACCCCCGTCACGTGCGGGAGCGGCCACCCAGCGACAAGGGGGGCAGCCACAGGCTCCCGTCACATCCGAGCCAGGACACCACTACCCAGGACACCACTACCCAGGACACCACTACCCAGGACACCACTACCCAGGACACCACTCCCCAGGACACCCCTACCCGGGACAGCACTACCCAGGAAGACGAAATACCGGACAGTGACTCAGAGTGGATGGGTGGAGACGAACCCCCACCCCAAAGTGCCATGGACTCAGAGTGGGACGAAGAGCACGACACAACGCCACTGCTGTCACCAACACCCTCCACCATCGCAGAAACACTCACCTCGGTTGGGCACTTTAGTGATGAGGCGTCTGGTACACTCACTGGTGCGCACAACACAGCCGTCCCGGTACAGCAGGTGGAGGTAGGAGCAGCAGAGGGACCGGGCGGTCGGAGGGCAGCCCAGCCCAAGCGAACATCTGCCGCCCAGATGGGTCCCGGGTTCCTGCAGTTACCACACCCACACATAGATCCGATGCAACCACCGACTCGGAGACAAGCGAAGAGGGTGATGGCCGGCTTGCAGTGGCTGCAGTCGCAGGTGGAGGAGTCCACCCGCGTCCAGGAGCTGGGAGTGGTGCCGGTCATGCGTGCCACCCAGGCCGACACCGCACGGGTGGCGTCCGCGGTGGAGGCAATGGGTGCGACGGTGTCAGACATGGGGAACGGTTTTCGAGGCCTGGGGCCTTCCGTGCAGGCGGCGTCTGTGGCCCAGGAAATGGCTGCCCTCTCACAGGAGGCCATGAGCCAGTGCCAGCGCCAGATGGCAGAGGCGCTCAACGCCATAGCCCAGTCTCAGCAGGCCATGGCCCAGTCTCAGCAGGCCATGGCCCAGTCTTTGCAGGCCATCGCTGAGGGCATCGGCGCCAGTGGCCATGTGCGAGCCGGCGTCGCACTGTCACAGACAGGGTTTGCCAACCCCCTGGGCTCCATGGCTGCAAACCTGCAGACCCCTGTCGATACCAGCACGGGCCTCCAGGACTGGCAGCGCCAGATGTCGCGGGCGCGTCGGATGGCCAGTCCGTTCGCATCCCCCACCCATGTAGAGGCCTGGGGGCCATCGGGCACCCCGAGGGAGGAGGAGGTGGTGTGGTCCGTCCCGGCTCCGTCTTAGGGGAGGTCCCGGTACACCGCGACACCTCGGACTCCCCCCCTTCCGTCCCAGGTGCATCGGGTGGGCAACGGGCAGGACAGGCTGGCAGCTCGCCATCCCAGTCACCCGGGCCGCAGCCTGGCCCATCTAGGCCAGGACGCCCCAGGAAACGGCCGCCAAAGGGATCCAGTGTCAGAGGGCAGGAATCACAGGAGTCCACCTCCAGTTCTGCTGTACCGTCTGGGGAACCACGTAGACGTAGTCAAAGGGCCCGTAAGGCCAAACAATTAGACACTGAGTAAGTTGGCACGGGTGCAGGGCACAGATGAGTTTTAGGGGCTAGGGCACGTGCATGAACTCCTTTGGTTATTAAAGTCAATGTTACACCTACCGAAGCTGCCTTTGTGCTCTGTCCAAAGTGTGCGGGCGTGTCATGTACGTTGAGCGCAAGTGTGTGTGTGAGGGGTGGTCTTACCTCAGCCCCAGGTGAGTCTGCTCCCTTCCCCCTGGGCCGCCATCAACATCCCCCGGGCAGAGGACGGGACCGTGCGCTGCAGTGTCACAGCCGCATGCAGGGATGGTCCGGGTGGATGGTGGTACTGTGGCCATGGGTCAGACATAGTCCAACGATGTAGAGCCAGGAGCTCACCGCAGGGCGGATTGTCATCATCCTCCATGGCCTGCGATAGACACGCATCCACCCGCAACTGTGTGAGCCCGGCCCGTTGTGCCGCAGGTGGATCGGCAATGGGGGGGGGGGGTGTGCATGCGGGTGGGGTGGGTGGGGTTGGGGAGGGGGGTGAGGGTGCTGGGTGGGTGGATGGGTGGGGGGTGTGGGTGGTCGGCTGTTGCCATGGTGTGCGGTCTGTGGCCATACTACCCGATTCCCACGCCCATCTAGTCAGTGAAGCGGGCGTCTATCAGTCTGTCCCGTGCCCGCTGGGCCAGCCGGTAACGGTGGACAGCCACCCGCCTGTGTCTACCCCGTCTGCCCTGACCATTGCCCCCATCCCCCTCATCTGGGGAGGACTGGGCCTCTTCCTGCTGCTCCTCCACTCCGCCCTCCTCTGCCTGCGGCACATCGCCCCTCTGCTGGGCTATGTTGTGCAGGACGCAGCACACCACAATGATGCGGCCGACCCTATCTGACCGATACTGGAGGGCGCCCCCAGAGAGGTCCAGGCACCTGAAACGCATCTTCAGCACGCCAAAGCACCTCTCTATCACTCCCCTTGTCGCTACATGGACATCATTGTAGCGGTTCTCCGCCTCATTGCGTGGCCTCCGTATAGGCGTCATCAGCCACGATCGCAATGGGTAGCCCCTGTCGCCCAGCAACCAGCCCCTCAGCCGGGGATGGCGTCCCTCGTACATGCCGGGGATGGATGACCGCGACAACACGAATGAGTCGTGTACACTGCCTGGGTGACGGGCGCAGACGTGCAAGATCATCATGCGGTGGTCGCAGACCACCTGTACGTTCATCGAATAGGTCCCCTTCCTATTAGTGAACACGGCCCTGTTATCTGCAGGTGGCCGCACGGCGACGTGCATCCCATCGATCGCGCCCTGGACCATGGGGAACCCGGCCACGGCAGAGATGCCCACGGCCCGGGCATCTTGGCTGGCCCGGTCCACGGGGAAGCGGATGTAGTGGTGCGCCATGGCATATAGGGCATCCGTCACTGCCCGGATGCACCGGTGCACCGATGTCTGCGATATGCCGGACAGGTCCCCACTCGGTGCCTGGAATGACCCCGTTGCATAAAAGTTCAGGGCCACCGTAACCTTAACGGACACGGGGAGAGGGTGTCCCCCGCCAGTGCCACGCGGTGACAGGTGTGCCAGCAGGTGGCAGATATGTGCCACGGTTTCCCGGCTCATCCGGAGTCTCCTCCTGCATTCCCGGTCCATGAGGTCCTGGTATGACTGCTGGGGCCGGTACACACGGGGCGCCCTCGGGTGCCTCCGTTGCCGTGGGGCCGCGACGTCCTCCTCCCCCTCCTCGTCCTGTCGGTCAGGTGTCCCTCCAGCCTGGGCGGCTGCCGCCTGCCCCTCTGCGGCAGCCTGCGCCGCCTCTCTGGCACGCTCCTCCTCCTCCTCCTCAGCCAGGGCAACATAGACATGAGCGGCTGCCACCACGGCGGCCAACATCGCTGGATGATCTGAAAACATGACGGCCTGGTGGGGGGGAGGGGAACGACGACATGTCATCATTGCCTATATACCCTCCTCCCCCCAGCCAGGTGGCATGGACCGCACGGGTCCAACTGTTGGAGGCTGTCACCTGGCCAGATGGACCAACTCACTTGCCCTCCCATCCCCCTCCTCGGCACGGACCCCCCCCCCCAACCTCCACCCCAGCACGGACCCCCCCCCCCAACCTCCACCCCGGCACGGACCCCCCCCAACCTCCACCCCGGCACGGACCCCCCCCCAACCTCCACCCCGGCACGGACCCCCCCCCCAACCTCCACCCCAGCACGGACCCCCCATCCACCTCCCCGGCACGGACCCCCTCCCGGCACTCACCCGGAGCCCAGCCTACTCTAACCACCACCCCCTCCCCCCCGCCGCACACACACACACACAACCCGAGACACACCTCTCCTCACGCAACCCCCCAGGCCGTCACTCACCTCCACGCTGGTCGGCGTGAGCCTGGAGCACCGGGTCACGCCGATGAAAAGGAGGTTTAATTTACGTCGACGTGAACGGTCATCATGTCAACGGGACCTTGGCCCATCCGGAAGGGAGAATATCGGCAGGCCGAAAATCGGCTGCCTTGCGCAGACCCGTGACATTCTCCGCGGCCGCGGCGACATTAACGCCCCGCCGACTTTTCTCCCTTCGGAGACTTCGGCAACCGGCGGGGGCGGGATTCACGGCGGCCAACGGCCATTCTCCGACCCGCTGGGGGGGTCGGAGAATGACGCCCCATAAAACTAATATTTTCTTATTCTTACATACGTGATTTCGTACCCTGATTAAAATTCCTTGTGTCTCAAAATTACCCTGGAAATGTCAATGATGACCTTTGAAAAGAAAAATTTGTTAGCTACACTCAAACTAAGATCATTAAATCACAATGTCAGACGACGCACCAAAATAAGTTAGGTAAAAAATCCTTCTAGAGCCTATTCTAAAGTTGCAAATTATAAACTCAAGGTGACTTCTCAGAAGATAAATCTTAGCAGAGAGATATTAACATTCACAGACCAAACACACACATTCTCACAGGTTACAAATATCAGAGTTAACTGTTAGCCCTCTCTCATGGCGACAAATTCTCAAAGAAACAGCAATTTCACAATCGCTTAATTAAAATACTGAACAAAATCTTCCATTCTCCTTCGTCATAAAACTTTAACCTGGAGGATGGGCTGCTGCAGAGAGCCAAAGAGGTGAGCAGCCATCTGCACTCACAGGCTGTGAGTCCCGGGCACTAGGAATGCTGTCCCTATGCTCGGGGTGGGGGTGGGGGTGCAACCGGGAGATATTGAGGCTCTGGGACTCCTCCAATCATCTGTGGACCTGGCGTGTCGCTGACATCTCCCTCTGGATGTCCCGGCGCTCCCTAACATCTCTATCAGCTCCGGGTAAACCTGTTCCATAGTCTCAGCATCTGGCTGGGACCCAGCTGGGTCCTGGGAGGGGCCACCCCAGATGGGCTGACGCGGTCGGCTGGAGGATCTGTGGGAGAATGAACACGTGGTCAGTGGACGGGATGGAAAAGTCTGTATGTTAATAACAATTCACGTGTGCTAGGTCCTCTGATTGGGGCTCGCTGGATCCTCACCTCCGCAGCATCCTCGGTCACCCCCGTAACCTCCAGGGCCCGTTCTTCATAGGTCATGAGGAGTCTTATGTCCGGCACTACTCCGACAGTCTGGGCCCTCTCCTGATGATTGTGGGAGAGCTTCTTCTGCGGAGACACAGAGAGGGCATCATTAGCCACATATGCAGCTCACATTGATTGGGGGGGGTTGGTGTGAAGAGAGGGTTGAGGTGATGGGACGGTTGGGGTAAAGGGAGGTGGGGTGGAGGGGAGTGAAGGGAGAGGAACGAAGTGTGGATTGGGGGGGGAAAATCTAGGTTGGGGGGGCTGGTCACATTGGGGGCCAGGGGTTTTCGGGCGGGGGTGTCAACTTACTCGTGCTGCCCAGTGTAGGTCATGAAATGAAATGAAAATCGCTTATTGTCACAAGTAGGCTTCAAATGAAGTTACTGTGAAAAGCCCCTAGTCGCCACATTCCGGCGCCTGTTCGGGGAGGCTGGTACGGGTCATTGACCTTCTTGCAGCACTGGAGGCTAGTCCTCCTGGTCACGCTTCCCGAGCTGACTACTGCTGCCAATACATCCCAGGTGGCACTGGCTGTCCTGTGGCTTACCCTCCGGTAACCTAGGGGAACAGGCCATGCCTCCTGGCCTCCACCGCATCTAGGAGCCTCCTCAGGTGCGTATCTCAAACCTTGGGGCCAGTCTTCCCGGTGCCATGTCTGAGTGGGGTTGGCTGAGCAAGTGCAGCTTAAGTGCTGCTCGACCTTGTTAGCGGGAGGCTGGTGAGCATGGTCCCGGCCAATCAGCTGCTGAGTCATGACCTGCGATGTGAAGCCCGTGTGGCCTCATTAAGTGGACCAATTAACGTTTAATAGCATGGCCGGCCTTACCGAGCCGTATGTCGGGAATCTTGTCGCAGTTTTCACTCGCTACCACACTTCGAAATCTTTCCGGAGAATCGCGCCTATTGTATTTAGTTCCCTCGTCCAAATAATTAATATATAATGTGAACAGTTGGGGTCCTGGCACAAATCCCTGCGTTAACCTGCGGACTTCCACCTTCCAAAGAATTCAAATAGTATGATTAGATTATTTCTACAAATGAAAAAGATGTTCTTTAATCTTCTTCATGCAAAGCACTTTTGTCTTAGTTAACTCATGCAGGGGCTGTTGATGGTAATTATTATCGCGATATAGTGTGTTAGGTAAACAAAGATAATTTTAAGGGATTTCGATTTGTTTTGGTTTAGGAGGCCACAAACGAGTTCAAACCGAGATGATCAAAAGAAAACTTAATTAATTTACAATATACATCAGATCCCAGCCAAGTCTGCTCTGTCGGTCCATACCTGGGCGACTTTACACAGATCTCAATCATGAATGTCCTCGGGATCCTTGCCCCCTTGACGGGGGAGCTCGTATTCGGCGAGATTCACGGGCAGACTGATTGCTCCAACCCCGTAGGTCCCGTGCGAGTTATAACAGTTGCTCAACAGTGGAAATAAGGAATAGTTTTAAGTGAGTTTAATTCAATGTCTCAGTGGAAGGAAAGGTAAAACCTATAGTTAGTATTATGCTGGATAAATATGTTTGTCTATGTGGGGTTGGTTCAGTTCCAACTGTGTTTTTAAAAATCTGACACCTTCACTCATGGTGCTGATGTCGTGCACCCGACTGCGGTCACCATCCGAGTAGTGTTGGCCCCGGCGCCATGTATTGCCGGCATCATTTCCTGCTCCCATAGCCTTTGGGACTCTCCCAAGTGACTATGTTCCTGCTGGAGTGACCCTGATATTTCCCTCTGAATGTCCTGGCCACTCCCTATCATCTCCATCAGCTCTGAGTACTTCTGTACTCAAGCTCAGCTTCAGCCTGGGACCCAGCTGGGTCCTGGGTCCAGCAGACCTCCGACTGCTGTCTCGCCTGGAGGTTCCTGCCTCCACCTGGTGTGCATCATCAGCAGTGTGGTGGTCACCAGATTGTGACTCCAAAGCGTGTCCACTAACATGTCCCACTGAGGTGTGTGTCTCCGGGCTGGTGGAGGGTGGGGATGAAAGCTGTGCCGCGACTATGGTTGCATCCTCGGAGCTCTCCTCTGCCGTGTTCTCCTCGGAGGCAGGAGATAGGGCCAACCAGGATGGGCCAGCTTACCTCCTTGGGATAGCAGCACCGGATAAGCCTCCTCGTGTCCCTTAGGATCAGTAAGCCTCTTAATCCAACAGTAACCAAAAAGGTCGTCTATTTACTGCTGGCAGGCGAGAATCCCATTCCTTTTTCATCAAATCGCTTTATAGGTCTCATAAATGATTATATCATGTACTAACCACTTGCACCCAGTCCTCATCAATCTAAAAGGTGTCTTTGATCCCGCTTCTATCCCTGGATATCGCTCATGAGTTTGCAATATGTCTCTAAACCAAGAACAGAACAACATAAGAACATAAGGACTAGGGGCAGGAGTCGGCCATCTGGCCCCTCGAGCCTGCTCTGCCATTCAGTGAGATCATGGCTGATCTTTTGTGGACTCAGCTCCACTTTCCGGCCTGAACACCATAACCCTTAATCCCTTTATTCTTCAAAAAACTATCTATCTTTATCTTAGAAACATTTAATGAAGGAGCCTCTACTGCTTCACTGGGCAAGGAATTCCATAGATTCACAAACCTTTGGTTGCTCCGAAGCTCAGTCCTAAATCTACTTCTCCTTACTTTGAGGCTATGCCCCATAGTTCTGCTTTCACCCGCCAGTGGAAAAAACCTGCCCGCATCTATCCTATCTATTCCCTTCATAATTTTATATGTTTCTGTAAGATCCCCCCGCATCCTTCTAAATTCCAACAAGTGCAGTCCCAGCCCACTCAACCTCTCCTCGTAATTCAACCCCTTCAGCTCTGGGATTAACCTAGTGAATCTCCACTGCACACCCTCCAGCGCCAGTACGTCCTTTCTCAGGTAAGGAGACCAAAACTGAACACAATACTCCAGGTGTGGCCTCACTGTCACCTTATACAATTGCCGCATAACCTCCTTAGTCTTAAACTCCATCCCTCCAGCAATGAAGGACACAACTCCATTTGCCTTCTTAATCACCTGTTGCACCTGTAAACCAACATTTTGTGACTCATGCACTAGCACACCCAGGTCTCTCTGCACAGCAGCATGTTTTAATATTTTATCATTTAAATAATAATCCCTTTTGCTGTTATTCCTACCAAAATGGATAACCTCACATTTGTCAACATTGTTTGTATTCCATCTGCCAGACCCTAGCCCATTCACTTAACACATCCAAATCCCTCTGCAGACTTCCGGTATCCTCTGCACTTTTTGTTTTACCACTCATCTTAGTGTCGTCTGCAAACTTGGACACATTGCACTTGGTCCCCAACTCCAAATCATCTATGTAAATTGTGAACAATTGTGGGCCAACACTGATCCCTGAGGGACACCACTAGCTACTGATTGCCAACCAGAGAAACACCCATTAATCTCCACTCTTTGCTTTCTATTAATTAACCAATCCTCTATCCATGCTACTACTTTACCCTTAATGCCATGCATCTTTATCTTGTGCAGCAACCTTTTGTGTGGCACCTTGTCAAAAGCTTTCTGGAAATCCAGATATACCACATCCATTGGCTCCCCGTTATCTACCGCACTGGTAATGTCCTCAAAAAATTCCACTAAATTAGTTCGGCACGACCTGTCCTTTATGAACCCATTCTGCGTCTGCCCAATGGGACAATTTCCATCCAGATGCCTCGCTATTTCTTCCTTGATGATAGATTCCAGCATCTTCCCTACTACCGAAGTTAAGCTAACTGGCCTATAATTACCCGCTTTCAGCCTACCTCCTTTTCTAAACAGTGGTGTCACGTTTGCTAATTTTCAATCTGCCGGGACGACCTCAGAGTCAATCATCTCAAGGTTCTCACCTGTCATAGCCTCATTTCCATCAGTCACTGGCATGTTATTTGTGTCTTCCACTATGAAGACCAACCCAAAACAACTGTTCAGTTCCTCAGCCATTTCCTCATCTCCCATTATTAAATCTCCCTTTTCATCCTCTAAAGGACCAACATTTACCTTAGCCACTCTTTTTTGTTTTATATATTTGTAGAAACCTTTACTGTTTGTTTTTATATTCTGAGCAAGTTTACTCTCATAATCTATCTTACTCTTCTTTATAGCTTTTTTAGTAGGTTTCTGTTGCCCCCTAAAGATTTCCCAGTCCTCTAGTCTCCCACTAATCTTTGCCACTTTGTATGCTTTTTCCTTCAATTTGATACTCTCCCTTATTTCCTGAGATATCCACAGTCGATTTTCCCTCTTTCTACTGTCCTTCCTTTTTGTTGGTAGGAACCTTTGATGAGCACTGTGAAAAATCGCTTGGAAGGTTCTCCACTGTTCCTCAACTGTTTCACCATAAAGTCTTTGCTCCCAGTCTATGCAATGATTAGCTAGCTCTTCTCTCACCCCATTGTAATCTCCTTTGTTTAAGCACAAAACACTAGTGTTTGATTTTACCTGCTCACACTCCATCTGTATTTTAAATTCCACCATATTGTGATCACTCCTTCCGAGAGGATACCTAACTTTGAGATCATTAATCAATCCTGTCTCATTACGCAGGACCAGATCTAGGACCGCTTGTTCCCTCGTAGGTTCCATTACATACTGTTCTAGGAAACTATCGCGGATATATTCTATAAACTCCTCCTCAAGGCTGCCTTGACCGACCTGGCTAAACCAATCGACATGTAGATTAAAATCCCCCATGATAACTGCTGTACCATTTCTACATGCATCAGTTATTTCTTTGTTTATTGCCTGCCCCACCATAATGTTACTATTTGGTGGCCTATTGACTACTCCTATCAGTGACCGTTTCGCCTTACTATTCCTGATTTCCACCCAAATGGATTCAACCTTATTCTCCATAGCACCGATGTCATCCCTTACTATTGCCTGGATGCCATCCTTAAATAACAGAGCTACACCACCTCCCTTACCATCCACTCTGTCCTTCCGAATAGTTTGATACCCTTTGATATTTAACTCCCAGTCGTGACCATCCTTTAACCATGTTTCAGTAATGGCCACTAAATCATAGTCATTCACGATGATTTGCCCCATCAACTCATTTACCTTATTCTGAATACTATGAGCATTCAGGTAAAGTACACTTATGTTGGCTTTTATACCTCTGTTTTGAATCTTAACACCTTGTTCAGTAACCTCTCCTAAGTTATTTTTCCTCTTAACTTTTCTCCTACGTACGCCCGTGACCATTCGATCTACATCCTATTGAAACTGATTGCCATGTCTCATTAAGATCCATGTCCTCCGTTATCATGTCCCGAAGGGCATTAAGTGTATACCTGCCTTGATAACAGTTACCACACAGCCATCCCAGGGTAGTTGATAATCCATTCCTATTACTAGCTCTGAAACATTTAATACATCCAGCAGGTGGGGGGGGGGGGGGGGGGGGGGGGGTAACCCAATCAAATCCACTTTCCTCACATCGAACCATGATCCTATCATTTTCCAGATAAACATCGATGCTGCCTTATTGTCAAATACAAAGTTACAAATAGTAAGTCTTATCTTAGCATGTTGCCTCGCAACTAATCACACAACTGTGTGTCACCGCTTTACATAATTATTTCAACAACCATTACAATTCTATTAATAAAAGATAAAATATAACATTGAGAGTTCAAATCCTGGTCTGACCGGGGTGCTATTTGAGTTAACATTTATCACTATTAATTCAAATACAAAAATCACATATATTAGTAGCCACATCAACCTTCATCGTGACATCATCTGCCCCGGTACTTAGGTAAATTACACACTAAACTACTTTTATTATATGTCAAGTCAACCCTTGTGGAATCCCTCTGTTTACATAGTCCCATACTACAGAAAAAAAACTCTCACCCCCTGCGGTTGCTGATTGAACAGGATTTGTTCAAACACAAAACATGCCGAGATCTCCTGCTATTTTCAGCCGTGAGAGATGAAGTGATGTCCTTGTCTCTTGCTCCAAATCTTTCTAAAAACTTTGAGCTGTTGCACATCATTAAATACCTATCTATGGCATACCTAACTCTCACAGGTGTCTTATAATAATTCATGGTTTTGACAGAATCCACTGCTCTCCTGGTGCCAATCGTCTGATTGCCTACCTAACTGCAGCTTGTGGTAATTTCAGAGCTGTAACCCTCTCTATTCGCAACAAACCGTCAGTGTCTAGTACTCACCTGTTGTCAGTTGGCATCACATATATCAAGCCATGTCAGGTCTTGCTTCAACCATTTTCTTTTTTTTTCTTACATACATACATCACAATACTGTGTAAGATGCATAACATTTCTTAATAACTATCATAATGCCTCAAGGCAACTACGTTTAATACATTGGTTGTAAATTCCCCGCCACAACATTAAGCTTGAGTATATTTGCTTCATTAAGTAAAAAAAAATTGTCTTCAATGCTGTTTTCTTACTGCAGGGGTTCCTCGTTTGTGACTTGTTACCTGTCGAGACCCTCAATAAATCCATCATGTGGTACACATCCCGTGGAGACCTCAGATCATCCATCAGCTGGCTTTCAGGACACATGTCCAGCCAGAGCTTGGTGACTGAAGATTTCACTCCTCAGCAATGATTTGATATTTTGGTTTATTTCTAAATCGAGACTTTTTCTTCCTGGCTTTGTCACTAACTTCCCTCAAATATGTAGCTAATTGTATCATTCTTCTCTCTTTTCGTTGACCAATTTTACCGCAACATTTACAGCATATAATTCTACATAATTTTAAAATTCCCAATTTTCATAGCACTGCAGAAATGATCGCCCCTCCTGCAACTGATACTAGCAAGTACCAGTTATTTATAATCCAGGTTAATATAGTCCAAAACTATTTAAATGGACTTGCTATAATTTTAATGGCTGTTTTAACCGTTTCTTTAATTTTTAAACCCACGTCTACCACATCGTTTCCCAAATGACTGCAGGTGGGATAATTTGGGAGGTGTTCTATTCCAGGCACGCAAGTGCTGTTTGTTTTATCTGGGCTTGTCTTATTCCAATTTTCACCCTTACACCATTCTTCTTCCTGGAAATCCTTCCAGCCTTCCATCAATATCTCATTATCGTCCATTTGGCAAACTATTCCTGATCCAACTGTCCTATCCACATACCAAGTGGCTATCCCATCCTCCTTTTTGCTCGACCCATATCTGGCTGTTAACTGTTTCAACAGATTCGGCCCTGTTTCAGGGTGTTCTCTTTTTAAACATACTGGTTTTGCTTGACGACTGTCTTTCATTCTGATAATTGTTCCCCATGTACACCGTTCAAATTCAATCTCCTTCTTAGGTTCCCTCCATTTACTGAATTTTCCGATAAATTTATGTCGTCTTTTGGTCTTTACCCAAGGTTTGGAACAACGGCCCTATACCCTGAGGTCACTGCACTTGATGCAATTTTTATTTCTCTGTTCCACTGGTATCTCCTTCTTGATTGTCTCCCCATCAATGGTATCGCTATTTTTAATGAGTTTTTGATAAAGAAGTCATCAAACCATTTTGCCAATACCGACGTATATTCAGGTGTCCATGTTGTTGGTTTTTCTAATATTTTAATCAGTTCTCCTTCAGTAAACCCAATAAACCTGTAGGCTTGACCTATACTTCCTTCATAGGCCTCAAGTTGACTAAATTCTCCTGCTACTCTTTGTCTCACTAGATACCTTTCCGTTCTTCCTCCGTTTAACTGCTCAGGACAGTTGTATTTTCTTTCAGAGACATTGCAAGTTGTTGCCCTTTTTGAGAGACTGCTACTAACACAATGGGCGCAAATCTCCACTCCCGCGCCGGTTGGGAGAATCGCCTGGGCCGCCAAAATTTCCCAGGACGCCGGTCCAACGCCCTCCCGTGATTCTCCCAAGCGGCGGGAACGGCCCAGTCGAGTTTCGCGGGCCGCAGGCCGGAGAATCGCCGGAGAAACACAAAATGGCGATTCTCCGGCACCCCCGCTATTCTCAGGCCCGGATGGGCCGAGCGGCCAGGCCAAATTGGCGGGTTCCCCCCGGCACCGTCCACACCTGGTCGCTGCCATCGTGAGCGGTGCGTGAACGCTGGGGGGGGGGGGGGCGGCCTGCAGGGGGGGGGGGAAGGGGGGATCCTGCACTGGGGGGGTACCTGAAATGTGGGGTGGCCCGCGATTGGTGCCCACCGATCGTGGGGCTGTCCTCTCTGAAGGAGGACCTCCTTCCTTCCGCGGCCCCGCAAGATCCATCCGCCATCTTCTTGCGGGGCGGACTTAGAGAGGATGGCAACCACGCTTGCGCGGCGTTGGCGCCGGCCAACCCGCGCATGCGCGGATGACGCCCGTTATGCGGCGCCGGCCGCGTCATCTATGAGGCGCCGCCTTTACGCGGGCGACAAGGCCTGGCTCGTGTAGATGACGCGGCCCCGATCCTGGCCCATTGTCAGGGCCTGAATCGGTCAGGATCGGGGCCGTTTTGCGCTGTCGTGAACCTCAATGGCGTTCACGACGGCGCGGCCACTTCGGCGCGGGAGTGGAGAATCCCGCCCATCGTTCTTTACACGGATCTAATATCCATTCCCCTTCAGCATCCTCTGGGTGGGTAGCCAAACCCTTCCATCCGTTAGTAGCATCTTTCTTTTGCCTACCATGCCATAATGCCATCATTCTTCTCATCATTCCTTTTTCTATGTTCTTAACATTCCATCCTTCACTATAAAATATTCCTAATTTACTCACTTTTAGTTTTTCTCCTCGAATACCAATAATTCCTTCTGTACTCGCTGTATGTCCTGAAGTTTTTTGCCCCCAATCTATTGCTAACCCCCATTCCTCTCTATAATGTACCCATGGAAAAGAATTGTTCAGCGCTATCTTTACTTTGTTCTTATTCTCTGGTCTGATTACCAGCCACACCGGTCCTCTTGTTAACATGGGAGAACAGGCAATGCCATGTAATCCATTCCTCCATCTTTTCTTTAACTCGGTCCACCAATCTTTAATTGAATTATCTGACCCTTTATTATTGTTATTATTTGAATTTGGATCTTCAAAACTAATTTGTGTTGTGACTTCTTCTTCGCTTATTATTTCATAACATGTTCCTCTATCTATTGATGTTACATTCCTGATTATAGTGACTTCATTCCAGCCTTCTAATCTGTCCATTATTTATTTTACCCATACCTGTTCTTTACCCGTCTTTACGTTAGTTAACTCAATACTTCCTCCATTCACCCACACACCACTAATGTTCCAACTTGTGAGATTGAATTTTAATTCACATAAACTTCCTTTTATTGGTGGTTTGAGGCTTTTATTCCATCTATTTTGTTTCATTATAACATCAACTGGGAGTGTAACAAGTTTATAACAAGTGTGAACTGCCACACCAGTTTACATGTCACCCCCACATGAAACATACACCTAAAATCCAGCCCAGTGAGTGCCAACCTCAATGGGGCCACATAATTGTGAAAGTAATAATAAGAAAAGGCAGTTAACCTGGGCTCTTACTATGCAGTATCTCATAGCCACTGTAAGAATATTTTTCAAGGCTCACAGCAGATGATCGAAATGTGTCCTTAATAAGTGTGAACTTGACAGAATTTGCAGAAAGAAGAACAAATTTAAAATTTGTGTTTGCTTGCAGGGGCCAGCAAGCACACCAAAATAACAACCAGTTTCTGAATTAGTAAAACCTCTTTTACATATTTGCTATCCATATCTGTCAATGTAATGTTTCTAAAACAGCAAAAGCTTTATGCAATGTGTCCTCATGAACTGAGTTTCTGGGAGAAGTGATCAGTTGTGTTAGTGCATTGCAAATGTTGTAAATATGGATCAGATAAATGCTCAAAGCTTGACATAGTTATGCAGAAGTAACCAATGGCATTAGTGTGTGATTTTACACAAGCTGATAAGAGAATGACAAATAAGCTTCACATGGTAAGGACTGGCACCTCTGCTCCTGCTTGAACTGACATTTCGTTTTGAGATTAGTAGCTGCCTCTCCTTCCGAAATAAGCAATAATGAGTTATTCATTAAGGCTTAAGGGTTTTTGATCAGGTCTGATTTGCATGAGTGCTTGTATACTTACTGGATAGCTTCCTTTGAATACTCATGTAAATGGCTTGGTATAAATCCATTGTAACTAACTTCCATAATCTAACAAATAACTTCATTCCATTCAGTTTACCAATCAGCAGTCGACTCCAAACTCATATCTATTGATTGATTGGTTAGTCTCTGCAATTTACACCACCTCTGATTATGATTGAGGAACACGCATTGAGCAGTCTCATTATGGATCTCAAAAGCCTAAATGACCATTTACAGATGTTAAACAGAGCAGTTATTACTTATTACTATCCAAAGAAATCCACACAATTGGAATTAAACGTGTTTCACTGCTTTAGAACTGAGTGATCTCATTGTTGTGAGAAAAATCTTAATGTAATTAACTTGATTACAATCTATTTGTGTTATGTAGCGGCACTTCAGGCGTCGTCAAAACACTTCAGGCTTCGTTCGGAACAAAATGTATTTATTAACAAAGAGAAACTACGGAGAGGGGTTTGCAGCCCCAGGCTGCCTTTGGAGCAGCAGCCCCCCAGCTCCAGTCCTTACATGCTCACCACATGGCTTCCAGATATATCTTGCCCAAGAGAGGACTCCACCCTCTGGGGTGATCACCCGCTCTTGGTCCCCATTGGTCCCTCAAGCCTGGTGACCCGCTTCTGCTGTGCTATCGTAAAGAGCCAAACGCACACCACAATTTGGTGTGGTATATTTTTCCCCCTCGTCTTTCTCCTACTTTTTCATAGAACCTCATGGAATCCCTACAGTGCAGAAGGAGGCCATTCGGCCCATCAAGTCTGCACTGACCATCTGATGAGCACCCTACCTAGGTCCACTCCACCTCATCCTCATAACCCCACCTAACCTAGACATCTTTGGACACAAAGGCACAATTTAGGATGGCCAATTCACCTAACCTTCACATCTTTGGAATGTGGGAAGAAACTGGAGCACCCTAAGGAAACCCACACAGAAATGTGGAGAATCTGTGAACTCCGCATTGTCAACCTAGGCTGGAATTGAACCTGGGACCCTGGTGCTGCTGCCTCTAATTGAGGTCTATCCATCAAGAACACTGGGACAAGACATTTTTTACATTCTTATCCCAGAACTTCTCATGCATATAATAAATCTCCTCAGCTTGATTAGAACAGCAGTTGGATGCTCTTGCAATACAGTAACTGTCTCCTGAAGATTCTTAATAACAGTCATTCAGCATCTGTGTGCAGGATACAGTGCTACTAAAGTGCTCCTACTTGTGAATCATGCCTAAATGTAAGACCTTTTACTGCAGACAACCCCCCCACCGCTGGACAAGTGATGGCACCGTTTTTACAGTATTTCCCTTGCCTATATTAGTTTTCTGGTGCACCTCTTCACAGATTCACATAAGCAGAGACAAACCACTCAGACATAGAAAAAATATTTAAAAAGCAATGCAAAATTTCAAAAACAGAGTCACGTTAATGCTGTTGTCAGACTGAAATGTTTACTATCTATTAAGAAAATGGGATTGGCAAAAAGGACAAATTATCAGCATAAAAACAATCATTTTAAAATTGGATTTTGTTTATTGTCATGTGTACCAAGGTACAGTGAAAAGTATTTTTTTTGCAAACAGCTCAACAGCTCATTAATACATGAAAAGAAAAGAAAAGAAAAGAAAATACACAATAGGGCAACACAATGTACACAACCTAACGACATAATTTTTTAAAATTAGAACGATTGTGTGGTGAATGTATTATGGCAACCATTCACCACTGTATTGCATTGTACTATGTTGTTGCCTTTGTGGGCGCCACCTATGGACCATTGTATTGTATTACACTGCTTGTATCATGTTGGTGCCCTTGTGGGCTCTGCCCCTGGCTCCGCCCCCTTGAGGAGAGTTATATAGCGCATCTGCCCTGTAGGCG
Organism: Scyliorhinus torazame; assembly: GCF_047496885.1. NCBI lineage: Eukaryota > Metazoa > Chordata > Chondrichthyes > Carcharhiniformes > Scyliorhinidae > Scyliorhinus > Scyliorhinus torazame. The sequence continues at coordinate 256,829,573 of NC_092713.1, forward strand.
GCTCTCAGTGCAGAGCAGTCGCAGGCAGGCACTGTTCTAGTTGATTAAAGCCACTGTTCACTTCAACTCGCCGTCTCGTATGAATTGATGGTCGCATCAGATTGTAAATTAAGTAAAAAGAGGATCTGTTCGGGAGAGCTCGTTGAGAGTCGCCACGCTCCGGCGCCATCTTGTGCTCCTCCAAAATGATAATTCTGCTGTAATTAACAAATGAATAATGTCCAATATTCAAATAGTATTTGTACAGACTCTGTTGCATTATCCATAAGTCGCATCACACTCAAAACTCTGCCATTTGGATCCTTTGCTCACTCAACAATGGCTCTTCTACAGTTAATTAGGTGTAATAATCTTATTTAGAAAATGTATTAACATGACGTTTTTCCTGTGACAGAAAATCTGTGCAGCCATTGCCCAGCAACATGGCCTGGCATCTTACAGTTTGCGAACACCCAATGTAAAGTACAGGTATTTTCAGATACACTGCTTTAGTTCAATTTAATCAGACCATAACCGACAGTTCAGCCTAGTGCTCAATAAGAAAAAATGCACAGAGTGTGCAGCCATTGCAATTTACTGTAACCTATCAATCTTCCTGTTGCAACTGCAAGGGACAGATAACTCTTCTCGTGTTAAATTCTTCACACCGGATTTTCCATGCAGTTTTATTTGAGCAGACCATGGCACAGCAGCATCTTAGTATGTTGTTCACGCTACAACAAGAATCTCGAGAGTGAAGCTAGTTCTCCAACAAGAAGCTGTCAGGCAAGGTGATTTGGGTAGAAAAGAGATATTTGACTTAAATTGTGGAAATAAATCTCTACCTGTAAACACCGTTAGGAAACTGTCAAAGTACGCTTGGCTCTGAGGGGCTCTATTTATTTAATCACATTTGATTGACAATGAATTGTCGATGAATTAGAATAATGTTCCACATGCATTAAGCCGCCTGTCACCCCTTTGAAGATAAAGAGGATGATTCTCTCCCCCCAAAATGACTAAGTGTCACTCTGGGCATGAAAACCGGTGAGAATCCCATTGGCTGTTCCGGTGCGATTCCCATCGCAATTCGCCCAGACGAATTTTTCTGGCGCCTGGGAAGATTCTCACTGAATTCTCCCCAGGGTGAGATTCTCTGGCGGCGTTCGCCCGGCGACCGGAGAATCCCACCCGAGGCCAATGAATTTTTCTATTGTCGGCGCCTCGCCCCTGGAGTTCTTGTGGTGGGCGGGGATGGAGAATCCAGCTGCTGGAATTTGTTTTGGAATGGGGACATAAAGACGCCAAAAAGACCGGCTCCTCAGAGACCAGGGCAATGTTTTTAAAGGGTCAAATTATCACTGTTAAGTTGAGGGACCAGCCACCACCACAGACATCGTGACCCACTGCAGACATTGGCAACACCCCCAACCCTTGACCCTGGAGGGGCAACCACCCAACATCACTAAGAGGTGGATTCTCAAATGCCTGACGCTGGTCGTGCGATTCCTGATCTGGTGGAGAATGGAAAGTTGGCCCAAAAGCAGGATCTGTGCCAAGCACCAATCCCGTTCTGATGCTCCAGTCCCCCGGCGGTGGAGGCAACGTGCTACATTCCCACGCCAACGAGAGGATGTAAATCAGTGATTTGTACCCATTTGTATCTGATTAACGTGCTGGAAGCGCGAGTCTCCATCACTGCCCCCGTTAGGCACCGCCCCCACAATGGGAAGTCCTGTGGGTGGGTGGGAGTTTTCCCAAGCATGGCCCTGACGTGGTGGATCCCCTGGTGGGTCAATGGGGTCAGTGCATACCTGAAGGCCCCGCCCCCAAAGTCCATTGGCAGGCCCCTTTCACCTCCACAATGCAAATGCTGCGCAGCCACCCGATCGCCATAACAACTCCCCCCCGCCCCCAGCCCCTGCATCAGACCACCTCATCAGATTTCCCCATCAGAGACTCCCATCAGAGGCTCCAACAGACCACGTCATCAGAGACCATAAAAAGAGACCCCATCAGAGACACCTGCCTGAAAGCTGGAGAGCAGTTCCAGCAATTCAGCATCACAGTAGCACAGTGGGTTGCACAGTTGCTTCACAGCTCCAGGGTCCCAGGTTCGATTCCCGGCTTGGGTCATTAACTATGTGGAGTCTGCATGTTCTTCCCGTGACTGCGTGGGTTTCCTCTGGGTGCTCCGGTTTCCTCCCACAGTCCATAGATGTGCAGGTTAGGTGGATTGGCCATGCTAAATTGTCCTTAGAGTCCAATCAAAAGGTAGGTTGGCATTATTGGGTTACGGGGTGGGGTGGAAATGTGGGCGTGGATGGGAGCTCTTTCCAAGGGCCAGTGCAGACTCGATGGGCCGAATGGCCTCCTTCTGCACTGTAAATTCTATGATTCTACGAGTACAGTAAAAAATCACTGTATTTTCAGTTACCCTTCCCTCACACCTGCTGCCTCAGGCAAAAGTGTTTAATGTAGCAGCTGTTACAAGGGTCAGAGGTTTCCTCGAAAGCCAAATGCACTTCAAAGGTCTTCAAATACCTTGACAGCCTTTGAAATTCAAATTTTCCATTAAATTTCGCACAGCAATATATTGCATTAGCCAGTGACTTACAGTTTTATTACTGCAGAGACATCTGCTTGGTGTATTTTGATCTATCTTTCCCATCATGCTTGAATGCATCTCCATTCCCCTGCTTTGATGCTGATCACGATGTTTAGAAACTGTCTTGCTGTAATTAACAGTTCTAGCTAAGTGCTTTCTGCTGTGAAAAAGAGCAAGTGGGGGTCTCTGTTGGGAGGTCTGATGGGGGACTCTGCTGGGGGATCTGATGAGTGGGCTGGAGTAGTTGGTGGGGGAGGGCCGGGTCACCCACATGTGAGCATGTTGTTGGGCGGGGTGACCTGTTATTCTTGTGGTGGTGATGGTGGTTGGGGGGGGGGGGGGGGTAGGGAGGGAACAGGATGTCCCTGCTTGTCAGCGGAGTGGGGTGGGGGGCAGGATTTGCATTGTGGGGTGCAGGGGGTTCTTTACCTGGGCTGCCTGCCAAATGGCGGCCTGATACCGGAATTCTTATCGAAACTGGCGCGCTCTGCTCCATGCATAAATTAGCATGGTAAAGCAAAAGCAATCACACTGGGAGCTGGTCCTAGCACCAGCAGAGACCAGTAGCGAGTCTCCATTTGCGGGGGCACTTAGTCTCCAGAACACCCTAGAACCTTCCCCTGTCTCCCTAGCACCATGGCATTTCTCCTGGCACTGCCAGGGTTCCACAGGGCAGTGCCACAGCACCGCCCTGCCCTGTCCCGGCCCACCGAGGCTTCAGTTGCCTCCGAGCCCCCCAGCATGGCCATCACTAATAGTCTCTGAGCCCTCCGGGATTCTCCCTCTCAACCAACGCAGCGTGAGGCCGGCAGGAATCTCCACTGGTTTCTGTTTTCGGCCTTAAAGGGGACAAACCCAAGAGTTGGGATATTCTCCGGGAATAGTGGGAGTTGCGGTGCACAAGGGGGGGGGGAGGGGCAATCCCTCTGAAACATGAAAAATGTTCACAAACTTTACCTGACATTCTGGACAATGACGTGGTTTGGAACTTTTGCCATCGTTGCATCATGTGTTTATGATTGGACAAAAACAGAACCGTTACTCATTCGGCCCAAAACAACGGCAACTAGACCATTTGTTTGATTTTTCTCCTGTTCAAAATTTATTATTGTTTCCAAATAAGTTGTTTTAAATCCTTCTCATGCTATAAACCAAGTAAATCTCAGTGTTTCCCATCGGTGTGAACTTATCCTGGTATCTTTATAAACTTGAGACCATCCAAAACACTTCTGCCCATGTCTTAACACACATTGGGCTGGATTCTCCCAAAATGGGGCTGTAAAACTCTGGCGTTTCACTCCGAAGATTCCTGAAGACAGTTTCAGCTGATTGAATGCCCGGCAGGGGGCTCGCAGGGACCTAGAGTAGTTCTCGCAGCTTTAGCTGCGGATACGGGCGCCCGAAACGGCCATTGCATGTTTGTTCCACGCCATCGGGTACTCGGCGGATTGCTGGGCAGGCGTCTGGCAATGGCCCCCCCAGCCGCACGGAGTAATTTGCGAAAACGCCGATTCTCGGGTTCCAGAGAATCACCGGACCGGCGCCAGGCTCGATTTTGGCGCAAAAGTTGATTCTCTGCCCCCGTGCCAAACGCGATTTCAGCGCAGGGCTGCAGAGGATCCAGCCCATTAAGTCCCCTTCCCCCACCACCCATGTGCGAGTTGACCATGCATTGGCTCCGGTCAAGCAAGGCCTTGATTATAAAATTCTCATCCTGGTTTTCAAATACTTCCAAGGTCGTTCCCCTTCCTATCTCTGTAATCTCCTCCGATCCCTTCATCCTTCGAGTTAACTGTGTTCAATCTGGACTCTCGTGCTTCAGTTTCCCGGCTCCAAGCTCTGGAATTTCTCCCTACATTCACCATCTCTCTACATAGAACATAGAACATTAGAGCACAGTACAGGCCCTTCGGCCCTCGATGTTGCACCGACCTGTGAAACCACTCTAAAGCCCATCTACACTATTCCCTTATCGTCCATATGTTTATCCAATGACCATTTGAATGCCCTTAATGTTGGCGAGTCCACTACTGTTGCAGGCAGGGCATTCCATGCCCTTGCTACTGTCTGAGTAACGAACCTACCTCTGACATCTGTCCTACATCTATCTCCCCTCAATTTAAAGCTATGTCCCCTCGTGCTAGACATCACCATCTGAGGAAAAAGGCTCTCACTGCCCACCCTATCTAATCCTCTGAAAATCTTGTATGCCTCAATTAAGTCACCTCTTAACCTTCTTCTCTCTAAAGAAAACAGCCTCAAGTCCCTCAGCCTTCCCTTATAAGATGTTCCCTCCATACCAGGCACCATTCTGGTAAATCTCCTCTGCACCCTTTCCAATGCGTCCACATCCTTCCTATAATGCGGCAACCAGAATTGCACGCAATACTCAAAATGCGGCCGCACCAGAGTTTTGTATAGCTGCAACATGACCTTATGGCTCCGAAACTCAATCCCTCTACTAATAAAAGCTAACACACCGTACGCCTTCTTAACAGCCCTCTCAACCTGGCTGGCAACTTTCAGGGATCTATGTACATGGACACCGAGATCTCTCTGCTCATCTACACTACCAAGAAACTTACCATTAGCCCAGTACTCTGTCTTCCTGTTATTCCTTCCAAAATGAATCACCTCACACTTTTCTGCATTAAACTCCATTTGCCACCTCTCAGCCCAGCTCTGCAGCTTATCTATGTCCCTCTGTAACCTGTAACATCCTTCCGCACTGTCCACAACTCCACCGACTTTAGTGTTAGAAGATCTAATGCAGGTAGGGAATATACAGTGAATGGTAGAACCCTCAAGAGTATTGAAAGTCAGAGAGATCTAGGTGTACAGGTCCACAGGTCACTGAAAGGGGCAACACAGGTTGAGAAGGTAGTCACGAAGGCATACGGCATGCTTGCCTTCATTGGCCGGGACATTGAGTATAAGAATTGGCAAGTCATGTTGCAGCTGTATAGAACCTTAGTTAGGCCACACTTGGAGTACAGTGTTCAATTCTGGTCGCCACACTACCAGAAGAATGTGGAGGCTTTAGAGAGGGTGCAGAAGAGATTTACCAGAATGTTGCCTGGTATAGAGGGCATTAGCTATGAGGAGCGGTTGAATAAACTCGGTTTGTTCTCACTGGAACGACGGAGGTTGAGGAGTGACCTGATAGAGGTTTACAAAATTATGAGGGGCATAGACAGAGTGGATAGTCAGAGGCTTTTCCCCAGGGTAGAGGGGTCAATTACTAGGGGGCATAGGTTTAAGGTGCGGGGGGCAAGGTTTAGAGTAGATGTACGAGGCAAGTTTTTTACACAGAGGTTGGTGGGTGGTTGGAACTCGCTACAGGAGGAGGTGGTGGAAGCAGGGACGATAGTGACATTTAAGGGGCATCTTGCCAAATACATGAATATGATGGGAATAGAGGGATACGGACCCAGGAAGTGTAGACGATTGTAGTTTAGTCGGGCAGCATGGTTGGCACGGGCTTGGAGGGCCGAAAATCCTGTTCCTGTGCTGTACTTTTCTTTGTTCTTTGTCATCTGCAAATTTACTCACCCAAATTTTCTACGCCCTCCTCCAGGTCATTTATAAAGATGACAAACAGCAGTGGCCCCAAAACAGATCCTTGTGGTACACCACTTGTAACTGGACTCCAGTCTGAACATTTCACATCAACCACCACCCTTTGTCTTCTTCCAGCTAGCCAATTTCTGATCCAAAATGCTAAATCACCCTGAATCCCAAGCCTCCGTATTTTCTGCAATAGCCTACCGTGGGGAACCTTATCAAACGCTTTACTGAAATCCATATACACCACATCAACTGCTTTACCCTCATCCACTTGTTTGGCCACCTACTCAAAGAACTCAATAAGGTTTGTGAGGCACGACCTACCCTTCACAAAACTGTGTTGACTATCTCTAATCAAATTATTCCTTTCCAGATGATTATAAATCCTATCTCTTATAAACCTTTCCAAGACTTTGCCCACAACAGAAGTAAGGCTCACTGGTCTATAGTTACCGGGGCTGTCTCTACTCCCCTTCTTGAACAAGGGGACAACATTTGCTATCCTCCAGTCTTCTGGCGCTATTCCTGTAGACAAAGATGACTTAAAGACCAAAGCCAAAGGCTCAACAATCTCTTTCCTAGCTTCCCAGAGAATTCTAGGATAAATCCCATCCGGCCCAAGGGACTTACCTATTTTCACACTTTCCAGAATTGCTCACACCTCCTCTTTATGAACCTCAAGCCCTTCTAGTCTAGTAGCCTGTATCTCAGTATTCTCCGCGACAACATTATCCTTTTCCTGTGTGAATACTGACGAAAAATATTCATTTAGCACCTCTCCTATCTCCTCGGACTCCACGCACAACTTCCCACTACTGTCCTTGACTGGCCCTACTCTTACCCTAGTCATTCTTTTATTCCTGACATATCTATAGAAAGCTTTAGGGTTATCCTTGATCCTACCTGCCAAAGATTTCTCATGTCCCCTCCTGGCTCTTCTTAGCTCTCTCTTTAGGTCCTTCCCATCTAACTTGTAACTCTCGAGCGCTCTAACTGAACCTTCATATCTCATCTTTACATAAGCCTCCTTCTTCCTCTTGACAAGTGTTTCAACTGCTTTAGTAAACCACGGTTCCCTCGCTCGGCCACTTCCTCCCTGCCTGACAGGTACATACTTATCAAGGACACGCAGTAGCTGTTCCTTGAACAAGTTCCACATTTGCATTGTGCCCATCCCCTGCAGTTTTCCTCTCCATCCGATGCATCCTAAGTCTTGCCATATCGCATCATAATTGCCTTTCCCCAATATAACTCTTGCCCTGCGGTATATACCCATCCCTTTCCATCACTAAAATAAACATAATCGAATTGTGGTCACTATCACCAAAGTGCTCATCTACCTCCAAATCTAACACCTGTCCTGGTTCATAACCCAGTACCAAATCCAATATGGCCTCGCCTCTCGTTGGCCTATCTACATACTGTGTCAGGAAACCCTCCTGCACACATTGGACAAAAATGGACCCATCTAAAGTACTCAAACTATAGCGTTTCCAGTCAATATTTGGAAAGTTAAAGTCCCCCATAACAATTACCCTGTTACTTTCGCTCCTATCCAGAATCATCTTTGCAATCCTTTCCTCTACATCTCTGGAACTTTTCGGAGGCCTATAGAAAACCCTAACAGGGTGACCTCACCTTTCCTGTTTCTAACCTCAGCCCATATGATGGAATCTTAAATTTATGGGATCTTAACCTGTCGAACTACGCCAAGTTTGGGGGAAGCTTAGTTGATGAATCAAGTCCTCAGTAGACGAGTCCTCATCAATCGTTCTTTCTGCCACCGTAATACTGTCCTTGACTAACAACGCCACCCCTCCCCCTCTTTTACCACCTTCCCTGAGCTTACTGAAATATCTAAACACCGGCACCTGCAACAACCATTCCTGTCCCTGCTCTATCCATGTCTCCGAAATGGCCACAACATCGAAGTCCCAGGTACCAACCCATGCTGCACGTTCTCCCACCTTATTCCAGATGCTCCTGGCATTGAAGTAGACACACTTTAAACCCCCTTCCTGCCTGTCGGTACACTCCTGCAACTTTGAAACCTTACTCATGACCTCACTACTCTCAACCTCCTGTATACTGGAGCTACAATTCAGGTTCCCAAGCCCCTGCTGAACTAGTTTAAACCCTCCCGAAGGGCATTAGCAAATTTCCCCCCCAGGATATTGGTACCCCTCTGGTTCAGGTGAAGACCACCCCGTTTGTAGAGGTCCCACCTACCCCAGAATGAGCCCCAATTATCCAGGAATCTGAAACCCTCCCTCCTGCACCATCCCTGTAGCCACGTGTTCAACTGCTCTCTCTCCCTATTCCTCGTCTTGCTAGCACGTGGCACGCATAACAACCCAGAGATAATAACTCTGTTTGTCCTAGATCTAAGTTTCCACCCTAGCTCCCTGAATTCCTGCCTTACATCCCTATCGCTTTTCCTACCTATGTCGTTGGTACCTATGTGGACCACGACTTGGGGCTGCTCCCCCTCCCCCTTAAGGATCCCGAAAGCTTGTCATGATGTGGAGATGCCGGCGTAGGACTGGGGTGGGCACAGCAAGAGGTCTTGGAACATCAAGTTAAAGTCCAACAGGTTTATTTGGAATCACTAGCTTTTGGAGCGTAGCTCTTTCATCAGGTGAGTCACTTGATGAAGGAGGTACGCTCCGAAAGTTAGTGATTCCAAACAAGCCTCTTGGACTTTAACCTGGTGCTGCAAGACTTCTTATTGTCTAGCTTGTGTTTCTCCTTGAAGTACTCCTTAAAACCTTTTGGTCACTTGGCCTAATATCTCCTTATGTGGCTTGCCATCATACTTGGTGTAATAATGCCCCCGGGAGCATTTTGGGATGTTTTGTTACATTAAGGTGCAAACTGAATATAAGTTGTTGTTGTAGAGTGCAGAATTGGATGTCATATAGGAAACATTATATCAGGTTTTTACCAAATGTCAGTTGATACATTCTAAACATAATTTTAGGATATTACAATTTACTTTTAATATCAGCACGCTGATGTGTCAGAGTGCACACACGTTTAACACATTCCATTGAATTGCCTTTGGTTGATACTTTAATGCAAGGAGTGACCTTTTTTAAAAAACAATTGTGAAAAAATTATTTCACATGAATGCATTATGGGGCGATTTAACTAAATGGGAACAAAGTCCCATAGTGAGCGTGTTTAGCCGCGTGCTTCCTGGTGCTCGCAGCGCCGAGAAACACATGGCTATAACACGCCACCCGTGTTAGATAAGGAGCCTCAGTGGGGAACGCACGGCCAAGGCCGCACATAGCCCCGTTTCGTGAACTGAGGAGCTCCTAGGCCCCCGAAGTGACCCCCGACCCCCCCAAGCCCCAACGCATATAATAATAATAATCTTTATTAGTGTCGCAAGGAGGCTTACATTAACACCGCAATGAAGTTACTGTGAGAATCTGCTCGTCACCACACTCGCCTATTTGGGTATATGGAGGGAGAATTCAGAATGTCCAAATTACCTAACTTTCGGGACTTGTGGGAGGAAACCAGAGCACCCGGAGGAAACGCACGCAGACAGGGGGAGAACGTGAAGACTCCGCACAGACAGTGACCCAAGCCGGGAATCAAACCTGGCGCTGTGAAGCAACAGTGCGAACCACTGTGGTGCCATGCTGCCCATTACTATGGGAGGAAGTCTGCACCCCCCCCCCCCCCTCCGGCCCCTGTGCAGGGCACCTCTGGCCCAATCACCAGTGCACAGAAAATGCCAGCTTAGCACTTTGGCAGTTGCAACCTGGCACCCTGGCAGTGCCCCTGCTGGCTGGTAGTGCCAGGCTGGCATCTAATTGGTACTGCCAGGGTGCCAGGCTGGCAGTACCAGGGTGTTAGGATGGCACCAGCAGTGCTGGGGTACCACCCTACCCGAAGGGCATGCACTTGGAGGCCTCCGAGCCCCTGGGAGACCCCCACGAGTGACATTGCGCCTGGTCCCCGATGGTGGAGACCAGTACTGAACGACGCTCACCCGAGGTCTCCGAGGTGAAGGAGATTGATCCAACACCTCAGGTAACTGAGGAATCTGCTCATTTAAGTGAGATGAGCTGACTCGCTCTCATGTGCAGATTTGGTAAAAACTGATCCTGCCCACAATGGGTGGAATTTACATTGCAACGTCTCACAAGATCACTTTAGATCTCGTGAGGTTCTGCAAGCTGGTAGATCCCGGTAGCAGGCTTCTATCAGCCACACTGCTCCGTGGCGAGCTGTTTTTCGGGCACAGCGTGGTCATTCGATCGTGCCCTATTTTTCCATAGATTATTATTGCACAGTATTGTTTGAGTCTCAATAGTTCACTGGCTTATAACATTCTCACTTTAATGTAACATTTACTATATAACTAAAATGTTGAAAAGGATATGAATATTATACAGCGATAATATACTTCAAATGTCACTGTGAGAATACCATTTGAAAACTTACTGGATTGCCATGAAGTGTCTTTGCTTAACATTGTAGCGAAGGAATTAAATGAATTGATTAAACTTGTGGGCACGATTGACTGAACAACATAATATTATGGGAGGAATTTTCCCATCATTTTTCAGAGTACATTAGTAAGCAGGGAAAGCGACGTTTAGCCCGCCAGTGGTGGTGGTGGGTTTCTTGTTGTATTTTTGACCATCCTAAAAAACATTTTTCACCATGGGTTTCATGTCGCCTCCATGGTGGGTAACCTCTGATTCACCTGCTCTGTCATCAGCTGAGTGCTTCAAACAGCAGGGCACTCCATTTAAATGTCGCCCCAGCGCTCCCCAACCACCTCTTCATCTCAAAAGATATCTGCTAAGAAGTCTGCCCAAGATCTTCAGAGGTTTTCTTCACCAGGCTGCTGGATGCAGTGGAGGCTTGTCGTGATGTCCTTTACCTGCGCACAGGGAAGACACCAGCAAGCAAGGAAACAAACCCAGCACAGGAGTGTTGGCAGGGCTGGTTAGCGCCAACTCCCTGCAAAGGAGGACAGGCATCCCAGTCTCATAAAGGGATGAATGATCTCCTCTGTTCTGCTGGGTGTGTTACTCTTCCCATCACACTCAACTCTCACACTCGTATACCCATCAAACATCCACTGCGAGTTCAATCACTGTGAGTTCAAGGGAAATCACCATTCGTTCTCCCACACAGATCTTTATCTCCCCTATGGGTAGTCTCGAGATTATTTCCCTGCTCCCACACATGCCAGGCATCCATACCACGTACCCTGGTATGCAGTTTACTTACACTCTCCCCATCTGTTTTCAAGCAGGACAAGTTAGCTCACAGTAAAAGGGAGAGATCCCAAACAGGTGGAGGAATACCCAAGCTGAAAAATACTCTCTGAATTGGAGAAGGGAGGCCTCCAGCTGACCAGGGCACAAAGCAAGTGAGGATCTAGACCACCATCACACCAAACTAACGTAAGTCCTGCCCCCTCTATCTGACTGCCCATGCCATGCACTAATGAATTGCTCTTCTCTCATTGGCACATTGGGGGAGCAGCCCGGGCAGTCCACAGACAGGTCCAAGGGTCCACTTCAGAGGTCATCTTGGATGACTTCTCAGAAGTGGAAATTGAAGAACCGTCACAGCTCTTACCGTAACCCTCCACCAACTCTGAGATACACACCTCGGAGGGACTTCGCATTAGAGAGGCCTCGGGGTCACAAAATGGTGAACACCTCACTCTCTCCGATCCACAGCAAGCAGAATCAGGGGCATCCCAGTACTGGCTCTCGGAGGATTGCTGAATGCCAGGAATCTTCTGAGACCCAATCGGATGACGAGACTCCGGACTCAGTGATGTCTCAGTTCCTGGAGCTCCAAAACCAAAGCCGGAACATCAGGAAAGGATGTCAGCTACACTCCTTCGAATGAAAGACAGGGTGGAGGAGTCCGAATGCCTTCTGTCTGAGGAGGTATTACCAGCACTCTGAGGCAATCTGGTCTACAGAGAGGGTGACAGCTGCAGTGGAGATCTTAGTGCAAGAGTTCTGTCCTGCTCTGGTGCAGCACATGCAATCCATAGTGCATCACGTGCATTCCATGGTGTAGGACATTCACTCCATAGTGCAGGCACTTGTGGGCATCCACAAGTGCCACGTCAGAGGTTGGCAGGGCTTCTGGAGCTACCTCCAGCTGCCCATCTATCCCAAGGGGGGAGCCAGGGGGAAGAAAAGATGGTGCACAGCACTGGGCCATCCACTAAGTGGCTCCGCCCATCTGAATCCTCTCTTCCTGTGACCGCTTCTGCTCCAACCCCATAGGCTGAGGAGGGTGGCACTGCCACACAGCAGCACCCTGAAAGCAGGCCGGGATCCTCCAGGCTTTGGCCCTCCAGAGGATGCTCACCAAGGTCACCACTGTCAACAGGGCACGACAGAGAGCAGGCTGCCTCCACCTCTGCTGTGGATCCTAGGGATACACCAAGATGTAGCAACAGGGTTAGGGTGATCTAGTCACATAGCGTGGGTATAGGTTTTCAGCACTTATAGTTTCAGCACTTATAGTTTATTTGCTGGCAAATAAACTCCAGCTAATTGCAACCTCTCTATGGCTCCTTGTTCTGATGAGATGCCTTCCTGTGGTGCCACTCAGATAGCTGGATTCCTGGTCTACAGAAAGGCTGTATGTTTAGTCCAGAGTCTCTTCCATCTGCTCTCTGCAAGGTTGCTGGCACATTGATTGTGTCCTCTTACAGTGACAGAACATATCAACACTCTGACGAACAAAGCACTTTCCCAACTACAAGACATCATCATCCTCCTGCAACGTAGGAACTATGCGCAACTGCGCCTCTCCATGACACGAGCCTCATCAATAAGGGTGCGCATCCCCAGCAGTCAGACAGGAAAGCAGCGCTCGTGGAAGGGACCTCAGGATAGTGGGCTGTTATCATTGGCACTAATCATCACCATCCATGAACTGGGCAACTATGAGTGAGTCCCTTCTGACTATCACCACTTCCTCATGGCCAACCTCCTTGCCCTCTAGGGTCTCCTCTTCATCGTCCACCTCAATGTACTCCTCATCCAAGGAAACGTGCCGCTCCTCCATTTCCTCTTCAGGCTGTTCCTCTTCCCGTTGAAGTGTCAGGTTGTAAAGGGCACAGCAGGTGACTACGACACGTGACACCCTCTGCGGACTTTACTGCAAGGATCCACCAGACCGATCCAGGCACCGGATTCTCATCTCCAGCATCCGTATGGTCTTCTCCACTAAAGAGCGAGTAGCAGCATGGGCCTTGTTGTATCAGGTCTTAACTGCACTCTGTGGCCTACATACAGGCCTCATCAGCCACATCCTCAGAGGGTATTTCTGGTTCCCAAGGAGTCGATCCTGTAGCTGCTGTGCAACCTGAAAAATGTCATGGATCTGAGATCGGTTCAGGGTGTAGGAGTCATGCACACTCGCTGGGAACCTAGCACACCCCCACAGGATACAGTCCAGCTGAACATTGCGGGAGTGGAAGCCATTGCGGTTGATGAACTGCACTCCTTGATTCCATGGGGATCAGAGAGCCACGAGTGCAGTCAATCACATCCTGCACGTGTAGAAAGCCGGCAATCTTGGTGAAACCCCTGGCTCTTGCATCATAGATAGCCTGATCCCAGTCAAAATAATAATATATAATAATAATCTTTATTGTCACAAGAAGGCTTACATTAACACTGCAATGAAGTTACTGAGAAAAGCCCCCAGTTGCCACATTCCCGGCACCTGTTCGCGTACTGTGGTAATCACCACTGTTGTACATATTAGAAGATGTGTGGTAAGGCCCTGTACTACAGGTACGGGGGTAGTCCCTGCCTGCTGGCTCCACCCAGTAGGTGGAGTATAAATATGTGTGCTCCCTATACAGCAGCCATTTCGCCAGCTGCTGTAGGAGGCCACACATCTTAGAGTAATAAAGCCTCAGTTGTATCCAACTCTCGTCTCTGTGCAATTGATCGTGCATCATGTACAAAGAGGGAGAATTCAGAATGTCCAAATTACCTAACTTTCGATACTTGTGGGAGGAAACCGGAGCATCCAGAGGAAACCCACGCAGACACGGGGAGAACGTGCAGGCTCCACACATACAGTGACCCAAGCCGGAATCAAGTCTGGGACCCTGGAGCTGTGAAGCAACAGTGCTACCCACAGTACTACGTACTTGTGAGCCCTTATGAAGAGTGCGTCTGTCACTTCCTTGAGGCACTTATGAATGGAGGCCAGCGAGATTCCACAGAGGTCACCCGTAAAGCCCTGGAACCCTGCGCTTGTGTAAAAGTTTAGGATGACTGAGACTTTGCCTTCTCTCTGCTGCCGGTTGTCGGCTGTTTCTGTGAGTCTGCAATGAAGTTCATTACACACTGATGGAAAAGAAAGTATCCAACTGAAGATCTAATATTAAGAAAGAAACTAACTGGAAGATATCCCTCTGAATCAAAGATCCCTTATCCTTGTATTTTATTATATTTTCTTTACCTCTCAACCACCAATTCCTCTCTGTGTTGGTTGTCTGTGTGTGTGCCTAGACAGTGATGCTAGTTAGAACGGGAGGGGTGTTGGGGGTGGGGGTGGGGTGGGGGGGGGGGGGGTGTTGAGCATCAGATAGTGGATAGCCAGTTGTATTTTTTGCATATTAATTATACTTACTTCTTAAAAATAAATTTAGAATCAATTCTCTTTTTATTCCAATTAAGCGGCAATTTAGCGTGGCCAATCCACCCAGCCTGCACATCTTTGGGTTGTGGGGGTGAGACCCACGCAGACACATAAGATCATAAGAACATAAGAACTAGGAGCAGGAGTAGGCCATCTGGCCCCTCGAGCCTGCTCCGCCATTCAATGAGATCATGGCTGATCTTTGTGGACTCAGCTCCACTCTCCGGCCCGTACACCATAACCCTTAATCCCTTTATTCTTCAAAAAACTATCTATCTTTATCATAAAAACATTTAATGAAGGAGCCTCAACTGCTTCACTGGGCAAGGAATTCCATAGATTCACAACCCTTTGGGTGAAGAGGTTCCTCCTAACTCAGTCCTAAATCTACCTCCCCTTATTTTGAGGCTATGCCCCCTAGTTCTGCTTTCACTCGCCAGTGGAAACAACCTGCCCGCATCTATCCTATCTATTCCCTTCATCATTTTATATGTTTCTATAAGATCCCCCCGCATCCTTCTAAATTCCAACGAGTACAGTCCCGGGGAGAATGTACAAATTTCACACGGACAGTGACCCGGGCCGGGATCGAACCCGGGTCCTCGGCGGCGTGAGGCAGCAGTGCGCCACCGTGCTGCCCTTTAATTATAATTACTGTTAATAATAAGAGGTTACGTGTGTTTAAATTTTGCCAACAAGGTGACTTTAATTCAACCAAAGGCATGGTATTAATATAAGATCTAATTTCACCTGTGTTGCGATCCCCGGTCAAGTGGGGCTGGAATTGACTGAAGACTAGCCCAGGGTGTCACCACAACAGGCTTGGATGCCCTCCAAGTTCCGGCAGCACCAATATCTGCAGGAGATTGCACACGTGAGCCACCATGTCACTGGACCGGCAAAGTCTTCACCAACACTGGTTCTCGCTCATCTGGGTGAAGGTCGGCCGCCGTCTGTAGACCCGGGGTCGCGGAAGGAATCTCTGAGCACCTGCTCTCTGGGGTCCTTCACGTGCCAGCGGAGTAGGCCCTGCTACCCCTTTCTCCTCAGGGTTTTGATCATGCCTCCTCTCGACACGCCAGAAGAATGATAGCCAGTTCCACAGACATCTTACACATGCTAATCACTGATAAGGAAAAGAGAGAGGGTGAGCTAATGGTGAGCTTTTGCCTCCATGGATTGATCCTTTGCCCATTCACTTTGGGTAAATGCATCTCAATGGCCAGTGACTACTGTGCTGGCCATCATATTGATGACCTGTCCTTCAACAGCTCGCAGAATGGACAACACCCAAATTCACTCTTTCCCTACTCAGCTTGACCGAATAGCCACAGCTTCAGTAATCTGCCTGTCTCCTGAGCTCTCACAAAGAAAAAATATACCCTAGTTTCACTCAAAGGACCTGCATGCCACACTATTAAGGAGGGGGGAGGTCTGTAAAGAGGCCCTGGTGCACACATCTGATGGATTAGGGTGTTCTGCTTAGCGTGTGTTTCCTAGCTCACTGTCAAAAGGGATGTTGTGCTCACCCCCTCAGCCAACAGTGCTGGGAGACCATAGCAGTCTCAGAATGAGGAGATCAATGCACTAAGGGTTAACTGCTGAATGGCAATCAGTGGCACTGGCACACATCAGTGGTGAGATAGTGGGCATAATTGACTTAGCTGTCAGACTGAGGAATATTGATTGACTTGTAGCTGAATGATCTCAGCTGGAAAATAATGTTCATTACTGACGTGCCTCTGCTTGAGTGCTGAGTTGTCAGTAATGAACCCTCAGGCAACCCTACACTCCTCCCAACAAATCAGTGGATCTTTCAGCCCATGGTTTCTGGCCACTCACCCAAGGCACTAGCCCAGGCTTCCCTTCCCAGTGTCAGGCCCTCCAAGAAGGCAGAGGCCCAGCAGCTGAAGAATGCAGCCTCAGGATGGGTCAGTTTTAAACTTGGCTGTCATCCCCTTCTGGCACTGAGTCCTCCCTACTTCTGGACCCAACTCTTCCACTCACTTCTGGCACTGAGATAGTTGCCCCTTTGCCCTCGCTCCGTTGCTTCGGCAGCCCCTGTATCTTCAGACCCTGCCCCTTCATGCCCTGTGGTTTTAGCATTCAGGCCTGATGCATTGGCCCCTTCTGGAGCTGATGCCTATTTCCCCTCTCTGCCTGTTGCCCCCCCTTGCCGGCTCAACTCCCCATTCCCCCCCCCCCCCAACGCCACTGCCGCCCCACCCACCCAAGATGCCTTGCCTTTGGCCCCCCTTCTGCTGCTTCACCCCCGTCACCTCTCAACCAGTCACTGCATCACACACCCCTACCCAATGCACTTTGCTGGTCCTCCCTCACCCTGTCTATTGCCCACTCTCCCTTGGTAGGCAGCGGTGACCCGTGGTGTGCTGCGCGCTCACCTCCGAACTGCCCTGGGAGGTGAACTTGCCAGGTTCCCATTTTTAAAAAAATGTGGTATCTTGTACTGCCATGCCCTCATGCCGCCATGGGGGGATGTTTGACCATGGGGGGATGATAATAAGATACAAAGATATTAAAATGAGGTTCCCGATGTAGCATGGTGGGAACCACGTTATGTAACTGGCCGGGTTGGGGCATGCAATCGAAACAGGACTTCCCGTCGACGTAAAACGTGATTTTGGCTTCTTGCGATATTTTCTGTAACTCATGCATCACGACCTGGATTCTGTGCTCAGCAGTGAAGCAAGTGTTCTTTACTGGGGATTTCCAGCTTGCAACTGGAGTGATATCAATAGGCTGCGCAAGCAATCAATCACATTAAAGGATTTTCATAGGCATCCAAACTGAGAAATCACTTTCAATTTTTTAAATCTCGAGCAGATTAGATACTTGGACGTTCCGACATCAACCTAGCTCTGTTATCGTACCGAGCAACCCCATTGAGCTCAGGACTGTCGCCAGCGCAAATGCTCTTTGGCAGAGACATCTGGACAACCCTACCGGCAAAGCAATTCCGAGACCCCGGCAACGCACCGGTTCTCGACGACATGCGGGCACTATGCTCCAAACAAAAACTATTCTACAATCAACATGCGATCCCACTCAAGCCACTGACAATAGGTGACACCATCAGAATCAGGGACCCAGAAGGCGGATGGTCTGAGTCAGCCACGGTGATCAGGCAGGAGGCACCGCGGGCCTACATTGTCAAATTGTCTGTGGGAGTACTTTTTCGCCATAACCGCCAGGATCTATTAGAGATTCGACCTACAACGCCAGTATTTCCCACACTGGACTTGACCGAGTCCATTTTCCACAGGACGTTCCTCACCACACGACGCCAGACAGTACTCTTGATGACATCAAACCATCATCCCTACTACCACTGTTAAGACTCTCCAGCAGAAGCCATAAGGCACCCGACCGGCTAGATTTGTAACGAAACTTCAACACACGCACAAGACGAATATGGACATTTCTCACGATGGACTCACAACACAGTCAATTGTTTCTGTATTACTTTTATCATTTTCACAATGTGCAGATTTGCTTTTCTCACCACTTGTTATGTACAGTTTTCTTGCGGCCAGTCTGGAAAACATATCAAATCAAAAAGGGGGGGATGTAGTGATCTGTACATCTGTACATACATCTGCACATACACCAGGGACTGCAGCACAGATGTAACAGCCACAGCATCACTAAAGGGCAGCATCAGAGATGGCTATAAGGGGTAAAGCCCAAGGGAGGATCGGCCTCTTTCAGAAGCTCAAGGCTAGTGAGCAGCAGCAGACAGAGACAGCTCAGCATAGGCAGCTCACCTTAGCTTCACTGGTCATACCTCTTGACTGTATTATATCGAGTTAAGCTCTGGAAACAGAACGAACCCATTGAATAAAGTATTTGTGTTAACTGGAAGTCTACAATCTTTATTCAGACTTAGCGAATAACATAAAACTTACATTAAAAAATAGCTTGAACAGGCGGCATGTTGGTGCAGTTGGTGGCCCGGCTGCCTCACGGCACCAAGGACCCGGGTTCGACCCCGGCCCCGGGTCACTGTCCGTGTGGGGTTTGCATATTCTCCCCATGTCTGTGTGGGTCTCACCCCCACAACCCAAAGATGTGCAATGTAGGTGGATTGGCCACACTAAATTACCCGTTAATTGGAAAAAAATGAATTGTGTACTCTACATTAATTTTTTTAAAAGCTTGAAAAGCCTACGAATAATCCTTTAACAGCATTCCATGTGATTGCAATTTTTTCTTCAGGGTCAGTTTTGCTGTTCTTCAAGTTTCATGAATTACATTGCCATTAAACACTTAGTTACACCTGATTGAACACAATGTAACATTTTATGGGGTTTCTACGAATGATGTGCAAGTGGGCAAGCCAAAGTTCTCACTGATTTCAGTGATTGTCAGCTCTGGGGTGCATTGGGCTGGGGGCAGGGAGGTGGACATATGCCACAGTGCAGTCTGTGATGGAGCCAAAGTGACTGACTGCAACTTTAGGATTTGATTTCTGCACTAATCTGTCCTTTCCCAATATCGTTGAGTCATTGTCACCTCAGAGGGGTAATGAACATTGACAATGCACCGTCAAACCCACTCACCCACCCCTTGTAAAATCCAGGCCCAGATCTTTCCTAGCCGAGTTAAACATCTTTGATTAATTTTGATTTAGTTATTTGTTGCAAGTGATTAATTACCACTCACAACTGCAATAGAATATGTGTAAAAAAGTTAAAACAAACACAAACTAATATCTGCAAGTTAACTTAATGTGAGAAGTGTTAAACTGCTTTTATAGTAACTTTTTGTTGTGTTATGTACTCTGGGATAACACAGGCTGCAACTGGTTGCAGCTTTAACCAAAAGATACTCCAGGCCTTGAAGTTAGTTCAATCTGATTTATTGAACCAGTAGCACAGTTAGCACAGTTCTCTATGAGTTCGACTCTCTGCTAACCTAAGTGTGGTTACTCTGTCTGACTGAACCAGACTAGCTCTTAGCCACGTCCTGGAGGTGTGATACTGTACATACACTCTGATTCACTCTGTAGATGTTCATCAGTGGAAAGAGGCGAAGTGTGAGTGCCTCGTGCCTTTTATAGTGAGATACCACCCCTGAGTGTCCTGCCTGCTCATTGGTCATGTCCTGTTCTCTGTGTTCATTAGCTGCCTGGCTGTGCCTCTCTGTATATCACCATCTGCATGACTGCATATCATGACACTTTTATTATTAGGACAAAATACATTAGGATAATTAGGATATTGACCCTTTGGACTCATGTCTTTTTAGATCCAAGGCAATCTCAAATTGCAATCTCTTTCTTCTCCGACTGTCCAAGAACCTGTTGATCCCACTCTCTGCCTTGTTAATTGATCTGTCAAGCAAACTCAGGATTTTTATTTTGAACGTGACCTGTAAGCGGACCCACAATTTATTTCAGAATGCACAGCAATTACACCTTTTGAACTTAAAGAGATACATACCTGTAAAGTTAGGGATTCACAGAGAGGCTGGCATCAATGAAACGACCCCTGACCTTATGGAAAACCATTAGATCACAAAGAAAAATATAGCAAAAGGATTGCAGTGGCACGGTAGCACATTGGCTAGCACTGTTGCTTCACAGCGTCAGGGTCCCAGATTCGATTCCTGCTTGGGTCAGTCTGCACGTTCTCTCCCCATGTCTGCGTGGGTATCCACCAGGTGCTCCGGTTTCCTCTCACAAGTCCTGAAAGACGTGCTTGTTAGGTGAATTGGACATTCTGAATTCTCCCTCTGTGTACCCGAATAGGCGCCGGAGTGTGGTGACTCGGGGATTTTCACAGTAACTTCATTGCAGTGTTTTTTGTTTTAAAAAAAAATGTTTATTCAAAATTTTCAACAATTTTCAACCAAACACTCCAGAAAGGAAAAAAAATCAAAAACAAAATTGTACACAGGAAATCAAACAAAGATACATTAACCCCATTTAACAAATAAATACAAAAGTGGGGGAAACGCCCCCTTTTAACAAAAACATAAACCAAACCCCCTCCCCGGGTTGCTGCTGTTTCGGCCTCCACCTAACGTTCCGCGAGATAGCCGAGGAACGGTTGCCACCGCCTGGAGAACCCCTGCACAGACCCTCGCAAGGCAAACTTTATCCTCTCCAACTTGATGAACCCTGCCATGTCATTGATCCAAGCTTCTACGCTCAGGGGCTTCGCATCTCTCCACAGTAACAAAATCCTCCGCCTGGGCTACCAGGGATGCAAAGGCCAGAATTCCGGCCTCTTTCGGCTCCTGCACTCCCAGCTCGTCCGATACCCCAAATAATGCTATCCCCCAGCTCGGCTTGACCCGGGTGTTCACAACTTTGGACATAGCCCTCGCAAAGCCCCTCCAGAACCCCTCCAGCGCCGGGCACGACCAGAACATATGGCCGTGATTCGCTGGGCTCCCCGAACATCTCACACATCTCTCCTCCACCTCAAAAAACCTACTCATCCTCGTCCCCATCATATGCGCCCTATGTACTACTTTGAACTGTATTAGACTGAGCCTGGCGCAAGAGGATGAGGAATTGACCCTGCCCAGGGCATCAGCCCACAGGCCCTCATCCAGCTCCTCCCCAAGCTCCTCCTCCCACTTGCCCTTCAACTCCTCCACTGAGGCCTCCTCCGCTTCCTGCAGCTCCTGATAAGTCACCAAGACCTTGCCTTCTCCCACCCATACACCCAAAATCACCCTGTCCTGAATCCTTCGTGCTGGAAGTAGCGGAACCTCCCTCACCTGCCGTCTCACAAACGCCCTCACTTGCATATATCTAAAAGCGTTTCCGGGAGGCAACCCAAATTTCTCCTCCAGCGCCCCCAGGCTAGCAAAAGTCCCATCTTTTTTTTTTAATTAAATATTTTATTGAAAATTTTTGGTCAACCAACACAGTACATTGTGCATCCTTTACACAATATTATAACAACACAAATAACAATGACCTATTTTATAAACAAAAAATGAATAAATAATAAATAACAAAAATGAAAACCACCCCTAATTGGCAACTGCCTTGTCACAAGTAACACTCTCCAAAAATATAATTTAACAGTCCAATATATAATTATCTGTAGCAACGACCTATACATACTATACAGTATATATTAACAACCCTGAGAGTCCTTCTGGTTCCTCCCCCCCCCCCCTCCCACCACCCCCCCCCCCCCGATCCTGGGCTGCTGCTGCTGCCTTCTTTTTCCCATTCCGTCTATCTTTCCGCGAGGTATTCGACGAACGGTTGCCACCGCCTGGTGAACCCTTGAGCCGACCCCCTTAGGACGAACTTAATCCGCTCTAGCTTTATAAACCCCGCCATGTCATTTGTCCAGGTCTCCACCCCCGGGGGCTTGGCTTCTTTCCACATTAGCAATATCCTGCGTCGGGCTACTAGGGACGCAAAGGCCAAAACATCGGCCTCTCTCGCCTCCTGCACTCCCGGCTCTTGTGCAACCCCAAATATAGCCAACCCCCAGCTTGGTTCGACCCGGACTCCTACTACTTTTGAAAGCACCTTTGTCACCCCCATCCAAAACCCCTGTAGTGCCGGGCATGACCAAAACATATGGGTATGATTCGCTGGGCTTCTCGAGCACCTCGCACACCTATCCTCCACCCCAAAAAATTTACTGAGCCGTGCTCCAGTCATATGTGCCCTGTGTAATACCTTAAACTGAATCAGGCTTAGCCTGGCACACGAGGACGACGAGTTTACCCTGCTTAGGGCATCTGCCCACAGCCCCTCCTCGATCTCCTCCCCCAGCTCTTCTTCCCATTTCCCTTTTAGTTCATCTACCATAGTCTCCCCTTCGTCCCTCATTTCCCTATATATATCTGACACCTTACCATCCCCCACCCATGTCTTTGAGATCACTCTGTCCTGCACCTCTTGTGTCGGGAGCTGCGGGAATTCCCTCACCTGTTGCCTCGCAAAAGCCCTCAGTTGCATATACCTGAATGCATTCCCTTGGGGCAACCCATATTTCTCGGTCAGCGCTCCCAGACTCGCGAACTTCCCATCCACAAACAGATCTTTCAGTTGCGTTATTCCTGCTCTTTGCCACATTCCATATCCCCCATCCATTCCCCCCGGGGCAAACCTATGGTTGTTTCTTATCGGGGACCCCCCCAAGGCTCCAGTCTTTCCCCTATGCCGTCTCCACTGTCCCCAAATCTTCAGTGTAGCCACCACCACCGGGCTTGTGGTGTAGTTCCTCGGTGAGAACGGCAATGGGGCTGTCACCATAGCCTGTAGGCTAGTCCCCCTACAGGACGCCCTCTCTAATCTCTTCCACGCCGCTCCCTCCTCCTCTCCCATCCACTTACTCACCATTGAAATATTAGCGGCCCAATAATACTCACTTAGGCTCGGTAGTGCCAGCCCCCCCTATCCCTGCTACGCTGTAAGAATCCCTTCCTCACTCTCGGGGTCTTCCCGGCCCACACAAAACCCATGATGCTCTTTTCAATCCTTTTAAAAAAAGCCTTCGTGATCACCACCGGGAGGCACTGAAACACAAAGAGGAATCTCGGGAGGACCACCATCTTAACCGCCTGCACCCTCCCTGCCATTGACAGGGATACCATATCCCATCTCTTGAAATCCTCCTCCATCTGTTCCACCAACCGCGTTAAATTTAACCTATGCAATGTGCCCCAATTCTTAGCTATCTGGATCCCCAGGTAACGAAAGTCCCTTGTTACCTTCCTCAACGGTAGGTTCTCTATTTCTCTACTCTGCTCCCCTGGATGCACCACAAACAACTCACTTTTCCCCATGTTCAATTTATACCCTGAAAAATCCCCAAACTCCCCAAGTATCCGCATTATTTCTGGCATCCCCTCCGCCGGGTCCGCCACGTATAGTAGCAAATCGTCCGCATACAAAGATACCCGGTGCTCTTCTCCTCCCCTAAGTACTCCCCTCCACTTCTTGGAACCCCTCAACGCTATCGCCAGGGGCTCAATCGCCAGTGCAAACAATAATGGGGACAGAGGGCATCCCTGCCTTGTCCCTCTATGGAGCCGAAAATATGCAGATCCCCGTCCATTCGTGACCACGCTCGCCACTGGGGCCCGATACAACAGCTGCACCCATCTAACATACCCCTCTCCAAAACCAAATCTCCTCAACACCTCCCACAAATAATCCCACTCCACTCTATCAAATGCTTTCTCGGCATCCATCGCCACTACTATCTCCGTTTCTCCCTCTGGTGGGGCCATCATCATTACCCCTAACAACCTCCGTATATTCGTGTTCAGCTGTCTCCCCTTCACAAACCCAGTTTGGTCCTCGTGGACCACCCCCGGGACACATTCCTCTATTCTCATTGCCATTACCTTGGCCAGGACCTTGGCATCTACATTTAGGAGGGAAATAGGTCTATAGGACCCGCATTGTAGCGGGTCCTTTTCCTTCTTTAAGAGAAGCGATATCGTTGCTTCAGACATAGTCGGGGGCAGTTGTCCCCTTTCCTTTGCCTCATTAAAGGTCCTCGTCTGTACCGGGGCGAGCAAGTCCACATATTTTCTATAGAATTCGACTGGGAATCCATCCGGTCCCGGGGCCTTTCCCGCCTGCATGCTCCTAATTCCTTTCACCACTTCTTCTACCTTGATCTGTGCTCCCAGTCCCACCCTTTCCTACTCTTCCACCTTGGGAAATTCCAGCCGATCCAAGAAGCCCATCATTCTCTCCCTCCCATCCGGGGGTTGAGCTTCATATAATTTTTTATAAAATGTCTTGAACACTCCATTCACTCTCTCCGCTCCCCGCTCCATCTCTCCTTCCTCATCCCTCACTCCCCCTATTTCCCTCGCTGCTCCCCTTTTCCTCAATTGGTGTGCCAGCAACCTGCTCGCCTTCTCCCCATATTTGTACTGTACACCCTGTGCCTTCCTCCATTGTGCCTCTGCAGTGCCTGTAGCCAGCAAGTCAAATTCTACATGTAGCCTTTGCCTTTCCCTGTACAGTCCCTCCTCCGGTGCTTCCGCATATTGTCTGTCCACCCTCAAAAGTTCTTGCAGCAACCGCTCCCGTTCCTTACTCTCCTGCTTCCCTTTATGTGCCCTTATTGATATCAGCTCCCCTCTAACCACCGCCTTCAACGCCTCCCAGACCACTCCCACCTGGACCTCCCCATTATCATTGAGTTCCAAGTACTTTTCAATGCACCCCCTCACCCTTAGACACACACCCTCATCTGCCATTAGTCCCATGTCCATTCTCCAGGGTGGGCGCCCTCCTGTTTCCTCCCCTATTCTCCCAGTGTGGAGCGTGATCCGAAATGGCTATAGCCGTATACTCCGTTCCCCTCACCTTCGGGATCAATGCCCTACCCAGCACAAAAAAGTCTATTCGCGAGTAGACTTTATGGACATAGGAGAAAAACGAGAACTCCTTACTCCTAGGTCTGCTAAATCTCCACGGGTCTACACCTCCCATCTGCTACATAAAATCTTTAAGTACCTTGGCTGCTGCCGGCCTCCTTCCAGTCCTGGACTTCGACCTATCCAGCCCTGGTTCCAACACCGTATTAAAATCTCCCCCCATTATCAGCTTTCCCATCTCTAGGTCCGGAATGCGTCCTAGCATCCGCCTCATAAAATTGGCATCATCCCAGTTCGGGGCATATACGTTTACCAAAACCACCGTCTCCCCCTGTAGTTTGCCACTCACCATCACGTATCTGCCCCCGTTATCCGCCACTATAGTCTTTGCCTCGAACATTACCCGCTTCCCCACTAATATAGCCACCCCCCTGTTTTTCGCATCTAGCCCCGAATGGAACACCTGTCCCACCCATCCTTTGCGTAGCCTAACCTGGTCTATCAGTTTCAGGTGCGTTATCTGTAACATAACCACATCTGCCTTAAGTTTCTTAAGGTGTGCGAGTACCCGTGCCCTCTTTATCGGCCCGTTCAGCCCTCTCACGTTCCACGTGATCAGCCGAGTTGGGGGGCTTCCTACCCCCCCCCCCCCTTGTCGATTAGCCATCACCTTTTTCCAGCTCCTCACCCGGTTCCCACGCAGCTGTATCTCCCCCAGGCGGTGCCCCCCCGCCCATCCTCTCCCATACCAGCTCCCCCCTCTCCCCAGCAGCAGCAACCCAGTAATTCCCCCCTCCCACCCCCCCCCCCCCCGCTAGATCCCCCGCTAGCGTAATTACTCCCCCCATGTTGCTCCCAGAAGTCAGCAAACTCTGGCTGACCTCGGCTTCCCCCCGTGACCTCGGCTCGCACCGTGCGACGCCCCCTCCTTCCTGCTTCTCTATTCCCGCCATGATTATCATAGCGCGGGAACCAAGCCCGCGCTTCTCCCTTGGCCCCGCCCCCAATGGCCAACGCCCCATCTCCTCCACCTCCCCTCCTCCCCCCATCACCACCTGTGGGAGAGAGAAAAGTTACCACATCGCAGGATTAGTACATAAAACCCCTCTTTGCCCCCCAGATTCGCCCCACCACTTTGTTCGAACGTTCTTTTTAATAACCCGCTCATTCCAGTTTTTCTTCCACAATAAAAGTCCACGCTTCATCCGCCGTCTCAAAGTAGTGGTGCCTCCCTCGATATGTGACCCACAGTCTTGCCGGTTGCAGCATTCCAAATTTTATCTTCTTTTTATGAAGCACCGCCTTGGCCCGATTAAAGCTCGCCCTCCTTCTCGCCACCTCCGCACGCCAGTCTTGATAAACGCGGATCACCGCGTTCTCCCATTTACTGCTCCGAGTTTTCTTCGCCCATCTAAGGACCATTTCTCTATCCTTAAAACGGAGGAATCTCACCACTATGGCTCTGGGAATTTCTCCTGCTCTCGGTCCTCGCGCCATCACTCGGTATGCTCCCTCCACCTCCAACGGACCCGCCGGGGCCTCCGCTCCCATTAACGAGTGCAGCATCGTGCTCACATATGCCCCGACGTCCGCTCCCTCCGCACCTTCAGGAAGACCAAGAATCCTCAGGTTGTTCCTCCTTGCGTTGTTTTCCAGTGCCTCCAACCTTTCCACACATCGTTTCTGATGTGCCTCCTGCGTCTCCGTCTTCACCACCAGGCCCTGTATATCGTCCTCATTCTCGGCTGCCTTTGCCTTCACGACCCGAAGCTCCCGCTCCTGGGTCTTTTGTTCCTCCTTTAGCCCTTCGATCGCCTGTAGTATCGGGGCCAACAGCTCTTTCTTCATTTCCTTTTTGATCTCTTCCACACAGCATTTCAAGAACTCTTGTTGTTCAGGGCCCCATGTTAAACTGCCACCTGCCGACGCCATCTTGGTTTTTGCTTGCCTTCCTTGCCGCTGTTCTAAAGGATCCACTGTAATCTGGCCACTCTCTCCTCCTTTTTCCATCCGTATCCAGGGGGGATTCCCTTCTGGTTTACCGCACAGTGTTTTTAGCCGTCAAAATTGCCGTTGGGGCTCCTATCAAGAGCCCAAAAGTCCGTTTCACAGGGAGCTGCCGAAACGTGCGACTCAGCTGGTCATCGCCGCACCCGGAAGTCAAAAGTCCCATCTATGAACAGGTCCCCCATCCTTTTAATTCCTGCCCGCTGCCAACTTAGGAACCCCCCATCCATCCTGCCCGGCTCAAACCTATGATTATCCCATATCGGGGACCAAACTGAGGCCCCAACCTCACCCCTATGTCGCCTCCACTGCCCCCGATCTTCAATGCCGCCGCCACCACCGGGCTCGTGGTGAACCGCGTAGGCGGTAGCGGCAGCGGTGCCGTCACCAGCGCCCCCAAGCTAGTACCCACACAAGACGCCGCCTCTAGCATCTTCCACGCCGCCCCTCTCCCTCCATTACCCATTTACGGATCATCGCCACATTCGTTGCCCAATAATAACCACACAGGTTCGGCAGCGCCAGCCCGCCCCTGTCCCGACTGCGCTCCAGAAACACCCTCTTCACCCTCGGGGTCTTGCTCGCCCATACAAACCCCATAATACTCCTGCTTACCCGCTTGAAAAAAGCCTTGGGGATTAGGATGGGCAGGCAATGGAACACGAACAAGAACCTCGGGAGGACCGTCATCTTGGCCTACTGCACCCTACCCGCCAGGGAAAGTGGCAACACATCCCATCTCCTAAAGTCCTCCTCCATCTGGTCCACCAACCGTGCCAAATTAAGCTTATGCAGGGCCCCCCAGCTCCTCGCTACTTGGATGCCCAGCTATCGAAAGCTCCTCTCCGCCTTCTTCAATGGCAGCTCCTCTAGCCCCCTTTCCTGGCCCCCTGCATGCACTACAAAGAGCTCACTCTTCCCCACATTGAGCTCGTTGCCCGAGAAGTCCCCAAACTCCCAAAGGATCTGCATAACCTCCGCCATCCCCTCCACTGGATCTGCAACATATAACAACAGATCATCAGCATACAGCGACACCCGGTGTTCCTCCCCTCCACGGACCAATCTCCTCCAGTTCCTAGACTCCCTTAATGCCATGGCCAGTGGCTCAATTGCCAGCACGAACAGCAAGGGGGACAGGGGACATTCCTGTCTCTTCCCCCGGTACAATCTGAAATATTCCGATCTCCACCGGTTCGTAGATACGCTCGCCATCGGGGCCCTGTATAACAACCTGATCCACCCTATGAACCCTTCCCCGAACCCAAACCTGCTAAGTACTTCCCATAGGTACTCCCACTCCACCCAATCAAAGGCCTTCTCCGCGTCTATAGCTGCCACCACCTCCGCATCCTATCCCACCGAGGGCATCATAATCACATTCAGCAGCCTCCGCACGTTCGCATTTAACTGCCTGCCCTTCACGAACCCCGTCTGGTCCTCATGTATCACTCCCGGGACACAATCCTCAATCCTCGTAGCGAGGACCTTCGCCAGCAACTTGGCATCTACGTTAAGGAGCGAGATCGGCCTATACGAACCGCACTGCAGTGGGTCCTTGTCCCGCTTGAGAATCAGTGAGATCAGCACCCAAGACATTGTCGGGGGCAGAGTCCCTTCCTCCCTCCCCTCATTGAAGGTTCTCACCAGCAACGGGACCAACAGATCCACATACTTCCTACAAAATTCAACCGGGAACCCATCCGATCCCGGGGCCTTGCCCACCTGCATGCTCCCCAATCCCTTAACCAGCTTCTCCAGCCCCATCGGGGCCCCCAGGCCAGCCACCTGCTCTTCCTCCACCCTCGGGAACCTCAGTTGATCTAAGAACCGCCGCATCCCCTCTCCCCACTCCGGGGGCTCTGACTTGTACAGGTCCCCAAAGAAATCCCTAAATACCTCATTTATTTTAACCGCACTCCGCACCGTATTCCCCCCATCCCTGATTCCTCCAATCTCCCTCGCCGCCTCCCTCTTACGTAGCTGATGCGCCAGCATCTGACTCGCCTTCTCCCCACACTCATATACTGCCCCCTGCATTTTCCTCCACTGAGCCTCTGCCTTCCCCGTGGTCAATAAATCAAATTCCATTTGGAGGATCTGTCGCTCCCTCAGCAGCCCCTCTTTGGGGGCCTCTGCATAGCTCCTGTCCACCCTTACTATCTCCCCCACCAACCTCTCCCTCTCCATCCTCTCTCTCTTCTCCCTGTGAGCCCTAATTGAAATTAGCTCTCCCCTAACCACCGCCTTCAGAGCCTCCCAAACCACACCCGCCTGCACCTCCCCATTATCATTGGCCTCTATGTATCTCTGAATGCACCCCCGGACCCGCCCACGAACCTCCTCATCCGCCAACCGTCCCACATCCAGGCACCACAGCGGGCGCTGGTCCCTCTCCTCCCCCAACTCCAACTCCACCCAGTGCGGGGCATGGTCCGAAATCGCTATAGCCGAATATTCCATTCCCTCCACTCTTGGGATCAGTGCCCTACTCATCACAAAGAAGTTTATCCGTGAATAGGCCTTATGTACATGGGAGAAAAAAGAGAACTCTCTGGCCACCGGCCTGGCAAACCTCCACGGATCCACTCCCCCCATCTGGTCCATAAACCCCCTTAGCACCTTGGCCGCAGCTGGCCTCTTACCTGTCCTTGACCTGGATCGGTCCAATGCTGGGTCCAGTACCGTATTAAAGTTCCCCCCCCCCCCCCCATTATCAAGCTCCCCGCTTCCAGATCCTGGATCCGACTCAACATGCACGTCATAAAACCTGCATCATCCCAATTCGGGGCATACTCATTCACCAGTACCACCCGGGTCCCCTGCAGCCTACCACTCACCATCACGTATCGACCCCCATTATCCGCCACAATACTCAGCACCTCGAAGGACACCCGCTCCCCCACCAGTATTGCAACCCCTCTGTTCTTCGCATCCAGCCCTGAATGAAAGACCTGCCCTACCCATCCCTTTCTCAGCCTGATCTGATCTGCCACCTTCAAATGTGTCTCCTGAAGCATAACAACGCCTGCCTTCAGTCCCTTTAAGTGCGTGAACACCCGGGCCCTCTTGACCGGCCCATTCAGCCCCCTCACATTCCATGTTATCAGCCGGATCAGGGGGCTACTCGCACCCCCCACCCCTCCCCCCGGCGACTAGCCATCCCCTTTGTTAGGCCAGCCACGTGCCCGCGCCTCCCGCACACTCCAGTCCCCCAGATGGTGAACCCCCGCTCCGACTCTCCCTTTTACCTCCAGCTCCCCTTTGGTCAGTACAGCAGCAACACAGACCCCCCCCCCCCCCCCCCCCCCGCTAGACCACCGTCTCGCCCCCTGGCTCCCCCCATTGCACTCCCGTAAGTCAGCTGACTCCTGCTGACCCCGGCCGCTCCCGCCTTTGCCAACGACCCCCCGTGTGGAATCCCCATCCCATCCCCCCCTTCACGCCAATGTGAGCACCTCTCCAGCACCGCCCCTCCCCTCAGGCCCTGCCCCCCCCCCTTCCTCAGCGCAGGAAAAAGCCCGTGTTTTCCACCTGGGCCGGACCCGGCCCCTATGGCGCAGCTCCTTTCTCCTACAACCTCACCCCAGTTCCCCACAACCCAGAGCCTCCTGCCCCCCCGCCCCCTTCTCTCAAGGGGACCGGCCCCTGCAAAACATCCCACAAACCCACATATCATATCCACTCACCCCTTCCCACCCCCCAGCTTTCCCACACAACAGCGAAAAAACAAACCCAACCCCACGTCAAACCCTTAGTTCAAGTCCAACTTCTCGTTTTGTATAAAGGTCCACACCTCATCCGGCCTATTAAAATAGTGGTGGCGGTCTTGAAACATGACCCACAATCGCGCTGGCTGCAACAGCCCGAACTTCACCCCCTTTCGGTGGAGCACCGCCTTGGCCCGGTTGAATCCTGCCCTCTTCTTAGCCAGCTCTGCACTCCAGTCTTGATAAATACGGATCTCCGTATTTTCCCACCTGCTGCTCCGTTCCTTCTTCGCCCATCTCAGGACGCACTCCCTGTCCATGAAGCGGTGAAACCTCACCACTACAGCCCTTGGCTGCTCATTGGCTTTAGGCCTCCTTGCCAGGACTCTGTGAGCCCCATCCAGCTCCAAGGGCCGCAGGAAGGCTCCCACGCCCATTAACGTGTTCAGCATTGTTGCTACATATGCCCCAGTGTCGGACCCCTCCACCCCTTCAGGGAGACCCAGAATCCAGAGATTCTTCCTCCTCGACCTATTCTCCAGGTCCTCAAACTTTTCCTGCCACTTCTTGTGCACCGCCAGGCCCAGAATCTCGTCCTCATTTTCAGAGGCTTTCTGCTGCACCTCTCGGATCGCCGCCCCTTGGGCCTTCTGGGTCTCCACCAGCTTTTCTATCGATGCCTTCATTGGGGCCAGCATCTCTGCTTTCAGCTCCGCAAAGCAGCTTTTCAGGAACTCCTGCTGCTCCCTCGCCCATTGCGCCCATGCTGCTTGGTCTCCACCCGCCGCCATCTTACTTTTACGCACCTGCTCTCCTCTCTTCTCCAAAACCCCTTTTTTTACTCGCTCCACTCCTGGTCCACTCCATGCAGTGCTGGGGGAACCTTACTGCTGCCTTCCCATACCGGGAATCGCCGTCCAAGTGCCGCTGGGGCTCCTCAAAAGGGCCCAAAAGTCCATTTTTGGCGGGAGCTGCCGATTGTGCAACCTACCCAGGCATAGCCGCAACCAGAAGCCTAATTGCAGTGTTAATGTGAGCCTACTTGTGACAATAATAAGGGTTATGATGCTATGTCTAGGTGGATCCCCAGATGGTACAGCAGGAGTGGAGGCGGCCTGCTGTGATTTGTGCCCTGTGACCTGAGTCCACTTAGGCGGCTGTCTTCTGGGGTGACTGGGCCTGGATGGGCCTGGCTGCTGCTCGAGTGTCCCAGCTGGCGTGGTGCCGTCCTGTTCTGCCCGCTGTCCACCAGATGCATTAGGGACAGGAGAGGGGGAGTTTGAGGTGCTTTGGTGTTCTGGCACCTCCCCTGTGGGAGGCGCAGGCCCCATCACCTCCTCTTCCCTTGGAGTGCTCGATGCTCCCCGGGTTACTCCATGGGATGGGAGTGTGAGTGAAGCTAACCCCAGAGGCTCCCTGCCATCTGGCACTGCCAGTCCTGGAGGCCCGCTGCCGTCTCAACCAGTATCTGCATGATTGTGGCCATGGTGCATAGGGAATGGCTCACCTCTGTATAGGACTGTACCACATCACGCTGGGACTGCGCCATCTCCCTCTGGCACTGGGCCACCTTCCTCTGCTTCTGTGCCACATCAGCGAGTGCTTGGGCAATGCCGCCGATGCTCTCAGCCATAGCTTGCTGTGACTGGGCCATGCTCGAGAGTGCCGCTGCAATGTTCAGGTGACCCTGGCACATGGCTGCCTGTGAGAGGGCAGCCCTGTCCTGGGCCTTGGCCACCACCTGCACCGATTGCCCCAGACTTGGACATGCTGATCCATGGCCAAAACCCTCGCCCCCCAAGGCCTCCACCGTGCGGTGTTGGCCTGGGTGGCACGCATGGCCGGCACCACCTCCTGCCCATGCATGCGGCTGGACTCCTCCACCTGCACCTGCAGATGCTGGATGCTCGCTAACAACCCCTCATGTAGTTCCTGGCTCTGTGACTACATCGCCACGATCGATGGGACTGTCTGAAACCCATCTGGACGGCAGCTAGTCCCTGGAGTCGGCCCACCCTCCGACCATCCACGCCCTTGGGAGTTCCTACCTCCACCTGCTGGATCGGAACATTTGTGTGGTGAGCACCAGAGAGTGTCCCAGGAGCCTCTTCAGTAAAGTGCCCAACCGAGGTGAGTGTCTCTGGGATGGTGGAGGGTGTTGGAGACAGCTGTGACGGGAAGTCAGACTCATCCTCGGACTCGAGCTCCAGGGTTTCCTGGGCCTCGGGTGTTGTGTTCTGGCCGTGGTAATGATGTACACAGAACATCTAGTCCTTTAATGAGAAAGATGATTTCTGAACAAACATGTGGAAAGATAACTAACGAACTGTAATATAGACAATGGCTAATCAATTAATTCAGTGAATCCCCCTGGAGTGACTCTTCGTGCGACTATCCTCTTGTACGTCTTACTGGTGGGTTTCTCGAGTCACATGATAGATCTCTATCGCCACCAGCTGGTTGGAGGTCGCATCGCTAACTATATACAGAACTGTGCACAGGCATATCACCACCACAACATATCTCAATGTTGGTATTCTCTTTGCTGCATGACACCGGGGCTGTGGCGCTGACTGTGGCTGTGGCTGGGGCGGTAGACACCAGAAGAACCCGCCCCTTGGCCAGCAGCTCATGCAAGACACAAGGCAAGACGCATGATTCGACTGTGGGCCGTGGGAAGTGGGGGCGTGTGGGGAGGGGGTGATGTGGGTGAGGGTGGTGTGGGGTTGAGGGTAGTGTGAAGGTAGTGTTCGTGTTGGGTGACATACCTGCCACAGGGAACCGTAACTCAGCGGGGTCTCACTTTCTCTCTCGAGACCGATCTCCACCCCAGCGACTGCCCTTTCCTCGGGCCCGCCGGCAACGTCCAGTGCCCGCTGCTGTGCCCTGGTGAGGGGCCACAGATCTGGCAGTCCCGCTCCAGTCTTCTCCCACTCCTGGTGGTTATGGGCGGCCTTCTTCTGGTTGAGGGTTGGGGGGGTGGGGGGGGGGGGGGCCCAAAACAGAAAACGCACAGTATTAGACAGTCTGATGCATGCAGCCCAGGGGGTGGGTAGCTGATGGCTTCAGTGGCCAGAGCATCTGACCATGGCGGCCGGTATGGGTGCTGGCATGTGATGCAGGGTGGGGGTTTGGTACTGGAGGCATGGTGCTGCCTACTCACCCTGGCTGCCCTATGGAGGTCGTGCAATTTCTTCCGGTTCTGCTGGCTGGTCCAGATGGCATTGCTCATGGCACTGGTGGCCTCTGCCACCTGCATCCAGGCTTGAGAACAACGGTGGCTGGCAGCTTCCTTCCCGGGCCGGGGTTCAGGGTCCCCTGCCTCTCCCCCATGGCGTCCAGGCGGGTCTCAAGCTCGCCATCTTTGAACCTCGGGGCCATTCTCCTTACCGCCATCTTGTTGACTGGGATGATGTGTGTGTGGGGAGTGCAGTGTGTATATTCCGTTGCAGCTTGTCAGCCTCCTGAGTGTGAATCCCAAATCCGGTGAATCCGGCACCATTTCCCATTGGAATTGATTACGTTCCGCGTGGTGCCGGTGCTAGCCCTTCAACGGCCACTGAATCGGTTCAAGTGCTCCGCCAGTTTCGTTGTCGTGGAAGTCCACGAATCCTGCTGCCGCGTCAGCACAGTCTCAGGAATGGAGAAACCCACCATATTTATTTCAATGTGAAAAATATCTATCCACGGAGATCACATTTTTGTCATACTTCTGTCAGGGCAGCACGGTAGCCTTGTGGTTAGCACAATTGCTTCACAGCTCCAGGGTCCCAGGGTCGATTCCCGGCTTGGGTCACTGTCTGTGCGGAGTCTGCACGTTCTCCCCGTGTCTGCGTGGGTTTCCTCCGGGTGCTCTGGTTTCCTCCCACAGTCCAAAGATGTGCAGGTTAGGTGGATTGGTCATGCTAAAATTGCCTGTAGTGTCCAAAATTGCCCTTTGTGTTGGGTGGGGTTACTGGGTTATGGGGATAGGGTGGAGGTGTGGGCTTGGGTAGGGTGCTCTTTCCAAGAGCTGGTGCAGACTCGATGGGCCGAATGGCCTCCTTCTGCACTGTAAATTTATTTTGGCACTTCCTGTTCAAGCCCATCTATTAAAGTCACAATTCTATTCCCCTTGAAGCTCCGTGTGGATTTTGTGTGATCTTTGGTATGGATGGGTGATGAAATGCACCTGTCATTATGTGGCAGAGATGGATCTTCAGAACTTTCCTATCCATTGGAGCATGCTTTGGCACAAATCCCACGCAAAAAATGAGTTCTCTGCAGTGATTGCTTCAAAATCAAAGAGCAGCATTGCCAGTCCAAGCTGAAGATTGCATCAGTGAGTTAAGGGAACAGTAGGTCGGGGCGAAGAAGTGCTTTGATCACCCAGTTCACAGTTAGCTAGCTGCATTTGGATGGTTCATGTCTCACTTTTGAAGAAAATGTAGCAGTGCTGATCTGACACAGACAGCCTAAAAAGGGACAAGGGCAGTCAAAGAAGGGACACAATTTCAGTGAGAAAAATCTCCAAATTCTCTCCAAGGTAGGGCAAAGGTGAGGCTGACTGACGGCTTTCTGCAGGAGAAGTCTCGAGATGGACCTCCGGTTTTTCAAACTTTTTTCCCCACTTTTGCCAACCGGCCGACCTTTGGAACCCACGTCGGCCAACCTTCTTTAATGCAAAATGGGAGCCTTCTTGGTCCTTACGAACTCACTTGAATCAGGTTCAAAGGAGGAGAGGGCAATGTTCATACCAGATGCAGACATCATCCAGTTCCTTCATGCTGTCCTCATCTTGGTGAAAACGTAAGTCGTCATGAAGGGCAATGGCAATAAAATGCCTGTTTTACTCAGCACTGGATACTCCTGGGAGACGCTACACCAGCATGCTAACAGCCTCATGGACCTTGGGTGTGTTTTTAATGTGATATTACAAGTCAGCTACAGCAGCGTAGACTTTTAATCTGGAGACAGCTTTAAGTTAATAACTGATTCTGGGGTCTCAACCTCCAAAGACATTTTTCACCCACCATTTCTCTTTCAAAATCTTAAACTTTTCTCATTTGCCTATACCTCCCTGCAGAAAACACACATGCACCTCAAGAAATCATCTTTATACCGTTTTGTTCCTGGTTAAGCTTCTTCTTTGTAGGCTGTTAACCAGAGGCCCCGGAGCTCTGTACAGAGCCAACACTAGCATTGCCCTGTCCTATCTGGACTCTCCTGAGTAGCTCTCTCCAGCAGATTCTGTTGTGAGATCCTGTCCAATAGGTAAGCTCCCTATTTCAGTGTCTGACTGTCTCTTACCTTTTATGAAAACCATTCATCTTCACAGTTCACTTGTCTTGCTTGACAGCAGCTGGAAAATGAAAACCACACTGTCTGTTGTTGGTGCCGAAAGCATATACACTGCTGCCATTGCGTGTTGGTGTTGGAGGGAGTCACTGTTTGTAGATGGGGTGTCAATCAAGTGGGCTGCTTTGTTCTGGATGGTGTGAAGCTTCTTGAGTGTTGATGGAGCTGCGCTCATCCAGGTAAGTGAGGGTTATTCCAGCATACTCCTGACTTGTGCTTTGTAGACCGGTTTTGGGGGGGGGGTCAGGAGGTGAATTACTCATCATAGAATTCCTTGCGTCTGACCTGCTCTTGTAGCCACATATTTATATGGCTCGCCCAGTTCAGGTTCTGGTCAATGTAAACCCCAGGATGAAATGTTCATTAAACCTTCCTTATTGCCTGTCCTATTGAATAATGCAAGAATATTCCCCAACATCATACCCCTGATACTATCCAGCACCTCCCTCAGCCCCAGAGGCTCCTCCAATGCCTGCTTTTTTGCTTCCTCCACTTGTGGAAACTCCAGCTCGTCCAGAAACCGCCCCATGTCCCCTACCTCTCCCCCCGGGTCCGTCTCGTAAAGTCCCTGGTAGTATTCCCTAAACGCCTTGTTTATCCTCCCTGGCTCCGACACCACATTCCCAGCCCCAATCCGTATCCTCAGTATTTCCCTGGGCGCAGCCTGCCTACGCAGCTGGTGCGCCAGCATGCAGCTCGCCTTTTCCCCATACTCGGATTGCACCCCCCTTGTCCTATGCAGTTGCCCTACTGCCCTCCCCATTGTCAGCCTATCAAACTGCCTGTGCAACCTTTTCTCCTCGCCAATCCTTCCACAGTGGGCACCCTCGAATATTCCCCGTCCACCTCCACTATCTCGCTCACAGGACGGTCATGTTCCTCCCTCCTTTCCCTATCCGCACAAGCCTTAAACAAAATAATTTCCCCCCAGACCACTGCCTTCAGTGCTTCCCAATAAATGGCTGCCGACACCTCCCCATTCTGATTCAGCTCCACTTACTCCTTAATCGCCGCCCGCACCTTATGATAAAAACCTCCATCCACCAACAACCCTGAGTCAAAGCTCCACCCCGGCCTCTGCTCTCATCCCGTTCTAAAGCAAATCTCCAACCAGTGGGGCACATGGTCCGAGATAACTATCCCCGTCTACTCTGCCACCTCCATCCCAACCAAAGTCTCCCGACTCACTACAAAGTAATCAATCTTCGGATACACCTTATGGACGTGTGAAACTCAGGATATCGGAAGGCATATTCAGAGAGATTCCATTATTATATTCAAGCCAACAAAATTTCAGAAGAGATTAAGGTCCCTGCATCCCGGAACCAAAACTTTTAATTTGCTCAGGAGCTTAGTTCCGCCAGCGATCTCCAGAGAGAACTCATATCAAGAACTGGTGAAAATATTAGAAGATCATGGTTCACCAAAGCCCTTGATTGTTGCAGAGATTGTTTTTTGAAAGGAATCAGTTAGAAGGTGAAAATATTGCAGAGTTTGTTGCAACCCTCAAGTGACTTGCAGGGTTTTGTGAATTTGGCAATTCATCAACGATACACAGACTGGGGTGACACCCAGACAGCCAGACTGACACAGAGACAGCCGGACTGACACACAGACAGCCAGACTGACACACAGACAGCCAGACTGACACACAGGCAGCCAGATTGACACACAGGCAGCCAGACTGACACACAGGCAGCCAGAATGCACACCAGCAGCCAGACTGCACACCGGCAGCCAGACTGACACACAGGCAGCCAGACTGACACACAGGCAGCCAGACTGCACACCGGCAGCCAGACTGCACATTGGCAGCAGACTGACACACTGGCAGCCAGACTGAACACCGGCAGCCAGACTGCACACTGGCAGCAGACTGACACACAGGCAGCCAGGCTGCGCACTGGCAGCAGACTGACACACAGGCAGCCAGACTGGCACACAAGCAGCCAGACTGCACACCGGCAGCCAGACTGCACACTGGCAGCAGACTGACATACAGGCAGTCAGACTGCACACTGGCAGCAGACTGACACACTGGCAGCCAGACTGAACACCGGCAGCCAGACTGCACACTGGCAGCAGACTGACACACAGGCAGCCAGACTGCACACTGGCAGCAGACTGACACACAGGCAGCCAGGCTGCACACTGGCAGCCGACTGGTACAAAGGCAGCAGACTGAACACAGGCAGCAGACTGATACACAAGCAGCCAGCCTGTCACACAGGCAGCAGACTGACACACAGGTAGCCAGATTTGCACACAGGCAGCCAGACTGAAACACAGGCAGCCAGACTGACACACAGGCAGCCAGACTGACACACAGGCAGCCAGACTGACATACAGGCAGCAGACTGGCACAAAGGCAGCAGACAGGCACAAAGGCAGCAGACTGATACATAGGCAGCAGACTGACACACCGGCAGGCAGACTGACACACAGGCAGCAGACTGGCACACATCCAACCAGACTGGCACACAGACAGCCAGACTGGCACATAGATGGCAGACTGGCACCCAGGCACCCAGACTGACACACAGGCAGCCAGAGGGGCACACAGACAGCAGACTAGCACACAGCCAGCCAGACTAACACACAGGCAGCAGACTGACACACAGGCAGCCAGAATGCACAAAGACAGTCAGACTGCACATGGCAGCCAGACTGCACACTGGCAGCAGACTGATACACAAGCAGCCAGCCTGTCACACAGGCAGCAGACTGACACACAGGGAGCCAGATTTGCACACAGGCAGCCAGACTGAAACACAGGCAGCCAGACTGACACACAGGCAGCCAGACTGACACACAGTCAGCCAGACTGGCACACCGGCAGGCAGACCGACACACAGGCAGCAGACTGGCACACATCCAACCAGACTGGCACACAGACACCCAGACTGGCACATAGGCAGCAGACTGGCACACAGGCACCCAGACTGACACACAGGCAGCCAGAGGGGCATATAGACAGCAGACTAGCACACAGCCAGCCAGACTAACACACAGGCAGCAGACTGAGACACAGGCAGCCAGACTAACACACAGGCAGCCGGAGGGGCACACAGGCAGCAGACTAGCACACAGCCAACCAGACTGACACACAGGCAGCCAGATTGGCACAAAGGCAGCGAGACTGACACCCAGGCAGCCAGATTGACAGACAGGCAGCAGACTGATATACAGGCAACCAGATTAACACACAGGCAGCAGACTGTCACACAGCCAACCAGATTGGCACACAGACAGCAGACTGGCACATTGGCAGCCAGACTGGCACACAGGCAGCCAGATTGGCGCACAGGCAGCACACTGGTGCAAAGGCTGCAGACTGCCACAAAGGTGCAGACTGGCACACAGGCAGTAGACTGGCACACTGACAGCAGACTGACATAGGCCGCCAGATTAACACACAGTCAGCCAGACTGACACACAGATAGCAGACTGACACACAGGTAGCAGACTGACACACGGGCAGCGACACTGGCACACAGGCAGCAGACAGGCACACCGGCAGGCAGACTGACACACAGGCAGCAGACTGACACACAGGCAGCCAGAGGGGCACAAAGGCAGCCAGACTGACACACAGGCAGCCAGACTGGCACACAGGCAGCAGACTGACACACAGGCAGCCAGACTGACACACAGGCAGCAGACTGACAAATAGGCAGCCAGATTGGCACACAGGCAGCAGACTGACACACAGCCAACCAGACTGGCACACATGCAGCAGTCTGGCACACAGGCGGCAGACTGACACACATGCAGCCAGACTGACACACTGGCAGCCAGAAGGGCATACAGGCAGCAGACTAGCACACAGCCAACCAGACTGACACACAGGCAGCCAGATTTGCACACTGGCAGCCAGACTGACACACAGGCAGCCAGACTGACACACAGGTAGCCAGACTGACACACAGGCAGCAGACTAACATACATGCAGCCAGATTGGCACACAGGCAGCAGACTGCACAAAGGCAGCAGACTGGCACACAGGCAGCAGACTGACACATAGGCATCCAGCTTAACACACAGGCAGCCAGACTGACATGCAGGCAGCAGACTGACACACAGGCAGCATACTGGCACACAGACAGCCAGACTGGCACATAGACAGCAGACTGGCACCCAGGCACCCAGACTGACACACAGGCAGCCAGAGGGGCACACAGACAGCAGAATAGCACACACCAGCCAGACTAACACACAGGCAGCAGACTGACACACAGGCAGCCAGAATGCACAAAGACAGTCAGACTGCACACCAGCAGCCAGACTGCACACCGGCAGCCAGACTGACACACAGGCAGCCAGACTGACACACAGGCAGCCAGACTGCACACCGGCAGCCAGACTGCACATTGGCAGCAGACTGACACACTGGCAGCCAGACTGAACACCGGCAGCCAGACTGCACACTGGCAGCAGACTGACACACAGGCAGCCAGGCTGCGCACTGGCAGCAGACTGACACACAGGCAGCCAGACTGGCACACAAGCAGCCAGACTGCACACCGGCAGCCAGACTGCACACTGGCAGCAGACTGACATACAGGCAGTCAGACTGCACACTGGCAGCAGACTGACACACTGGCAGCCAGACTGAACACCGGCAGCCAGACTGCACACTGGCAGCAGACTGACACACAGGCAGCCAGACTGCACACTGGCAGCAGACTGACACACAGGCAGCCAGGCTGCACACTGGCAGCCGACTGGTACAAAGGCAGCAGACTGAACACAGGCAGCAGACTGATACACAAGCAGCCAGCCTGTCACACAGGCAGCAGACTGACACACAGGTAGCCAGATTTGCACACAGGCAGCCAGACTGAAACACAGGCAGCCAGACTGACACACAGGCAGCCAGACTGACACACAGGCAGCCAGACTGACATACAGGCAGCAGACTGGCACAAAGGCAGCAGACAGGCACAAAGGCAGCAGACTGATACATAGGCAGCAGACTGACACACCGGCAGGCAGACTGACACACAGGCAGCAGACTGGCACACATCCAACCAGACTGGCACACAGACAGCCAGACTGGCACATAGATGGCAGACTGGCACCCAGGCACCCAGACTGACACACAGGCAGCCAGAGGGGCACACAGACAGCAGACTAGCACACAGCCAGCCAGACTAACACACAGGCAGCAGACTGACACACAGGCAGCCAGAATGCACAAAGACAGTCAGACTGCACATGGCAGCCAGACTGCACACTGGCAGCAGACTGATACACAAGCAGCCAGCCTGTCACACAGGCAGCAGACTGACACACAGGGAGCCAGATTTGCACACAGGCAGCCAGACTGAAACACAGGCAGCCAGACTGACACACAGGCAGCCAGACTGACACACAGTCAGCCAGACTGGCACACCGGCAGGCAGACCGACACACAGGCAGCAGACTGGCACACATCCAACCAGACTGGCACACAGACACCCAGACTGGCACATAGGCAGCAGACTGGCACACAGGCACCCAGACTGACACACAGGCAGCCAGAGGGGCATATAGACAGCAGACTAGCACACAGCCAGCCAGACTAACACACAGGCAGCAGACTGAGACACAGGCAGCCAGACTAACACACAGGCAGCCGGAGGGGCACACAGGCAGCAGACTAGCACACAGCCAACCAGACTGACACACAGGCAGCCAGATTGGCACAAAGGCAGCGAGACTGACACCCAGGCAGCCAGATTGACAGACAGGCAGCAGACTGATATACAGGCAACCAGATTAACACACTGGCAGCCAGACTGACACACAGGCAGCAGACTGTCACACAGCCAACCAGATTGGCACACAGACAGCAGACTGGCACATTGGCAGCCAGACTGGCACACAGGCAGCCAGATTGGCGCACAGGCAGCACACTGGTGCAAAGGCTGCAGACTGCCACAAAGGTGCAGACTGGCACACAGGCAGTAGACTGGCACACTGACAGCAGACTGACATAGGCCGCCAGATTAACACACAGTCAGCCAGACTGACACACAGATAGCAGACTGACACACAGGTAGCAGACTGACACACGGGCAGCGACACTGGCACACAGGCAGCAGACAGGCACACCGGCAGGCAGACTGACACACAGGCAGCAGACTGACACACAGGCAGCCAGAGGGGCACAAAGGCAGCCAGACTGACACACAGGCAGCCAGACTGGCACACAGGCAGCAGACTGACACACAGGCAGCCAGACTGACACACAGGCAGCCAGACTGACACACAGGCAGCAGACTGACAAATAGGCAGCCAGATTGGCACACAGGCAGCAGACTGACACACAGCCAACCAGACTGGCACACATGCAGCAGTCTGGCACACAGGCGGCAGACTGACACACATGCAGCCAGACTGACACACTGGCAGCCAGAAGGGCATACAGGCAGCAGACTAGCACACAGCCAACCAGACTGACACACAGGCAGCCAGATTTGCACACTGGCAGCCAGACTGACACACAGGCAGCCAGACTGACACACAGGTAGCCAGACTGACACACAGGCAGCAGACTAACATACATGCAGCCAGATTGGCACACAGGCAGCAGACTGCACAAAGGCAGCAGACTGGCACACAGGCAGCAGACTGACACATAGGCATCCAGCTTAACACACAGGCAGCCAGACTGACATGCAGGCAGCAGACTGACACACAG
Source organism: Scyliorhinus torazame (assembly GCF_047496885.1). Classification (NCBI taxonomy): domain Eukaryota; kingdom Metazoa; phylum Chordata; class Chondrichthyes; order Carcharhiniformes; family Scyliorhinidae; genus Scyliorhinus; species Scyliorhinus torazame. Next base: position 256,872,471 of record NC_092713.1, read on the forward strand.
GCAGCATACTGGCACACAGACAGCCAGACTGGCACATAGACAGCAGACTGGCACCCAGGCACCCAGACTGACACACAGGCAGCCAGAGGGGCACACAGACAGCAGAATAGCACACACCAGCCAGACTAACACACAGGCAGCAGACTGACACACAGGCAGCCAGAATGCACAAAGACAGTCAGACTGCACACAGGCAGCCAGAATGCATACTGGCAGCCGACTGGCACAAAGCCAGCAGACTGGCGCACAGGCAGCAGACTGAGACACAGGCAGCCAGACTAACACACAGGCAGCCGGAGGGGCACACAGGCAGCAGACTAGCACACAGCCAACCAGACTGACACACAGGCAGCCAGATTGGCACAAAGGCAGCGAGACTGACACCCAGGCAGCCAGATTGACAGACAGGCAGCAGACTGATATACAGGCAACCAGATTAACACACTGGCAGCCAGACTGACACACAGGCAGCAGACTGTCACACAGCCAACCAGATTGGCACACAGACAGCAGACTGGCACATTGGCAGCCAGACTGGCACACAGGCAGCCAGATTGGCGCACAGGCAGCACACTGGTGCAAAGGCTGCAGACTGCCACAAAGGTGCAGACTGGCACACAGGCAGTAGACTGGCACACTGACAGCAGACTGACATAGGCCGCCAGATTAACACACAGTCAGCCAGACTGACACACAGATAGCAGACTGACACACAGGTAGCAGACTGACACACGGGCAGCGACACTGGCACACAGGCAGCAGACAGGCACACCGGCAGGCAGACTGACACACAGGCAGCAGACTGACACACAGGCAGCCAGAGGGGCACAAAGGCAGCCAGACTGACACACAGGCAGCCAGACTGGCACACAGGCAGCAGACTGACACACAGGCAGCCAGACTGACACACAGGCAGCCAGACTGACACACAGGCAGCAGACTGACAAATAGGCAGCCAGATTGGCACACAGGCAGCAGACTGACACACAGCCAACCAGACTGGCACACATGCAGCAGACTGGCACACAGGCGGCAGACTGACACACATGCAGCCAGACTGACACACTGGCAGCCAGAAGGGCATACAGGCAGCAGACTAGCACACAGCCAACCAGACTGACACACAGGCAGCCAGATTTGCACACTGGCAGCCAGACTGACACACAGGCAGCCAGACTGACACACAGGTAGCCAGACTGACACACAGGCAGCAGACTAACATACATGCAGCCAGATTGGCACACAGGCAGCAGACTGCACAAAGGCAGCAGACTGGCACACAGGCAGCAGACTGACACATAGGCATCCAGCTTAACACACAGGCAGCCAGACTGACATGCAGGCAGCAGACTGACACACAGGCAGCATACTGGCACACAGACAGCCAGACTGGCACATAGACAGCAGACTGGCACCCAGGCACCCAGACTGACACACAGGCAGCCAGTGGGGCACACAGACAGCAGAATAGCACACACCAGCCAGACTAACACACAGGCAGCAGACTGACACACAGGCAGCCAGAATGCACAAAGACAGTCAGACTGCACACAGGCAGCCAGAATGCATACTGGCAGCCGACTGGCACAAAGCCAGCAGACTGGCGCACAGGCAGCAGACTGATACACAAGCAGCCAGCCTATCACACAGGCAGCAGACTGACACACAGGGAGCCAGATTTGCACACAGGCAGCCAGACTGAAACACAGGCAGCCAGACTGACACACAGGCAGCCAGACTGACACACAGGCAGCCAGACTGGCACAAAGGCTGCAGACTGGCACAAAGGCAGCAGACTGATACTGAGGCAGCAGACTGGCACGCCGGCAGGCAGACTGACACACAGGCAGCAGACTGGCACACATCCAACCAGACTGGCACACAGACAGCCAGACTGGCACACAGGCACCCAGACTGACACACAGGCAGCCAGAGGGGCACACAGACAGCAGACTAGCACACAGCCAGCCAGCCTAACACACAGGCAGCAGACTGACACACAGGCAGCCAGGATGCACAAAGACAGTCAGACTGCACACAGGCAGCCAGACTGCACACTGGCAGCCGACTGGCACAAAGGCAGCAGACTGGCGCACAGGCAGCAGACTGATACACAAGCAGCCAGCCTGTCACACAGGCAGCAGACTGACACACAGGGAGCCAGATTTGCACACAGGCAGCCAGACTGAAACACAGGCAGCCAGACTGACACACAGGCAGCCAGACTGACACACAGGCAGCCAGACTGGCACAAAGGCTGCAGACTGGCACAAAGGCAGCAGACTGATACATAGGCAGCAGACTGGCACACCGGCAGGCAGACTGACACACAGGCAGCAGACTGGCACACATCCAACCAGACTGGCACACAGACAGCCAGACTGGCACATAGGCAGCAGACTGGCACACAGGCACCCAGACTGACACACAGGCAGCCAGAGGGGCACACAGACAGCAGACTAGCACACAGCCAGCCAGACTAACACACAGGCAGCAGACTGACACACAGGCAGCCAGACTGACACACAGGCAGCCGGAGGGGCACACAGGCAGCAGACTAGCACACAGCCAACCAGACTGACACACAGGCAGCCAGATTGGCACAAAGGCAGACAGACTGACACCCAGGCAGCCAGATTGACAGACAGGCAGCAGACTGACACACAGGCAGCAGACTGATATACAGGCAACCAGATTAACACATTGGCAACCAGACTGACACACAGGCAGCAGACTGTCACACAGCCAACCAGATTGGCACACAGACAGCAGACTGGCACATTGGCAGCCAGACTGGCACACAGGCAGCCAGATTGGCACACAGGCAGCAAACTGGTGCAAAGGCTGCAGACTGCCACAAAGGTGCAGACTGGCACACTGACAGCAGACTGACACATAGGCCGCCAGAATAACACACAGTCAGCCAGACTGACACACAGATAGCAGACTGACACACAGGTAGCAGACTGACACACGGGCAGCTACACTGGCACACAGGCAGCAGACAGGCACACCGGCAGGCAGACTGACACACAGGCAGCAGACTGACACACAGGCAGCCAGAGGGGCACAAAGGCAGCCAGACTGACACACAGGCAGCCAGACTGACACACAGGCAACCAGACTGGCACACAGGCAGCAGACTGACACACAGGCAGCCAGGCTGACACACAGGCAGCCAGACTGACACACAGGTAGCCAGACTGACACACAGGCAGCAGACTAACAAACATGCAGCCAGATTGGCACACAGGCAGCAGACTGCACAAAGGCAGCAGACTGGCACACAGGCAACAGGCTGTCACACAGGCAGCAGACTGACACATAGGCAGCCAGATTAACACACAGGCAGCCAGACTGACATGCAGGCAGCAGACTGACACACAGGCAGCATACTGGCACACAGGCAGCCAGAGGGGCACACAGGCAGCAGACTAGCACACAGCCAACCAGACTGGCACACAGGCAGCAGACTGACACATAGGTAGCAGACTGGCACACTGGCAGCCAGACTGACACACAGGCAGCAGACTGACATACAGGCAACCAGACTGACACACAGGCAGCTAGATTGACACACAGGCAGCAGACTAGCACACAACCAACCAGACTGGCACACAGGCAGCAGACTGACACATAGGTAGCAGACTAGCACACAGCCAACCAGACTAACACACAGGCAGCCAGACTGACACACAGGCAGCCAGAGGGGCATGCAGGCAGCAGACTAGCACACAGCCAACCAGACTGGCGCACAGGCAGCCAGATTGGCACCCAGGCAGCCAGACTGACACACAGGCAGCCAGACTGACACACAGGCAGCAGACTGACATACAGGCAACCAGACTGACACACAGGCAGCTAGACTGACACACAGGCAGCCAGACTGACACACAGGCAGCCAGACTGACACACAGGCAGCAGACTGACAAATAGGCAGCCAGATTTGCACACAGGCAGCAGACTGGCACACAGCCAACCAGACTGGCACACATGCAGCAGACTGGCACACAGGCGGCAGACTGACACACATGCAGCCAGACTGACACACTGGCAGCCAGAGGGGCATACAGGCAGTAGACTAGCACTCAGCCAACCAGACTGACACACAGGCAGCCAGATTGGCACCCAGGCAGCCAGACTGACACACAGGCAGCCAGACTGACACACAGGTAGCCAGACTGACACACAGGCAACAGACTAACAAACATGCAGCCAGATTGGCACACAGACAGCAGACTGCACAAAGGCAGCAGACTGGCACACAGGCAACAGGCTGTCACACAGGCAGCAGACTGACACATAGGCAGCCAGATTAACACACAGGCAGCCAGACTGACATGCAGGCAGCAGACTGACACACAGGCAGCATACTGGCACACAGGCAGCCAGAGGGGCACACAGGCAGCAGACTAGCACACAGCCAACCAGACTGGCACACTGGCAGCCAGACTGACACACAGGCAACCAGAGGGGCACACAGACAGCAGACTAGCACACAGCCAACCAGACTGACACACAGGCAGCCAGACTGACACACAGGCAGCCAGGCTGACACACAGGCAGCCAGACTGACACACAGGTAGCCAGACTGACACACAGGCAGCAGACTAACAAACATGCAGCCAGATTGGCACACAGGCAGCAGACTGCACAAAGGCAGCAGACTGGCACACAGGCAACAGGCTGTCACACAGGCAGCAGACTGACACATAGGCAGCCAGATTAACACACAGGCAGCCAGACTGACATGCAGGCAGCAGACTGACACACAGGCAGCATACTGGCACACAGGCAGCCAGAGGGGCACACAGGCAGCAGACTAGCACACAGCCAACCAGACTGGCACACTGGTAGCCAGACTGACACACAGGCAACCAGAGGGGCACACAGACAGCAGACTAGCACACAGCCAACCAGACTGACACACAGGCAGCCAGACTGACACACAGGCAGCCAGAGGGGCATGCAGGCAGCAGACTAGCACACAGCCAACCAGACTGTCGCACAGGCAGCCAGATTGGCACCCAGGCAGCCAGACTGACACACAGGCAGCCAGACTGACACACAGGCAGCAGACTGACATACAGGCAACCAGACTGACACACAGGCAGCTAGACTGACACACAGGCAGCCAGACTGACACACAGGAAGCAGACTGACAAACAGACAGCCAGATTGGCATACAGGCAGCAGACTGGCACAAAGGCAGCAGACTGGCACACAGGCAGCAGACTGACACATAGGCAGCTAGATTAACACACAGGCAGCCAGACTGACACACGGGTAGCAGACTGACACACCGCCAACCAGACTGGCACACAGGCAGCAGACGGGCACATTGGCAGCCAGACTGACACACAGGCAGAGAGGGGCACACAGGCAGCAGACTAGCACACAGCAAACAGACTGACACACAGGCAGCAGTCTGACATACAGGTAGCAGACTGACACACAGGCAGCAGACTGACACACAGGTAGCAGGCTGGCACACAAGCAGCAGGTTGACACACAGGCAGCAGACTGACACACAGACAGCAGACTGACACACAGGCAGCCAGAGGGGCACACAGGCAGCAGACTAGCACACAGCCAACCAGACTGGCACACTGGCAGCCAGACTGACACACAGGCAACCAGAGGGGCACACAGACAGCAGACTAGCACACAGCCAACCAGACTGACACACAGGCAGCCAGACTGACACACAGGCAGCCAGGCTGACACACAGGCAGCCAGACTGACACACAGGTAGCCAGACTGACACACAGGCAGCAGACTAACAAACATGCAGCCAGATTGGCACACAGGCAGCAGACTGCACAAAGGCAGCAGACTGGCACACAGGCAACAGGCTGTCACACAGGCAGCAGACTGACACATAGGCAGCCAGATTAACACACAGGCAGCCAGACTGACATGCAGGCAGCAGACTGACACACAGGCAGCATACTGGCACACAGGCAGCCAGAGGGGCACACAGGCAGCAGACTAGCACACAGCCAACCAGACTGGCACACTGGTAGCCAGACTGACACACAGGCAACCAGAGGGGCACACAGACAGCAGACTAGCACACAGCCAACCAGACTGACACACAGGCAGCCAGACTGACACACAGGCAGCCAGAGGGGCATGCAGGCAGCAGACTAGCACACAGCCAACCAGACTGTCGCACAGACAGCCAGATTGGCACCCAGGCAGCCAGACTGACACACAGGCAGCCAGACTGACACACAGGCAGCAGACTGACATACAGGCAACCAGACTGACACACAGGCAGCTAGACTGACACACAGGCAGCCAGACTGACACACAGGAAGCAGACTGACAAACAGACAGCCAGATTGGCATACAGGCAGCAGACTGGCACAAAGGCAGCAGACTGGCACACAGGCAGCAGACTGACACATAGGCAGCTAGATTAACACACAGGCAGCCAGACTGACACACGGGTAGCAGACTGACACACCGCCAACCAGACTGGCACACAGGCAGCAGACGGGCACATTGGCAGCCAGACTGACACACAGGCAGAGAGGGGCACACAGGCAGCAGACTAGCACACAGCAAACAGACTGACACACAGGCAGCAGTCTGACATACAGGTAGCAGACTGACACACAGGCAGCAGACTGACACACAGGTAGCAGGCTGGCACACAAGCAGCAGGTTGACACACAGGCAGCAGACTGACACACAGACAGCAGACTGACACACAGGCAACAGACTGACACACAGGTAGCAGGCTGATACACAGGTAGCAGGCTGGCACACAGGCAGCCAGACTGACACACAGGCAGCAGACTGACACACAGGCAGCAGACTGACACACAGACAGCAGACTGACACACAGGTAGCAGGCTGGCACACAGGCAGCCAGACTGACACACAGGCAGCAGACTGACACACAGGCAGCAGACTGACACACAGGTAGCAGGCTGGCACACAGGCAGCCAGACTGACACACAGGCAGCAGACTGACACACAGGCAGCAGACTGACACACAGGTAGCAGGCTGGCACACAGGCAGCCAGACTGACACACAGGTAGCAGGCTGACACACAGGCAGCAGACTGACACACAGGCAGCCAGACTGACACACAGGTAGCAGACTGACACACAGGCAGCCAGACTGACACACAGGCAGCAGACTGACACACAGGTAGCAGACTGACACACAGGCAGCAGACTGACACACAGGCAGCCAGACTGACACACAGGCAGCAGACTGACACACAGGTAGCAGGCTGGCACACAGGCAGCCAGACTGACACACAGGCAGCAAACTGGCAGTTTTCAATGACTAATTTTAACTGAAAAAGTCTAAATTCAAAGCTGAAAAATGGTGAAAACACTCAGCAGGTCAGGCAGCATTTGTGGTGTGAGAAACAGAATTGACGGGCCGGATAAGAACTAATTGAAAATCCACCCACCTACACAGAGTTAGAATCAGGCCCAATGTTTGACCTTTTCCCAGCATAGGAAGCTGAATAGAGTTATAACCCTCATTGAGGGCATGGGGTCTAGACCATCAGGTTCCCTGTGGCCTCACCTGAATATGATCTTCCACGGTGAGGTCGCGAGGCTAAACCCTTAACTGGGAGCTTTGTGGACATACAAACCCTGTACCTTCGGGATGTGGTGAGTGTAACATGTCATTTGTGTATTAAACCTTTTGGTTCTATATCCAATATCGCTTCCTCATGGTCGTTTGCCTGGGTCCTACAAATAGCTTTTACGCTGTCATGATATTGAGATAAACATATCATGGTGCAATCACACACACACACTGATGGACAGATCAACGGAGAAATCAACACACACGCAACATCACAGCCAATCACCAGTGAGAGCACACGCACTATAAAACAGGGAACACCACAGTTCCTGCTCATTCCACCAGGAGATAGCTCAGAGCACAGAGCTCACAGCGTGCCACTCAGACATACACCATGTGCTGAGTGCCTCTCTAAGATAGTGTTAGGGCTGAGTCCACAGGTTAACGGGTAAATTACGAACCACAGTCATAAGTTTACTTTTGTTGTTATCAAGAGTAATAAAACAGAGTTGGACCATCTACAACCGTGTTGGTTCGTCTGTATAGCGGAACACCCAACACGACATATGCAAATACAAATCCGGGGAGAAAATGAGAGTGGCAATGGAAGGGAAATGTATGGTTTGGGCGGAGGCAGCAGTGACTCGATGACGAATGAGAATATGTCGAAAGGCAAAAGCAAAGGTTAATGAAAGAGACGGTGACCGCAGTGATGGGACAACGATTACAGCAGAACTTTGGCAGACAGGGAGGGAAGCAGGCAACATCTGGAAAAGGGAAGTCGGCTCCCTGGACACGAGAGTGTGGTGGAAGAGCAAGCCAAGGGGTCCAGATAACCTCCCGCCGGATGTCAATCCCCATTCCAAGTACAAATCCATGCGACTCTACTTCAGCAATTGTTTGTGAATTTTACTTTAACCTGACCCAGAATCAGCCCTCAAAATTATGGGCAACATTTTCTGGCCGTTCCCGCATGCGGGATCTTCTAATCCTGTCAATGGTGGCCCCGTGGTGGAGAGTGTGGACAACAGGAAACCCTGTTGACAGCGGCGGGACTGGAAGATCCTGTTGCCGGTCAATGGGGGGGTGGGGGGGTGGGGGGGGGGGGGGTGGCACCTCCTCCACACTGTGGCGATGAGGTGGGTGGAAAGTCCTGACTATTCTGTTGAGCTAACCAGAGGATCTACGCAGCGGTTCCGGTAAAATATGACAAGAGGCAAAAAAAAAAGAAAAAGTGGAGAAATGTTAATTGCAAGCAAGCGTTAATCCTGTTTTTCTGAAGTTGGTTTCAGCTGGCAAATTGCCAGTACGAAAGGCCTGGTCCATAGGATTATATTAAGCATAAATACCTAATATATTATTTTGAGGATTAGAAAGATTTCCCCCACCAATCTGCATGCCGTGCATGCAACACATTATTCAATGTCACCCAGCAATGTCATCCATCCATACACTATGTGCCCAAATCTTAAACTAAAACAGCAATTCATTTGCCGGCATATAAAACTGCTGTTAAGCCAACATTTCAGAAGAGAATATAAAATCAAACAATTAAATCCAATTGGATTTGAACATTTTTGAACCTTTTGCTCTCAGGATTGCAGAGTTTTGAAGCGTGCGCCTCTTGAGATAGTAGTTTCATTAGCAGCAATGAAAAGGCGATACACCTAACACTTGGGGTATTTTAATCCACCCCAAGCAGCTAACAACCTATTTAACCAGTAAAAATGTGAAAGTGTTTGTTAACTTAGCTGCAGATTGTAGACATTGTTAGTAAATGGCTCAATGGAAATGGGGGGTAATCACAATCTGCCCTCAAATCCAGCAGGTAGGCATGGCTCGTAATCCAGAGGTTTAAATTAATCCAGCAGGTAGGCATGGCTCGTAATACAGAGGTTTAAATTTATAATCTGCAGACATGAGTTCAGATTCCTCCATCACATCCGGGGAATTTAAATTTGGTTAATTGAATAAAAATCTGAAATTAAAGCTTGTATTGGGAATCAGAGTCATGAACCCGCCAGATTGTCGTAAAATCCAGGGGTTACCATTGATTGGAAGCTGAACTGGACTAGCTATATAAATACAGTAGCTACGAGACCAGGTCAGAGACTGGGAATCTTGTGGAGAGTCACTCACCTCCTGATTCCCCAAAGCCTGTCAGCCAACTAAAGGCACAAGTCAGGAGTGAGATGGAATACTCTTCAATTGCCTGAATGAGTGTAGCTCCAACAACACACAAGAAGCTCAGCACCAGGATGTAACGGTCTATTTGATTGGCAACGCATCCACCATCTTAAACACTCACTCCTTCCACCACCGACACACAGTGGCAGCAGCATGTACCACACACAAGATGCACTGCAACAATTCACCATTCGTCCTTCGACAACACCTTCCAAATCTGCAGCTTCCACCGCCTCGAAGGACAAGGGCAGAAGATGCATTGGAACATCACCACTTGCAAGTTCCCCTCCAAGCCACACAGCATTCTGACTTGGAACTATATCGCCATTCGTTCAATGCACTGGGTAAAAATCCTGGAACTTCTGTGGGTGTACTCAAGAAGGCAGCTCACTACCACCTTCTCAAGGGCAATTAGGATTTTGTAATTAATGCTGGCCTAGCCAGCGAAGCCCAAATCCCGTGAAAGAATCTAAAAAACCCACCTGGTTCACCATGTGCTTTAGGAAGGAAATCTGCCACCCTTACCATCTCTGGCCTACATGTGACTCCAAATTCACAGCAATGTCAGAAAGGTCTTGACCTGAAATATTAACTTTGTTTCTCTCTTCAGAGAAGCTGCCAGACTCGCCGAGTAGATCCAGCATTTTCTATTTTTATCTCACAGCAATGTGCTTGACTCAATGTCCTCAGAATGGTTCAGCAAGCCACTCAGATATCAAACCACTGCAAGCAACAATAAAACTGGGTGGGCCACTCAGCAATGACCTAGGCACTGGACACATTAAAGGCACATCAAGCCTAACTAATCTTGCAAAGTCCTCCTCACTAACATCTGGGGTCTTGTGCCAAAATTGGGAAAGCTGGCTCAAAGCTACAACCTCACGCACCTCACTTTCTGAATCTGAATATCCCATCCATTCACCATCTTAAACATTCATTCCCTCAACCACTGGTGCACCATTGCAGCAGTTTGTACCATCTACGTACAAAAGAGGCACTTCAGCAACTCGCGAAACGTTCCTTCAATAAACCTTACAAACCCACGACTTCTACCATCCAGGACAACACAGGCAACAGGCGCATAGAAATTCCACCACCTACAAGTTCCCCTTTAGACCACACACCATCCTGACACCACCAAAATCCTGGAATTCCCTCCCTTGCACAGCAGTGGGCGTACCTGTAATCACATTGACTGAAAGATTCAAGAAGGCTGCTCACCGCCACCTTCTCAAGGACAATTAGGGATGGTCAATAAATGCAGGCTTTGCAACTCCACATCTCGCTAAGCAAATGAAAACAAGGTGCTGACACCCCAGGTGGTTGTGCTGCTCAGAAGCTGTTTGAACTCATGTCAGCCAGCGTTATGTAATGGTGTTTGAGAGACATGATTTAACAGGAGTGACATTAGATCTGATAATAGTTTTATTTTAATTTTCTAATAGTTTTATGCTGTTCCTGCTCTGCTATGTTTAATTGCAGCTCCAAATTCTCTCTTATCTGAAATTCAGTCTGTGTGATGTTGCCACTTTATTTTACTGTAATTTATGCCAGCCTTTATATCATTGTTTGGAAAAACGTCCCTTGATATCTGTGCGACAGTGCTCATTACCAGCTCTAAGACAAGTAAATGTGAGCTTTGTCTGTTTCTTTACTCATTGTTTCCTGGAGCACAGCTTTAATTAATCTTCAATTGAAGAAGAAAATGATATTAAATGGTGCAGCATAATTAATCTGAAACAATGGCACAAATCTTTTGTTTCAGAAAGAGCATTAATATAGCCTGTATCATCACAAATCTCTTTGGACTTTCAAATTAAATTGATCGTGCTTTTGAATTTTGTATTTTGCAATACTGCTTTGTATTGGGGTAGGTGCATGAGGACAAGGATCACGGGGAGGGTGGGTGAATATTCTGTTCGGGGTGGCAAGGGTGAGCTGGCTGAAAAACTGCTGTGTAGCAAGAATGGGGCATGGGAACAGCTCAGTCAAGGGAGAGACATTGCCGTTTATTAGGGGACGGAGAAACAGTTGACACACAGCTCAGTGTGTTAGCAGAGGAGCGATTTTGCAAAGAGGTGTTGAAATATCACAGAATCACAGAATTGTTATGGTGCAGAAGGAGGCCATTCAGCCCATCATGTCTGTATCGGCTCTCCAAACGAGCATTATGACTTTGGCTATGCTCCTGGGCGGCACGGTAGCACAGTGGTTAGCACAGTTGCTTCACAACTCCAGGGTCCCAGGTTCGATTCCCGGCTTGGGTCACTGTCTGTGCGAAGTCTGCACGTTCTCCCTGTGTCTGAGTGGGTTTCCTCTCGTTGCTCCGGCTTCTTCCCACAGTCCAACGGTGTGCAGGTTGGGTGGATTGGCCATGCTAAATTGCCCCTTTAGCATTCAAAAGGTTAGGTTGGGTTACTGGGTTACGGGGATAGGGTGGGGATGTGGGCTTGGGTACGGTGCTCTTACCAAGGGCCGGTGCAAACTCGATGGGCTGAATGGCCTCCTATAAATTCTATGTCCATGTGTATGACTATGTCCTGCCTTTTACCTGTACCCCCGCACATTGTTTCTATTCAAATAATCATCGATTGCCCTCTTTAACACCTCGATTGAACCTGCCTCCTCCACATTTCCAAGCAGTGCATTCCAGATCAAATGGAGGAGTAGAAGTGATGGTTATAGGGTGAGAAGATGAGATATTCTGCTGTGTATGGGGGAGGGTGTGTTCTGGTGAGCTGCTCGGTGGGGGACAGAGGTCAACCTGTTGGAATTGGGGTGGGATGATCAACAGTTACTTTGTGGGACTGGCTGGAAGGGTGGCTTGCTGTTAAGGAGGTGCATGCAAATTCTGACTAATTCAGCTTCTATAGCCCCGGGTTTTCCTCAGTGTCAGCTGAGTTGCTGTTACTATTGTTGCACCAGAATGGGCTGTGTGTTATTGTGTGGTTGTGTGGGAATAATGGCACAAGTGATAACTTCAACAGTTTATTACAAAGGCCCATGATTGCTCTTACATTCCGTGCCTGTAGCCACGCAGGAATAACCTCCGGCACCCGCTCCCACATTGCATATCCCTAACGGTGCACAAGTCATGTGGCAATATGTGAATGGATGCACATTCTACATCTTCCCCATTTTTGTTGGGACAATCTGTAACTTCATGCAAAGAACAGTTTTGAGATGACAGTATAAACAATGGAGAACTTCCATAAACAGAGCATGAACGTGAACTAAAAACTGGCGCAAAGCCCAACTGAGTCCCTCTTCCACCCCCGCTTTTCAGGAACAGCACATATATAAATTAAAGTTAGTATGTGATCCTTAAACTTGGGTTTGGTCTGCTCAGCTGCCCTAAGCATGTAATCACATAAATTGGCTGTCCCTGGAAGGCAGGTGGTTATTGTCCACATAGCAGATAGCACCAGGCAAACCTGGGGTAGGTATGGTGGCTGCAGTGCTTGTTGTATTGGTAGCAGGAAAGTCCTCCATCTCAGCTAGTATGGGAGGCGTGGACAGCAGGTTCGGTGTGTCAGCCTCTATGGCAGCTAACGGGGCTGGATCAGATACCTGAAGCAGATGACGCTGGTTCTTGATATACATGGGGCCATCTGAGGCCACGATGTAGCTGCTGGGTTGGGGAGCATGGTTGTGCACAATAGCCATTCTGTCATCGCCCCGTCCAGTTTGCATTCTGACTGTCTGACATGGCTCCAGAATCCGGAGTTTGCATGCGTTGCGATCGGAGTAACTCTTCTTTGCTGTTGTTTCATGAGACCTTCCTTCAGAATTGTTTAGTCTTTAGGCTGCAGCAGGGTTTTGGCAATAAGGATCATAGTCCTGGTGCACCTGGAGAACATTTTCTGTGCTGGTGTTGGCCGACCTTCCCCTGACCCATTGCGCAGACTATGCAACGCAGCAAATCTGAGTTATCGCGGACCCATTTTTCGAGGAGTTGTTTTGCTGAATGCACTGCATGTGTGGCCAAACCATTTGATTGTGGGTAAAGGGAGCTGCTTTTAACAAGTTCAAAGTCCCTGTGCATGCACAGTCCTTGGACCCCCTGCACATGAACTTCCCGGCATAGTCCATCATTAGCCTTTGTGGAATGCCGTGCACGGCAAAGTGTCTCTTCAGCTTCCTGACGATTGTAGTGCTCTTCATGTCAGGTAAGTAATCAACCACATATCACCCTGAGAATGAATCAACAAGGAAAAGATGCTGCTTCCAATTCCAGTCAAATATGTCTGCAATGGCGAGTGACGATGGAAGGTCTGGAATCTCAGGGAGGTGCAGTCCAAAGATGTGCAGGTTAGGTGGATTGGCCATGCTAAAATTGCCCCTTCGTGCCCAAAGCTGTGCAGCATAGGTGGGGCTGCTGGGATAAGGATGGGGCATGGGCCTCGGTAGGGGGCTCTTTCAGAGGGTTGGTGCAGACTTGATGGGCCGAATGGCCCCCTTCTGCACTATAGAGATTCTATGGATTCTAAGGTTCTCCTGTTTGATGAGGCCTGAGCCTATTGCATGGTGCATACCTGAACATCTCTCTCTATAATCACCATACATTGACGGCCAGTACTTCGTTTCTTTTGCCCTACACTTTGTCACTTCAAACTCGGGTGTCTTTGGTGGAGCTGCTGGGTGTAGTATTTCTGCAGAGAGTAAGGGATTCTGGCCATGCAGTATCAATCCATCTTGACTGTTAATTCCTCTCTCATGGCGTAAAACATGTGGAGCTCATGGGGAAGCTCTTTTTCCACTACAGGTCATTCATTCATGATGCCCCTGGAAAGGGCATCTGCTAAGTATAGTTCTTACCACACTTGCAGATCACACTGAGGTTGTATTATTGGAGCTTGAGCATCATTGTCAGCAGGCGTGGTGATGCAGAATGGAAGGACGTTTTGAAGATGGTGATGAGTGGCTGGTGATCAGTTTCAACGGTGATAGGGTGTACATGAAGTCATGAAATTTCTGACAGGCAAAGAAAAGGATGAGGAGTTCTTTCTTGATCTGGACATAGTGAGTTTCAGTGTCAATGAGGGCTCTTGATGCAAAGTCCACCGGTCTGCCAATCTGGATGCACACTGCTGAGACGTATCTGCTGATAACACTACAGGTATTCAAATATCGAAATATCGCAACACTGGAGCGGCTGAAACAGGTCCTTGAGTCTGGTGAATGCACTGGAGTGTTGCTCCTGCCAGCACCATTCACATCCTGGTGGAGATGTTTGTGCAGGGGTGCAGTCACATCGCTGCAGCAAGGAATGAACATTGATAGGTAACTTGTCAGGCAGAGGAAGCGCTGCAGTGCATGTCTGTCATCAGGAGTGAACATCTGCCATATAGCCTTTATCTTGTCTGGGTCTTGGTTCACAGCATTAGCAGTCAGCAGGTGGCCCACGTAGGGGACCTCACTGACTCTGAACTTGCATTGGGTAGGGTTGAGCTTCAACTGTATGGTTCTGATTCTGTCGTGGATCAAACGCAGGCATTTATCGTGCTCCCCCAAACTAGCAAGTCATCGATGACGATTTCACAAGGTTGTCCTGTGAAGAGTTGTTCCATGGACCTTTGGAAGACCTCACTACCAGTGGAGATACCATTGGGCATGTGCAGGGATTTGTATCTGCCTATTGAAGACATAACGCTGTAAATCTTCAGGATTCTTCGTCAAGCGGGTGTTATGATGACCACAAAGGACACGGGGATCATCAGTAGATCGTCCCAAGAGATTCATGGAATGCAAATTCCCCTATTGAGTGGCCAGAGCCTCCCCCAATAGGAGATGCATGGTGGAAGTTTAAAACCCGCAGTTCCAATTCGGACCGGGATACCCGTAGGTCCTAGGCTGGGACATATGTGGTGTACACCGTGGTAGTGGCCCTTTTCGTTGTTACAATAAAGGGATTTATTGTTTGTAGATTGGCCTTGGCAAAATCATTACAATAAGATTTGCCAAAATACATATTTTGCATCCAAATCGGGCATGCCGGCTATGACCTGTTCAGATGTCTTATTGGATGGTGAAGACTCAGAGTGCGTTGTTAAGGTGAACTGGGTCGACCGAAATTATGACTGTGTCATCTTTCTTCACTGCATCTACCATCACAGAGACCCATTACATGGCTTCATCTATGGGGGCTGCAACGCCCAGTCTTGTCATTCTGTCTAGTTCATCTATTATCTTCTGTTTCATGGCAAGGGGTACTCTTCTTGGAGCACAGACAATGGGTGGCACTGAATCATCTAGTCTCATGTGATATACAGCATCCCAATAACGTCACAGTCAAACCTGTCTCTATTCCAGCATCTCTGGTGCCTATTCCTGTAAGGTGTATATATCTAGCCTAAGGTGGATTAGTCATAGAATTTACAGTGCAGAAGGAGGCCACCCGGCCCATCGAGTCTGCACTGGCTCCTGGAAAGAGCACCCTACCCAAGGTCAACACCTCCACCCTATCCCCATAACCCAGCAACCCCACCCAACACTATGGGCAATTTTGGACACTAAGGGCAATTTATCATGGCCAATCCACCTAACCTGCACACCTTTGGACTGTGGGAGGAAACCTGAGCTCCCGGAGGAAACCCACGCACACACGGGGAGGACGTGCAGACTCCGCACAGACAGTGACCCAAGCCGGAATCGAACCTGGGACCCTGGAGCTGTGAAGCAATTGTGCTATCCACAATGCTACCGTGCTGCCCCAAAATAGTCCTATTGCAATGCTATCACGGAGACCCAGCAGTGGTTTAACATCCTGGTCAACTACGTGGAATTGAAACTTGCCCTGCATGTAGTCCAAAGTGACTTTGTCTTGTGTGTATGCTCTGTCCACCATATGCAGCAAGGTTCCCTTTGTTGGTGGAATCCAGTGCAGCCCAGGGCTCGATTTTCGACAGCAACAGCTTCGACAAACATTTCATTCTGCCCCAATTTTGACCATACAGCATTGTGACTATTTCACTCTTTTCAGTGATGAAGTTAACACTTTCACTGTAGAGCTACCAGGGGCTCAAGGTTTTGATTTATCTTCAGCTCATTCACTCTGTTGATATGCTGAGCTTTGCACAGGTAGTTGACTAGAATCCCTACAATGCAGAAGGAGGTAATTTGGCCCATCAAGTCTGCACCGTCCTTCAGAAAGAGCACCCTATATAGGGTCAGGCCCTCACCCTATCTCACCTAACCTTATGGACACTAAGATGCAATTTAGCATGGCCAATCCACCTAATCTTTGGACAGCAGCATGTCTTGTGATAGTAGCTGGTTGATATGACTTGTAGCTGCCCGTCAGCTTTGATCTGCAACACTTGGCAAAGTGATTCCATTTAGCACAGTTATCACAGCGCTTGTTAAATGCAAAGCGTAAAATGTGGTTCATTTTTTGTGGGGGCTGGTCGTTGCAGTTTGAGCCGGGTTTGCTTTGAAGCGTAAAGACTTCAGCTTCTCTTAATTCTTTTGTGCTCGTCTCGCACTGTTCATTCAATATGCAAATATTCATGGTGGATTCCAACGTTAAGTTTTTCTCACAGAGCAGCAGCTTGCACAGACTGTTACTATGTATTCCACACACTGTATGGTCTCTTACAAGTTTGTCAGTGAGAGCACCAAACTCACATTTTCTTTGCCTGAACTTTCAGTGCTGAGACGTACGACTGTACCGATTCACGGGTTTCTGACGAGCGGTGTTGAAAGCGTGTCTATCAACAATTACATTCTTTACAGGCGTGCAGATTTGGTAGTACCTCATGGTCCTCTTGGTCTTCTCCCTCCTGGATTGCGAATGATTCCGATTTCTCCACAGCCTGCCGGCCCGCCGGGTTCAGAAACCTGTCGGCTTTGACTTGACTTGGCATTGCAGTGTTCACACCATCCCGTCTCAAACCTTATCCAGTTTTCAATGACGTTCTCATCAAAAGTAAGCAGGCTGATGGGCTTGTGCCATTGCAGCCAGCTCCTGATACCACGGGCGGGGTTCTCTCAGCGCGGGGCGGAGAATCCCCGCGACAGCTGCGAATCGTGCCACGCCGCCCCGACGTCGGCATGCGATTCTCCGCAGGAGCGGTGCCGGTCAGGGGCCGCTCTACACGGCCGGCCTGCCGATTCTCGGCCCGGGATGGGCCGAGCGGCCGACGTGAAAACGGCGAGTCCCGCCGGCGCCGTTCACACCTGCTCTCAGCCGGCAGGAACTCGCCGTGTAAGGGGGCGGCTTGTGGGGGGAGACCTGCGATGTGGCCTGGCCCGCGATCGGGGCCCACCGATCGGCGGGCCGGCCTCTCTGGCTGGGGGCCTCCTTTCCTACACGCCGGCCCCTGTAGTCCTGCGCCATGCTGCATCGGGGACGCGCGTTGAAGGAAGTCACTGTGCATGTGCGTGTTAGCGCCGGCACCACTGCGCATGCGCAGATTCCGCGGCGCCCAGTTCGTCGGGTCGGCCCATTCACGCCGTCGTAAAACGCAATGGCATTTACAACGGCGTGGACACTCTGCCGCGGGATTAGAGAATCCCGCCCCACGTATCACTGTGCGGTCGTGCGGGAATAATGTCACGGGTGATATCGTCAACAGTTTATTACAACGGTCCGTGACTGCTCTTACATTCCGTGTCTGTAGCCACGCAGTAGTCACCATCAGTGCCCAGCCCCCCATGTCACATATCACACCGATATGGTTGGTAAATCCTGTCCACAAAAACCGCCTTCCAAGTGCTATAAGACAGGAGTTCCACATTTCTGAGCTTTTCTTACATCCGTGTCTATCGACTGTACAGAAAAAAATTAAAACACTGCTCAAAGACGGACAAGCATTGCATGTCGCCACAGCTTTCTTTTCATCCCTGCCAAAAATCCCTGTCTGTGCGGAGTCTGCACGTACTCCCTGTGTCTGCGTGAGTTTACTCCGGGCGCTCTGGTTTCCTCCCACAGTCCAAAGATGTGCAGGTCAGGTGGATTGGCCATGATAAATTGCCCTTAGTGTCCAAAAAGATGAGGTGGGGTTACTGGGTTACGGGGATAGGGTGGAGGCATAGTCTTAAGATTTAAGGTGACCTTAAGTAGGGTGCTCTTTCCAAGAGCCGGTGCAGACTTGATGGGCTGAATGGCCTCCTTCTGCACTGTAAGTTCTATGATTCTATGAACTACTGCACTCTTCATCCTCTTAAAGCAAAGCTTACACTATCAACTCATCACACTACCCTCTGTATAGGGACATACAGTACTTCTGTAACACAGCAGCTTCCCCGCACATCCCCAAAACACCTTCCCCCACTCTTAACATCGTCAGCACCCCACACCTCTCACTGCATTGCTCCTATTACAGTTGCTATACACAATTAACCGACCCACACATCCTCAAACATAACAATCCTCCAACACTTTACCTGTTTTGAAATACATCGGGCATTTGTCTCTTGAATTATTATTTCTAAACATTACAGTAAGTCAGGAAATAGGCTGATTCAGAAATTCTCACAGAGGGAAAGATATTGTCAATTTCCTGCTGGGCCTCAGAGATGTTGCTTTGATATTACCTGGTGGGCTGTATGGAAGAAGATCGGCTATTGCAGTTGATCAGCCAATGGTTGCATCATGAAGAAGCTGCCCTCCAATACACCTTGTATACCCAGTGAAAGCACAACCTAACTTGCATTAAAATGAACTGAACGTGCAGGGTATGAACTCCTTCGTAGTCACATACATTCACAAGTATTCAGTTGGTGCCTTCTGTGCCTTTGTTGCCTCGGGATGATGAATTTGGTTGCTCTATAAAGAGAGCATCAGTCACTTGTTTGATGCAGGCCATGACAGCTCCCCGGCTAATGGAGCAGAGATCCCCTGTGGCAGCCTCTAAGGATTTGGAACTGTAGATTTTGAGGGCTGCTGTCACTTTAAGTGCTGTGGACAGAGCAATTGTGGCAGTGGAGTGAGTGCGTATATCTTCATTATGAAGACATGCCCAATAGTGATTTGGAGAACTGCAGTCGACATATGAACAGTTTCTTAGAGAGGCTCTTGTAGGACTTGTGTAGCCTACACACACAATCCTTTTCTCTCCCTTCCAATTGGTGGAGCGGAAAGCATAGAACACCAAGAGGGAAGTATAAAATCGGCAGTGGTCCTCCATACTCACAGCTGTCAAGGAAGCGGTACTCTAGGCGAGCTGCTATCAGTATGCTGGACATCAAAGATGGAAAGGTGCAGATCTTCCTGTGACCTGGTGACAGAATTAAATATCATAGTTACACAGCAACAACACTCAAGTTGGCTACTTATACCAAGTCAACCTATTAAATATAATTATTGCACAATGATTATCTACATCTTCTTATCCTGACAGTTCTAATTCATGTGTTTAATTTCCAACAGGCTCATTAACTACCCCACAAGAGATGGTGCAGGAGGACGATTAAGATTCCTGGAGTTTATTCACTCTGAGGCCATACTGTGACCTAATGTATGCATGCTGTCCACCAGCTTAGATACACACATCTCCGTGGAACCAGGCAGCTATGTTCTCACAGGTTAGGCTTAATTTTACAGGAGGCCATGTTCACCGTGTCCCTGCCCCAGCTAAAAGGTCAGTGGGGAGCCCACCCAGCGGAAGAATGGCTGCTCCGCTGTCTATTCGCTACCAATGGGCTGGAGGTGGGATTTCTGCACCTCAGGGACATGAGGTCCCGCCTCAGAGAGCGGCTGACCAATTGGGTAGCTAACAGCTCTGTAGTCCCAGCAGCGCCAGGTGGGGAGTGGTGGCCACTGCTGGTACTACAGCCAGTCCTCACTGGAGATCGCTGCTGGAGCCAGACATCGAGGTAAGTCGGGGGTCAGACTGGAAAGGGGTGAAGGGCTGGGTTTGAGGGACTGGGAACAGGGTATGTGGGGGGGGGGAGGGAACTCTGATATTGAGGGGGCATGTGGGTCCCTCCGATGGGAATAGGGAGATGCATAAGAGGAGGCTTGTCATTGCCCAACACCAGCCCATGCAGCTAAAGTTGCCAGTCTAGCCGCATGGCAGTGATCGCCCCTGCTGTGGGTAAAATGGTGGTGGGGCGGTAAGAGGCATTTAACGAGCCATTTATTGGACATTGTTTGCCTGATGCCTCCACTGCCCCATAATATTTCATACAAGTATAGGGAGGGTGGGTAGGTGGCAGGAAGGTCATGTGAAGGATGCTATGAGCACCCAATCTTCAGCCTCATCAACAGAGGAGGAAAAATATAGCCCATTGTGTCACACATCACATGAGGAAGAGCAGGTGTTAGAAACAGGGACATCCGTGGAGAGTCTTACTGAATGATGTGGGACACCCGAAGCTCTGCTCAGCTGCACGTAGATGCTAAGCCTGGGGCTCATCAATGAAACCGATAATTCTGGGGCAACAGCAGGAAATATGCATGGAACACGATTGGACGAGTCTCTCCCTAACATAAATGCTGCGATAGAAACATAGGAACAGAAGAAATAGGAGCAGAAATAGGTCATGCCTCTACGGCCCTCTGGGGTAGAGAATTCCAAAGATTCATCACCCCCTGGGTGTAGAAATTCCTCAGTCTTAAATGGCCTGCCCTTATTCTCGGGCTGGGTCTCCTGGTTCTCAAATCCTCCAGCCAGGAAAACATCCTTCCTGTAAGAGTCCTGTAAGAATTATGAATGTTTCAATGAGATCACCTCGCATTCTTCTAACCTCAGAGATATAAGGACTCAGTCATCTTAATCTCTCCTCATAGGATAATCCCACTGTCCCAGGGATTAGTCTTGCGAACCTTCGCTACTCTCCCTGGTTGGGAAGGAGACCAAAACTGTGCACGATATCCAGGTGCAGTCCCACCAATGCTCTATACAATTGCAGCATATCTCCTTGCAATAAAGGCCAACACACCATTTGCTTTCCTAATTGCTTGCTGCACTTGCATGTTAACTTTCAGTGACTTATGAACACAGGCACGAAGGTCCCTTTGGACATCAACATTTCCCAATCTCTCACCATTTAAGAAATTCTCTGCATTTCTATTTTTCCCACCAAAGTGGATAACTTCACATTTTTTCACATTATATTCTACCTGCCACATTCTTGCCCTTTCACTGAGCCTGTCGCAATACCCTGGAAGCCTTTTTGCATCCTCCTTACAACTCACATTCCAAACTAGTCATCAGAGAACTTGGAAATATTACATTTGGTCCCCACAGCCAAATCATTGATAGAGATTGTGAATATCTTGCAGCACCCGACAGCCCCCTAACCCATTTATTCCTACTTTGTTTTTTGTCCGT
Organism: Scyliorhinus torazame; assembly: GCF_047496885.1. Lineage (NCBI taxonomy): Eukaryota > Metazoa > Chordata > Chondrichthyes > Carcharhiniformes > Scyliorhinidae > Scyliorhinus > Scyliorhinus torazame. Next base: position 256,894,497 of record NC_092713.1, read on the forward strand.
TAATCAATTCTCACTCCATGTTCATACAAAATATTAACTCCAATACCATGAACACTAATTTTGTTTACCAATCTCCTACGTGGGACTTTATCAAAAGCCTTCTGAAAATCCAAATACACCATATCCACTGGTTCCCCCTTATCAGTTCCGTGAACTACATCCTCAAAAAACCCAACAGGGTTGTCAAAAGTGATGCCCCTTTCATAAATCCATGTTGACTATGCCCAATGCTATCATTATTTTATAAGAGTCCAGTTATCACGTGCTTTGTTATAGACCCTAGCATTTTCCCTACCATCAATGTAAGACTAACAGGTCTGTTGCCCCTGTTTTCTCTCTCTCCCCCTTCTTAAATAGTGAGGTTACATTTACTACCTCCCAATCTGCAGGAACTGTTCCAGAATTTATAGAAATTTGGAAGGTGACCACAGATACATATACTATCTCTACAGCCATGCCTTTCAACACTTTGAGTTACAGATCATCACGTTCAAGGGAATTATCAACTTTTAGTCCCACTAATTTCTCCAATGCTACTTTTTTGCTAACCCTAAATTCTTTCAGTTCCCATTTCTAGCTAGTTCCCTGGTTCTCTCCAACACGTGGACGTTTTTCTGAATCTTTCCTTGTCAAGACAGACACAAACTGTCTGTTTAGTTTCTCTGTCATTTCCCTTTCCCCAGTATAATTTCTTCTGTCTCCACCTGTAAAGGGCCTTGTAAGATGCCATTTTGGGCTAAAAGCTCTTCGATGGGATTCTCCAATTTTGAGGCTATGTCCGGAGGAAGTGTCTGGTTTTACGCCAAAAATGTTGGTGCCTCCCCCGCACCGATGCTCTGACCGGTGAGGGGCTAGCAGCCGCGCCAAGTAAAACACACGGTCTTCCCGATTATAAACATCTGGAGAATTGCCGGGTCTCTGGCCCCACATTTGCACGACGACGACCTGCAGCGGTCACGCCATACAACATAGCGCCGGCCACACGCGGACCCTACCTGCCAGATAGTGCCCCCCTGAACACCCCCATCGCTACCCCCGGGCCATCCCCCACCTGTCCCCCCAGACCTTGCCGAAGCCCCCCTGGCCAGCAGCATGGCTCCCCCCACCCCCCCGACTGTGGCGCCACTGGACACAGTCCACAGCCGCCACGCTGAGTTGACGAAACTCAGGGCACATGTGTCCTGTGTCGTCGGGAACTCGGCCCATCGGGAGCGGAGCATCGGGGGAGGGCCTTCAGGTAAGGTCCTGAGGCCGTCCCAACGGCATGTGGCATACTCCCCGATGATGCGTTTTGGAGGGGGCGAAGCATCCAAAAACAGGCACCGCCCCGATTCAGTCGTAAACAGGGATTTTCCGCCCAATTACCGATTACGATATCGCCGTCGGGCAATGGAGAATCCCACCCTATGTTCCCCGCCAGAGCTGAATTGCACTAATTTTACGATCCCCTTGCGGTCGTAAAGTAGGATGCAATTTTGTGTTACTCGCCATGAATATTTATGTATGGCATGCAATACGAGGGATGGCCGGGTGAATCCAGATGTTGGGCAGCCCGATAGTGGAGTTCCACAGCCAGTCACCTCCCCCCTCACTGCAGGCTGGCCCTGACCACCCCCCCCCCCCCCCCCCCCCCCCCCCGCCTCCACTACATAGCAGCCCTTCTTCCCTAGATTGCCTGGGTGTTCCACCTGCCCCCAAATACGGGGGTGACCTGATCCACCCCCCACCTCCCGGGACCCCTGTAATAAGGTGACCCCCCAGGACACCTGTCATAAGGGGACTCCCTCCAGGGACCCCTATAAAAGCAGGACCCCCACTTGCATCGCTGTAATACGTGAACTCCACAGGGACTCCTGTCATCGGGGGACACCCCCACCGGGACCTTCTTCCTAAAGGAACCCTCTCCACAGGCCCCCTTCACACACAGACCCTCTCCCAGAAAAGAGACCCCTGTCTGGAAGCTAGAGAGCAGTCCAGACAGGGGCTGTAGGAGGTATTCTAGCTGTAATATTTCCCTTGCAGCTCCACCTGTCCATTCCTTGAAAGTGAGCAGCTGTGCCTGTGTCCGGTTCCCACAGATACACTGTCTGAAATCCATTCATGGTTTCCTAGTAGTGGTTTGTAATGGACAGCTTGTAAAAACCATCTGCCCCTTCGATCCATTCATTTCCCTTCACGCTTAAGTGACCTAAGTGGTGAAACCCCAATGTTTGTAAAGGCATTATTTAGGACAGCATGGTAGCACAGTGGTTAGCACAGTTGCTTCACAGCTCCAGGATCCCAGGTTCGATTCCGGCTTGGGTCACTGATTGTGTGGAGTCTGCACGTTCTTCCCGTGTCTGCGTGGGTTTCCTCTGGGTGCTCCGGTTTCCTGCCACAGTCCAAAGATGTGCTGGTTAGGTGAATTGGCCATGCTAAATTGTCCCTTAGTGTCCAAAAAGGTTAGGTAGGGTTACTGGGTTATGGGGATAGGGTAGGCTTAAGTGGGGTGGTCTTTCCAAGGGCCGGTGCAGACTCGATTTGCCGAATGGCCTCCTTCTGCACTGTAAATTCTGTGATTCTACCAACTTCCTGACCCTTGGCATATAAGGCAATTTCTTTAATCAGACTGTCCCGTTTGATTAGGAACTGCACCCTGACCATCCAGGACCACTTGGCATATTCTGCCCTCAGCAGTTGGGGGAGGGGGAGGGGATGTTTCCATGTACATGCCAACAGTGGGTGTGATTACTTTATCTTGGGGTAGGAGGACGATCATTAACATGTTCCAGAGTGGACAGTGTCTATTTTATTTTCTGTAGGCAAAAGCGTCTGTGGCAAACCACCACCTGAGGGACCTGCCAAACATGTCTGTGTGTGTGTCTATTTAAGTTGAAACTGTCTTTATTTTTTAAAGTTCAATCCGAGTCTCAGCGATCCGTTCAGTCAAAAGCTCCTCTCCGTAGTTCTACCTTCTTACCACTATGAGGCAAACTCTGCCCACAAGACTGCACCGCAACCAGTTTACATTCATTAATATGGAAAAAGTAGAAGGACTGTTACATATCAAAAACCATTAATACACTACAATTTAGATGATACATTGGCTTACAGCCCACATTGTCTTTGCTAATCTTTTTGTTTTTACATATCTATAAATGCTTTTACAGTCCATTTTTTATATTTCTCACTGGTTTATTTTCATATGATATTTTCTCTTTCTTTTTCGGTTCCTTGGGCCTCCTTTGCTGAATTCTAAAATTCTCGCAATCCTCTGGCTTACTACTTTTTTGGGGACAACTTAATAAGCCTGTTCCTTTGATCTCATACAATCTTTAACTTCTTTTGTTATCCGTGGTTGGATCACCTTTCCTGCTAGGTTTTTGTGACTTTATTGTAAAGCATGTGTGATAAATTTATTGTAAAGCATGTATTAATTATTTAAATGCAAGCCTTTGTCTGTCTAACATCATAATTTACTTTGTTTAGACCCTAGTTTCAGATTGACTTACATCACTTTCAAATGTTACAAAACATTCTATCATTTTATGATCACTCTTCCCTCGAGGCTCCTTTAAAATAAGATTATTAATTAGTCCTTTCTTACTGCACAGTACCAGATGGAAAGTAATACATTAACTGGTTGGTTCTTCAACATGCTGTTCCAGAAAAACATCTTGTATGCACATCAGGAATTTGTGCTCCACAGCATTGGTGCTAATTAGGTTTACCCAGTCTATATGTAGATTGGAATCCCCCACGATTACTCGATGCTCTTGTTCCATGCACCTCAAGTTCCTGATTTGTACTGTGCCCCACATAACCATTATTGTTTGGTGGCCTAAACTACCAATATTTTCTACCTCTTGCTGTTTCGTAGCTCCACCTAAACTGATTCTACATCTTGATTTCCAATCTAAGTGCCTTGAGCTGATTTAATCCTTTATTAACAGCGCCATCTCACCTTTTTTGTTGCCTATACTTCTTAAATGTCTAACATTTGAACATTCAGTTCCCAGCCTTGGTCACCCTGCAATTACGTCTCCAAAATGGCAATGAAATTAAACATGTTAACCTCTATTTGGGACTTGTTGTGGATGTTGTGTGCATTCAGATAGAGTGTCTTCAATTCTGTCTTTTTATTATTTCGCAACCTCCAGCCTTATCTGTTAATGCACTCTTAAATTTATATGCTCTGTCCCTTCCTGTCACATCTTGATCATCATTCCCCCTTATTGCTACATTGCTCTCTTGCCTTGTCCTCTCTCTTTAAATGATCCCATCTCTCACTTGATCCCTCACTCCCACTATTTATTTTAAAGCTCTCTTTACTGCTCTACTCGCCAGAACACTGGTCCCAGCACGGTTCAGGTGAAGACTATCCCAGTGGTACAGCCCCCACTTTCCCCAGAACTGGTGCCAGTGTCCCATGAATCAAAACACATTCCTTCCACATCAAGGGCAGCACGGTAGCCTTGTGGATAGCACAATTGCTTCACAGCTCCAGGGGCCCAGGTTCAATTCCGGCTTGGGTCACTGTCTGTGCGGAGTCTGCACATCCTCCCCGTGTGTGCGTGGGTTTCCTCCGGGCTCTCCGGTTTCCTCCTACAGTCCAAAGATGTGCAGGTTAGGTGGATTGGCCGTGATAAATTGCCCTTAGTGTCCAAAATTGCCCTTAGTGTTGGGTGGGGTTGCTGGGTTGTGGGGATAGGGTGGAGGTGTTGACCTCTTTCCAAAAGCTGGTGCAGACTCGATGGGCTGAATGGCCTCCTTCTGCACTGTAAATTCTATGTCTATGTCAATATCTTTGAGCCAAGCATTTAACTCTCTAATCTTATTTATCTTAATCCAATTTGCTCGTGGTTTAGATAGTAATCCAGAGATTGCTACCTTTGAGGTTATGCTTTTTAATTTAGGCCCTTGCTGCTCATACCCTCTGTGCAGAACCTCTTTCCTAGTTTTACCTATGTCGTTGATATTGCAGATCTTCATGATGATGTCTATGGTCTATGGTGAGAGTGGCCAGCTGCAAGGAGCACCAGATGCGGCAGTCAAAAGAATGCACGTTGGCCCTCACCAATGACCTGCACAATCCGAATGTAACCTTAAAGCCCCTGGGCAGCACGGTAGCATAGTGGTTAGCACTGTGGCTTCACACCGCCAGGGTCCCAGGTTCGATTCCCTGCTGGGTAGGTTTGAAGTGAGGCCTGAAGTGGGTCGGTGCAGACTTGATGGGCTGAATGGCCTCCTTCTGCACTGTGTGTTCTGTACAAAGAACAGTGAAGAAAACTTTGCCAGTGTCTCATTAATATGCAGCAAAGTGCTCTCCAAGTCATTAGTAGCAGAAACATATGGGTGGGCCTTGGAAGGTAAGATAGGAAAAGGATAGGAAGTCGGGCCTCTGCTCAAAATATTTCTACTGGGTTGCAGTCTTTGACTGGCTTTCACAGGCTCTAAAATCCAGGGGGCATTGGCCAAGAGCACTGTCCGGTCCGAGCAGGGATATGAGCAGCCGGCCTCCACCTATGCTAAAGGTTTGGATTGGATTTGTTTATTGTCACGTGTACCGAGGTACAGTGAAAAGTATTTTTCTGCGAGCCGCTCAACAGATCATTAAGTACATGGGAAGAAAAGGGAAGAAAAGAAAATACATAATAGGGCAACACAACATATACAATGTAACTACATAAGCACTGGCTTCGGATGAAGCATACAGGATGTAGTGTTAATGAAGTCAGTCCATAAGAGGGTCATTTAGGAGTCTGGTGACAGCGGGGAAGAAGCTGTTTTTGAGTCTGTTCGTGCGTGTTCTCAGACTTCTGTATCTCCTGCCCGATGGAAGAAGTTGGAAGAGTGAGTAAGCCGGATGGGCGGGGTCTTTGGTTATGCAGCCCGCTTTCCCCAGGCAGCGGGAGGTGTAGATGGAGTCAATGGATGGGAGGCAGGTTCGTGCGATGGACCGGGCTGTGTTCACGACTCTCTGAAGTTTCTTGCGGTTCTGGGCCGAGCAGTTGCCATACCAGGATGTGATGCAGACAGATAGGATGCTTTCCATGGTGCATCTGTAAAAGTTGGTAAAGGTTAATGTGTTCATGCAAATTTCCTTAGTTTCCTGAGGAAGTATAGGCGCTGTTGTGCTTTCTTGGTGGTAGCGTCGACGTGGGTGAACCAGGACAGATATTTGGAGATGTGCACCCCTAGGAATTTGAAACTGCTAACCATCTCCACCTCGGCCCCGTTGATGCTAACAGGGGTGTGTACAGTACTTTGCTTCCTGAAGTCAATGACCAGCTCTTTAATTTTGCTGGCATTGAGGGAGAGATTCTTCTTGCTGCATCACTCCACTAGGTTCTCTATCTCCCTCCTGTATTCTGACTTGTCGTTATTCGAGATCCGGCCCACTATGATCGTATCGTCAGCAAACTTGTAGATGGAGTTGGAACCAAATTTTGCCACGCAGTCGTATGTATACAGGGAGTAGAGTAGGGGGCTAATTACGCAGCCTTGCGGTGCCCCAATATTGAGGGCTATTGTGGAGGAGGTGTTGTTGTTCATTCTTACTGATTGTGGTCTATTGGTCAGAAAATCGAGGATCCATTTGCAGAGTGGGGAGCCAAGTCCTAGGTTTTGGAGCTTTGATATGAGCTTGGCTGGGATTATGGTGTTGAACGCGGAACTGTAGTAAATAAATAGGAGTCTGAGGTAGGAGTCCTTGTTGTCGAGATGCTCTAGGGATGAGTGTAGGGCCAGGGAAATGGTGTCTTCTGTGGACCAGTTGCGACGGTATGCCAATTGCAGTGGATCAAGGTGTTCTGGGAGTATGGAGGTGATGCGCTTCATGATCGACCTCTCGAAGCACTTCATTACGACTGAAGTCAGGGCCACCGGACGGCAGTCATTGAGGCACATTGCCTGGTTCTTCTTTGGCACCGGTATGATGGTCGTCTTCTTGAAGCAGGTGGGGATCTCGGAGTGGAGTAGGGACAGGTTAAAGATGTCCGTGAACACCTCTGCCAGCTGGTCCGCGCAGGCTCTTGAGTGCACGACCAGGGATCCCATCCGGGCCCGTCGCCTTCTGAGCGTTCACTTTCAGGAAGGCCGATCTGACTTCGGAAGCTGTGATGGTGGGTATGGTGAGTTATGGGGCTGCTGGGGCACTCGACAGCGGATTGTTGGTTACCTGCTCGAACCGAGCATAGAATGCATTGAGTTCATTGGGGAGGGATGCACTGCTGCCAGAGATACTGCTCGGCTTCGCTTTGTAGCCCATTATGTTGTTTAGTCCTTGCCACAATCGCCGAGAGTCTGTCTGTGACTCTAGCTTGGTTTGATATTCTTTCTTGGCATCTCGGATGGCTTTGCGGAGGTCGTACCTGGATTTCTTGTATAGGTCAGGGTCGTCTGCCTTGAACGCCTCAGATCTGTCCTTCAGTAGGGAGTCAATCTCGCGATTGAGCCATGGTTTCCGGTTGGGGAACGCACGTACTGCTTTCTTTGGCACGCAGTCGTCCACACATTTGCTGATGAAGTCTGTGACGGTGGTGGCATACTCATTTAAGTTGGTCGCTGAGTTCTTAAATAAGGACCAGTCCACTGTCTCTGAACAGTCACGTAAGAGCTCTTCTGTTTCCTCGCACCAGCACTGCACAACCTTCTTAGCTGGATTCTCCCGCTTGAGTTTCTGCTTGTATGCCGGGAGAAGGAGCACCGTCTTATGGTCTGATTTCCCAAAGTGCAGTCGGGGGATGGAACGGTAGGCGCCTTGATTTTTGAGTAGCAGTGGTCAAGAGTGTTGTCGCCCCTTGTGGGACAGGAGATGTGCTGGTGGAATTTGGGCAGTACACTCTTGAGGTTAGCCCTGTTGAAGTCTCGGGCCATGATGAACAAGGCCTCCGGGTGTTCTGTTTCGTAGTTGTTTATAACTGTGTATAGTTCGTCCAGCGCCTTCCTCACTACTGCCTGGGGTGGGATGCAGACCTCTGTGATAATGGCTGAAGTGAACTCACGTGGAAGATAGTATGGGCGGCACTTCACGGTCAGATATTCCAGGTCCGGGGAGCAGTAGGTCACCAGGGTCGCCACATCCAAGCACCAGGAGGAGTTGATGAGGAGGCAAACCCCTCCACCCTTCGCTTTGCCTGATGATGCCGTATGGTCCGCCCGGTGAATTGAGAAGGCTTCAGGTTGTATGGCACAGTCCGGTGAGGCGGGGGTGAGCCATGTCTCTGTGAAACAGAGCACACAGCAGTCTCTTACTTCCCTCTGAGAGGTAAGTCTGGCGTTAAATTCATCAGCTTGTTTTCGATCGCTTGGACGTTTGCCAGGAGTATGCTGGGGAGAGGGGTCTTGAAACCGCGTTGCTTTAGTCTAACCTGCAGACCACCGCGTTTCCCTCACTTCCTCCGTCGGCGGCTGCGGCTGGATGATCCTGGGATCCGATGGGAGAGGTCTTACCTTGTGGAAGGTAGGTGGTTGCGTCTGACGGGGTCCAGGGTGCTGGCGGGGACCAGAGCACTGGTTATATTTCCGGGGTCGCATCTCGCAAGGTCCTGGGCGCCGGTTGAGGTAGAAGGGTTGCTAGGGGGGCATATTTGCGATCCGGATGGGTCCGAATGTTCTGCGGGCATGGGAATACCTTGCAGCGCGTTCGGGTCCTCGCGCGGGATCTCTGCCATTTCGGGGGTCCTGGGCCATGGGCAGCGGCTTCCTGAGGCAGGTTGGGCTAAGTCCCGTGGTCTGTTCCCTCCCTGGGCGCTCCTGGGGTCGGGACTTGAAGTAGGCCCGGTCGGGTCCCCACGTGGATTTTTCTTTCTTCCATCTCCAGGTAGTTCGGGTTGCTGGGCGGGCCTTTCCGGGTTGGGCTGCTGGGCGTGTCTCTCGGGGTCGAGTTGGGTCGGGTCTCATTGTTGGGGGTCGGGTCGGGAGCTCCGGGCGATCCGGGGACTGGCGTCGGTTCTTAGGCTGCGTTGGGAGCTCTGAGGTCCGGGTCGGCTCCAAATCGAGGGCGGGACTTCCGGTTTGGGCTCGATCCACTTCCAGGTCGTGGAGTGTGGTAAACCACTGATGTACATATATTAGGAGATGTACGATAAGACCCTGTACTACAGGTACAGCGGTAGTCCCTGCCTGCTGGCTCCGCCCAGTAGGCGGAGCACAATATGTGTGTCCTCCGTGCAGCAGCCATCCCACCAGCTGCTGTGGGAGGCCGCACATCTTCGAGTAATAAAGCCTCAGTTGTATTCAACTCTCGTCTTTGTCCAATTGATCATGCATCAATTTATTACTCTAAGATTTTCAGAAGATGGACCTCCGCATCAAGCCCGATCGCCTGCAGCTGGATCCGCAATCAAGCGATGCCAAAAAGGACTTTAGCACTGGCTAGCTTGTTTCGAGGCGTACATCAGGTCTGCACCAGACCCAATCCCGGAAGCTCAGAAAATACAGATACTGTACTCGAGGTTGAGCTCCAATGTCTTTCCTCTGATCCAGGACGCGCCGAACTACGACGAAGCCATGGCGCCCAGCGGACGAACACGCTCTTCGGCAGACACGTATTCTCCGCTCGCTATCAGCTCCCTGGTGAGTCCGTAGAAGATTTCTGGCCTGCCTTAATTCCACTAGTCAGAGACTGTGACTGTCAGGCCGTTACGGCCACGGAACATTCAAACCTTCTTATGCAGGACGCTTTTGTTACGGGGATTGGGTCAGACCTCATACGCCAGCGACTTTTAGAGGGGGCCACGCTCGATCTCGCAGAGCCAAAGAAGCTAGCGCTCTCTATGACGGTCGCCTCGCGCAATATTCAGGCCTACACCCCGAGCCGCGCGGCCCACCCCACCTACGCATCGTGGACCCCACAGACGGCCGCCCCAGCGGGGGCCTTACCCAGCCAACACGCCAGCCAACCAACCCCGGGGGTCCCCGATGTTACTTTTGCGGCCAACAAAAACATCCCTGCTAACGCTGCCGGCCCGCTCTGCCCATTGTAAGGCCTGCGGTAAGAAGGGGCACTTCGCTGCGGTGTGTCAGGCCCATGCAGTCGCCGCTATCGCACCGACCCCCCTCATTTACGCACAGTGGGCGCTGCCATCTTCGCCTCCCCGGACCAGACGCAGCCAGTGGGCGCCGCCATCTTATCCCTCCACGCGCGGCCAGTGGGCGCCGCCATCTTCCCCGCCACGGAACACCTGCGGCCCTTGGGTGCCGCCATCTTTTTCAACCCCCGTACTTGCGGCCAGTGGGCGCCGCCATTTTGTCCACCCCAAGATCTCCAAGCGCCGCCATCTTGTCTCCCACACGGCGCATGGGCACCACCATCGTTCCAGGACCCGTGCCCCCCGGGGCACCCCATCAACCGACACCAGCGACGGCCACCCACGACTCGCCTCGGTCACCATCGACCAGTCTCGCCCGCATAATCTGGCCACCGCATCGACCAGCGTTAAGATCGATAGGCACGTGACATATTGCCTACTGGACTCCGGGAGCACCAAAAGCTTCATCCACCCTGATACGGTAAGGCGCTGCTCCCTCGTGGTAAACCCCGCCAATCAAAGAATCTCTCTGGCCTCCGGATCCCACTCCATGGCGATCCGGGGTTACGGTATAGCTCACGTTCCAGGGCGTAGAATTCAGCGGCTTCCACCTCGACGTCCTCCCCAATCTCTGCGCTGCCCTGTTACTCGGCCTGGACTTCCAATGTAACCTCCAGAGCCTAACATTGAAATTCGGCAGGCCCATACCACTCCATACTGAGTGCGGCCTTGTGACCCAAAGGTCGACTCTCCTTCCCTTTTCGCAAATCTAACCTCGGATTGCAAACCCGTCCCCACCAGGAGCAGACAGTACAGCACCCAGGACAGGACCTTCATCAGGTCAGAGGCCCAGCGGCTGCTTCGGGAAGGCATCATCGAGGCCAGCAGCAGCCCCTGGAAAGCCCAAGTGGTAGTAGTTAAAACTGGGGAGAAACACAGAATGGACTACAGCCAGACCATCAATCGGTACACGCAGCTCGACGTGTACCCCCTCTCACGCATATCTGATATGGTCAATCGGATAGCACAGTACCTGGTCTTCTCAACTGTAGACCTCAAATCCGCCTACCACCAGCTCCCCATCCGTAAGGCGGACCGCCCACACACTGCCTTCGAGGCAGATGGTCGCCTCTATCACTTCCTCAGGGTTCTCTTCGGCGTCACCAACGGGGTCTCGGTCTTCCAAATGGAGATGGACCGAATGGTCGAACGATACGGATTGCGGGCCACCTTCCTGTACCAAGTCAACGTCACCATCTGCGGCCACAATCAGCAGGACCACGTTGCCAACCTTGCAAAATTCCTCCACACCGCCACTCTCCTCAACCTCACCTACAACAAGGAGAAGTGCGTGTTCAGCACAAACCGCTTAGCCATCCTCAGCTATGTGGTCCAGAACGGAGTTCTGGGGCCCGATCCTGACCGCATGTGCCCCCTCTTGGAGCTCCCCCTCCCCCACTGCCCCAAGGCCCACAAACGCTGCCTGGGGTTCTTTTCATACTATGCCCAGTGGGTCCCAAACTATGCGGACAAGGCCCGCCCACTCATCCAGTCCACCCTTTTCCCCCTGACGGCCGAGGCACAACAGGCCTTCGCCCGTATCAGAGCCGATATCGCCAAGGCCGCGATGCACGCAGTAGACGAGACACTGCCCTTTCAAGTAGAGAGCGACGCATCAGACGTCGCCCCAGCTGCCACCCTCAATCAGGCAGGCAGGCCCATGGCATTCTTTTCCCGCACCCTTCATGCCTCTGAAATTCGGCACTCCTCCGTCAAAAAGGAGGCCCAAGCCATCGTTGAGGCTGTGTGACATTGGAGGCATTACCTGGCCGGCAGGAGATTCACTCTCCTCACTGACCAACTGTCGGTAGCCTTCATGTTCAACAACACACAGCGGGGCAAGATCAAGAATGATAAGATCTTGAGGTGGAGGATCGAGCTCTCCACCTACAACTACGAGATTATGTATCGCCCCGGCTAGCTCAACGAGCCCCCAGACGCCCTATCCCGAGGGATTCCTGCACGACAGCCTTTGTCACCCGGGAGTCACACGGTTGTACCATTTCATAAAGGCCGGCAATCTGCCCTACTCCATCGAGGAAGTACGGACAATCACCAGGGACTGCCAGGTCTGTGCGGAGTGCAAGCCACACTTCTACCGACCGTGCGCACCTGGTGAAGGCCTCCCGCCCCTTTGAACGCCTCAGCGTGGATTTCAAAGGGCCCCTCCCCTCCACCGAGCGAAACACGTATATCCACAGTGTGGCCGATGAGTACTCCAGATTCCCCTTCGCCATCCCATGCCCCAATATGACGTCTGCTACCATCATCAAAGCCCTCAACACAATCTTCGCTCTGTTCGGTTTCCCCGCCTACATCCACAGTGACAGGGGATCCTCCTTCATGAGTGATGAGCTATGCCAGTTCCTGCTCAGCAGGGGTATCGCCTCCAGCAGGACGACCAGCTATAACCCCCGGGAAAACGGGCAGGTAGAGAGGGAGAACGGGACGGTATGGAGGGCCGTCCAACTGGCCCTACGGTCCAGGAATCTCCCGGCCTCCCCCTGGCAGGAGGTCCTCACCGATGCACTGCACTCCATTCGGTCACTACTGTGCACCGCCACTAACAACACAACCCATGAACGTCTCTTTACCTTCCCCAGGAAGTCCACATCCGGGGTGTCGCTCCTGACGTGGCTCGCAGCTCCAGGACCCGTACTCCTCCGTAGGCATGTCCAACTCCACAAGGCGGACCTGTTGGTAGAAAGTGTGCTGTTGCTCCACGCGAATCCCCAGTATGCCTATGTAGCGTACCCCGGTGGCCGCCAGGATACTGTCTCGCTCAGGGACCTGGCGCCAGCAGGTTCCACACACACACACACACCTCTGGCCCGGCTCCACCCCCCCTCCCCCGGCGCCCCCAGTAGCAACCCCCCCAGGACCATCTGTCCTCCCCCTTCCCACGCCCGAGGATGAAGAGGATTTCAGCACGCTCCCGGAGTCACCGAGGACCAGACCAACATCGGAATCGCCACCACCACTGCGTCGCTCGAAGCGGCACATCAAACTTGCTGTATAAAGTTCTCCACCACCCCCGCCGCACTCAATTTTAACAGGGGGTGAATGTGGTAAACCATTGTTATACATATATTAGGAGATGTACGGTAAGACCCTGTACTACAGGTAGGCAGAGTATAAATATGTGTGTCCTCCGTGCAGCAGCCATTTCGACAGCTGCTGTGGGAGGCCACACACCTTAGAGTAATAATGCCTCAGTTGTATTCAACTCTCGTCTTTGTCCAATTGATCGTGCATCATGGAGGTCAGGTCGGGTCGGGTCAAAATGACTCCACGGGCCTCAGAGAATGTTCCAGCCTGCAAGAAAAGATAAAAAGGGAGAGGTTAGTAATAATGTTAGTCTTAGAATTAAATTTTAAAAGATTAGAACGAGTATAAGTTAAGTAAAAAGTGGATCCGTTGGTGAGAGCTCGCAGAGAGTCGCCTCGCTGTGGAGCCATCTTCTGGACAGGGATTGTACACATGGGAGCAGTAGAGAAAGGAAGAACGAGGAATTGTAGTTACTCAAGGGCATACGCATGGGTGCTTAACACAATGACAGACTGTTAACTTTCTGGTTTTTTTGTCTGTTTGAAAATTATCCTTTCATATTATCTCTCAATCAACATCTCAAAAACAGATTATCTGGTCCTTAACACATTGCTGTTTCCGGGGAGTTTGCTGGGTGCAGACTAGCTGCCGAGTTTCCTCTCAATGACTGCACTTCAAAATAAGCAATTGGCTTTGATGAATATTGAGATGTCTGGTGGTGGTGGAAAGAGCTATATGAAGGCAAGTTTCTTTTGTTCCATTTTCTTGTGCTGCATTTTTGCTGGGCTGTCCGCAAAGTAGCTTTCTCCTTTGTGAAGAACGGTATAGCAACAGTAAAACATGAGCAACAGGTGTCTGTGAAAGGGATGGATTGCAGAGTGCGGGACAGCTTTGTGCTGGGATTGTGGAGTCCAAGCAGGTTGAGAATTCAATTGGCAAGTGGGCTCATCCTTTGGTCTAACTGAAACATGCAGAATTAGACTATTCTAGGCATCTCAGGCTGGCTATGTGTCCCACTGCTCGCGCCTTTGCCACATCAGATCCATCTCGCCTCTTCCACCTCATGTTGCTGCTCCTCCTCCTCTTCTGAAGGGGCAATGTCGAGCACATTCCTCCTGCTGGAGTACCAGAGTTCACTGCCACCCTATATTGTGTAAGGAACAGCAAACCACTGTCCTTCTCCGTACGTGGGCCCATGCATATTGATCGGCATCCCTGGACCTCCCAGGGGCCTGTAATACATCTTCAGTATCTTGATTTGTTTGCTCTAAAACAACTCCGGTGGTCAAGTGGCTTCGATTGTACCACTCTTGGGTTTCATTTGCTGGACCGCTAATGAGTGTCATCAGCTGTGGCTTCAGTGGGTACCGCGGGGCAGCACGGTAGCACAGTGGTTAGCACTGTTGCTTCACAGCGCCAGGGACCCGGTTCGATTCCCGGCTTGGGTCACTGTCTGCGGAGTCTGCACGTTCTCTCCGTGTCTGCGTGGGTTTCCTCTGGGTGCTCCGGTTTCCTCCCACATGTCCCAAAAGACATGCTGTTAGGTGGATTGGGTATTCTAGATTCTCCCTCAGTGTACCTGAACAGGCGCCGGAGTGTGGCGACTCGGGGCTTTTCACAGTAACTTTGTTGCAGTGTTAATGTAAGCCTACTTGTGACACTGATGTACTACCAATTACGACGAGACGCGAGTAGGGCGTAATCGAGGCTTTATTAAGCAGAGATGTGTGGCCTCCTGCAGCTGCTAGCAGAATGGGAGCAGCTCGGTGTGCACACACATTTATACTCCGCCTACTGGGCGGAGCCAGCAGGCAGGGATTTACCCCCGTACCTGTAGTACAGGAGCCTTACCGTATTACCTCTAATAACAACTATTATACAATCAGTGGTGACTACCACATTCACCCCCTGTTAAAAAAGTGTCCAGCGGGGGTGGTGGAAACATTTACAGGTTTGTGAAAAATTAAAGTTTACAGTTTGGTGAAAATTTACAAATTCAGCCGGTCGGGTGCCTTGATCCTCCGCTGTGAGCGCCTCGGTCCCGGTGGTGATGCAAGCGCCGACTTGGTCGCCTGTGACTCTGGGAGCGTGATTTCCTCGTCTTCATCCCCGAGTGGAACCAGTGGGAGGACGGATCGTCCTGGGGCAGGGGCTGCAGTGAGGTGCGCTGGGGGGAGGTTGGGTGGCACCGGGGCAATCAGAGGGGGGGGCGTGTCGGGTGGTGGGCCGTGGGTGGGGATCCAGTTGGTGCTGGGTCCCTGAGGGAGACTGTGTCCTGGCGCCCGTCGGGGTACGCCCCGTCGGGGTACGCCACTGTACTGCGGGTCCGCGTGCAGTAATTGTACCCTTTCGACCAACGGGTCCGCCTTGTGGATCCGCACGTGTTTGCAGAGGAGGATGGGTCCAGGAGCTGCCAGCCATGTTGGGAGCGAAACCCCGGAGGTGGATTTCCTGGGGAAGGCAAGGAGACGTTCATGGGGGGTATCATTAGTTGCAGTGCAGAGTAGCGATCGAATGGAGTGGAGCGCGTCGGGGAGGACCTCCTGCCAGCGGGAGACTGGGAGATTTTTAGATCACAGGGCCAGCAGGGCGTCCTTCCAGACTGTCCCATTCTCCCTCTCCACCTACCCGTTTCCCCGGGGGTTGTAGCTGGTCGTCCTGCTCGAGGCAATGCCCCTGCTGAGCAGGAACTGATGCAGCTCATCACTCATAAAGGAGGATCCCCGGCCGCTGTGGACGTAAGAGGGGAAACCGAACAGGGCAAAGATGCTGTTGAGCGCTTTAATGACCGTGGCAGACGTCTTATCGGGGCATGGGATGGCGAAGGGGAATCGGGAGGACTCATCGACCACGTTCAGAAAGTACGTGTTGCGGTCGGTGGAGGTTGGGTCCCTTTGAAATCCATGCTGAGGCGTTCAAAGGGGCGCGAGGCCTTCACCAGGTGCACTCTATCTGGCTGGTAGAACTGCGGTTTGCACTCGGCGCAGACCTGGCAGTCTCTGGTGACAGCCCTTACCTCCGCAATGGAGTAGGGCAGGTTGCGGGCCTTTATGAAGTGAAAGAACCGGGTGACCCCTGGGTGACAGAGACCATCATGTAGGGCCCGGAGTCGGTCCACTTGTGCACTGGCACATGTATCTCGGGATAGGGCATCGGGGGGCTCGGTGAGATTCCCGGGGTGATACAAAATCTCGTAACTGTAGGTGGAGAGCTCGATCCTCCATCTTAAGATGTTATCATTTTTGATCTTGCCCCGCTGCGTATTGTTAAACATGAAGACAACCGACCATTGGTCAGTGAGGAGAGTGAATCTCCTGCTGGCCAGGTAATACCTCCAATGTCGCACAGCTTCCACAATGGCTTGTGCCTCCTTTTCGACAGAGGAGTGCCGAATTTCGGAGACATAGAGGGTGCGGGAAAAGAATGCCACGGGTCTGCCTGCATGGTTGAGGGTGGCGGCAAGAGCTACATCCGATGAATCGCTCTCGACCTGAAACGGGAGGTTCTCGTCGACCGCGTGCATCATGGCCTTGGCGATGTCTGCCTTGATACGGTTGAAGGCCTGGCGGGCCTCAGCCGTCAGGGGGAAAAGTGTGGAGTGGATGAGTGGGCGGGCCTTGTCCGCATAGTTAGGGACCCACTGGGCATAATAGGAGAAAAACCCCAGGCATCGTTTCAGGGCTTGGGGTAGTGGGGAAGGGGGAGTTCCATGAGGGGGCGCATGCGGTCGGGGTCGGGCCCTAGTACTCCATTTTCCACAACATAGCCGAGGATGGCTAAGCGGTTGGTGTGGAACATGCACTTCTCCTTATTGTACGTGAGGTTAAGGAGTTGTGGAGAAATTTGAGAAGGTTAGCGCCGTGATCCTGCTGGTCGTGGCCGCAGAGGGTGACGTTATCTAGGAACGGGAAGGTGGCCCGCAGCCCGCAGCCCGTACCGATCAACCATTCGGTCCATCTCATGTTGGAAGACCGAGACCCCATTTGTGACGCCGAAAGGAACCCTAAGGAAATGGTAAAGGTGGCCGTCTGCTTCGAATGCAGTGTATGGGCGGTCTGCCTTGCGGATGGGGAGCTGGTGGTAGGCAGATTTCACCTCCACTGTGGAAAAGACCCGGTACTGTGCAACCTGATTGACCATATCAGATATGCGTGGGAGGGGGCACTACTACCACTTGGGCTCTCCCGGGGCTGTTGCTGGCCTCAATGATGCCTTCCCGCAGTAGCCGTTGGACCTCCGACCTGACGAAGGTATTATCCAGGGCACTGTACCGTCTATTCCTGGTGGCGACGGGTTTGCAATCTGGGGTGTGGTTTGCAAACAGGGAAGGTGGGTCGACCTTAAGGGTCGTGAGGCCGCATACGGTGAGGGGTGGTACGGGTCCTCCGAATTTTAGAGTTAGGCTTTGGAGGTTGCACTGGAAGTCCAGGCCGAGTAGCAAGGCAGTGCAGAGGTTGGGGAGGACGTAGATTTGGAAGTTGCTGAACTCTACGCCCTGGACGGTGAGGGTGGCGATGCAGTACACCCGGATTTCCATGGAATGGGATCCGGAGGCCAGGGAGATTCCCAGGGTAACGGGGTGTACCGCAAGGGAGCAGCGCCTTACCATAGAGGGGTGGATGAAGCTTTCTGTGCTCCCGGAGTCAAGAAGGCAGGAGATCTTGTGCCCATCGACTTTCACCATCGTCGGCGCGGTTGCGAGGTTGTGCGGCCGGGACTGGTCGAGTGTGATGGAGGCGAGCTGTGGCTGCTGTTGGTAGGCCCCGGGCTGGTCGGCGGCGGTGGCAGGCGATGAACGGCCAGACAAAGTCCCCGACGAGCAGGGGTCCTGAGGCACCGTCCAAAATGGTGCCGAAGATGGCGGCGTTCACGGGTCGCACCATGGCGGGCAGTGTTAAAGGTTGCGGCGCCCACGGGCCGCACGTGATGTGTTGGGAGGAAGATGGCGGCGCCCACGGGCCACAAGTAGTCTGCGGGGACAAAAATGGCGGCGCCCACGGGTCGCACGTGGGGGGGTTGCAGGAACACTGGGCCTAGATACAGCAGCGATCGACCGGGCCTGGCACACAGCAGCGAAATGTCCCTTCTTCCCGCTGGTCTTGCAGATTGCACTCTGCGCCAGCAGCGCTGCCGGGGGTGTTTGGTCTACCTGCAAAAATAGCATTTTGGCCCCCCGGGGTTGGCTGGCTGCTGCGCGGCGCAGGCTTGGGGTGGGCTGGGGGCGGCAGCTGGTGGGGCACACAATGTCCATGAGGGTGCCGTGCGGTCAGGGGCGTACGGCTGTACGTTACGGGAGGCTACCGTTAGCGAGTTCACGAGCTGCCTGGTCGCCGCGAGGTCAAGCATACCCCCTTCTAATAGGCGCTGGCGGATGTACACCGACCCCATGCCCCAATTGTGGATAGCACAATTTCTTCACAGCTCCAGGGTCCCAGGTTCAATTCCAGCCTGGGTCACTGTCTGTGCGGAGTCTGCACATCCTCCCCGTGTGTGCGCGGGTTTCCTCTGGGTGCTCCGGTTTCCTCCCACAGTCCAAAGATGTGCAGGTTAGGTGGATTGGCCATGATAAATTGCCCTTAGTGTCCAAAATTGCCCTTAGTGTTGGGTGGGGTTACTGGGTTATGGGGATCGGGTGGAGGTGTTGACCTTGGGTGGGGTGCTCTTTCCAAGAGCCGGTGCAGTCTCGATGGGCCGACTGGCCTCCTTCTGCACTGTAAATTCTATGTCATCTTTGTAATCATGCCCGTAACAAAAGCGTCCCTGATTAAGATTCTGTATGTTCGACAGCCGAAACTGCCTGGCAATCGCAGTTCCTCGCCAGGATGTGCAGGGCACGCCAGAAATCATCTAATGACTCACCGGGATGTTGCTGCCTCGTGGACAGGAGGTGCCTGGTGTAGAGTTTGTTGATTGGTCGGATATAATGTCCTTTCAGAAGCTCCATAGCTTCAATGTAAGTGGGTGCATCCCGGATAAGGGGAAAAATATCAGAGCTCACCCATGAGTACAGGATCTGGAGCTTCTGTTCAGTCGATGATCCGAGGTAGCTTTCGAAGCAAGCTAGCCAGTGGCTGAAGGCCGAGGTGGTGTTGTCTGCTTTTGGGTGCAGCTGTAGGCGATCAGGCTTGATGCGTAGTTCAATCGCTGTAATATCTCTGCTTAATAAATTGATGCACTATCAATTATGACGAGACGAGAGTAGAGAGTAATCGAGGCTTTATTAAGCAGAGATGTGTGGCCTCCTGCAGCTGCTACCAGAATGGGAGCTGCTCGGTGTGCACACACATTTATACTCCGCCTATTGGGCAGAGCCAGCAGGCAGGGATTTACCCCCGCACCTGTAGTACAGGAGCCTTACCGTATTACCTCTAATAACAACTATTATACAATCAGTGGTGACTATCACAGACACTAATAAAGATTCTTATTATTGTTTTTCAGGAGCCAGCATTAACTCTGTTTCAAGGTGTGAAAGATCTCATTGAAGCTGGCAGCTGCAGGGCAAAGGCATCATGTCTGCTTCCAGGGAATCTTGCACAAATATGCCTGATGACCTTTCAGTGGTTGCACATGAACAGCACAGAGATGGAGTGGAAGCTTTCCCAGCTGATGTGGGCCTTGATTGCCACCTGTGCGTGCAGTTGCTCATGGGTCGCGCAAGCAAAGTTAGAGGTAAAACTTAAAACGGAAAGACAGGTCACCACAACAACAACATTTTAATGAAACATTCCTTGGGGCTCCAATTTTATGCTGCATTTTCTTTTACCTCCTCAAAATAAAACGTGTTCATCAAAGCAAAATTTAATCCATCAGTACTTTGCGTTATATTTAGAACATATGACTGACGCAAACTGCAGCAGCTGAAGGCTGGGTTTAACATAGAACAGATAACATCATCAACAGGGATAACTAATTTCAATATGGAGCAAGTAGGAAAACCTGAGGCTGTGCATTACTGCTTTGGATGTGGTGGAGGAAGTACCAGAGGAAATATACACACTATCCCAAAAGTAGCTTTCTGATCTTTTTAGGTCTTTTTTTGCCTGAAGTGATTTTTGAAGCAGTCTTTCCTCAAAGGGAATTGTGGGTGAATCTGAAGGGCATGTCTAGTATTTATAATGCATTCTGAGTAAAAATGACAACTGACTCAACTTTTAAACTTTGTTTTAAGTGATTGTAAGGTGATTTGTAGATGTCATTCACTCAACTAAGTCGCTTCTAGAGCAGCACAGAGGCGCAGTGGAGCCGAGGTCCCAGGTTCGATACTGGCTCTGGGTCACTCTCTGTGTGGAGTTTGCACATTCTCCCTGTGTTTGCGTTAATTTCGGCCCCACAAACCAAAGATATGCAGGGTAGACGGATTGGCCACGCTAAATTGCCCCTGAATTGGAAAAAATGAATTGGGTACTCTAAATTTAAAAAAAAAACAAGTCGCTATCTCGATGATTCAGACAAACAGTTTTCATTGCTGTACGATTTTACCTTCACAGGAGTGCTGAGGGTGATCCCATTTTACGTTCAGTAACATCCACCCCAATGTTACCCTGGAACGGTATTTAAAGGGGATGACGAGCAGGTGGTTAAGGGGTGGGATGTGCAGCAAACCCGCCTGGAAGCATGAGGGAATTGCAATTTAGACTCTCACTCCTAACCCCTCTGCCTGCTAGCTGCCTACCAGAGACGTGGAAAAAGTGGCGGATTGGCGGGCAGCTTGGTGGGAGCTTGCCAGCAAGAAGGCTACTCGTGGTTTTGGGGTTTAAAAAAGGTTTATTTAGGAAGAAATGAGTAGCCTGAGGCAGGACAGGCCTAAACCTGAGATCTCGAGAAACATCCAGCTTGCCCTAGTCCCTCAAAAGAGTAAAATAAACGTACTGACATGGCCTTTTCTGGTCTGGAACTCATATCCTGCTGTTTTCAACTGGTGGGAAAGCCACAACTGCTCCTCTGCTCAGGTTGTGGCTACGTACAGTCAGTGCCTGTTGTTTTAATTGGACCTCCACCTGTATATTTAAAGGAGAGCCCTGCTGGCTTCAGGTGGGAGCTTCTGCCATCTGCTCAGAAGAGCAGGTTAAGGTTGAAGGTGTCAGAATCCAGACAGGACATTTAGCTGGCAAGTTACCCGGCTGATCTTAACTGCTTACCAGCCAGGCAGGTAGAGTTAAAATGGTCTCTGTTGGCTCAAGTTGCCTTATGCCTCTTGCTTGTCTGGGATATGAGGACCATTAGACCAATTACAGTAAGGAGAATTTTAACTCTCTACAATGGGGAGAAACAGACAGAGGCATTTTCCTCGCATAACACAGAGAAATGAGGCAGTCTGGCAGCAGGGTCTTCTGGTCTTGCCGTTGTCAATGGGGTTTCCTGTTGAATGCACCTCTCCTGTTGAAACCCACGGTGAGGGTGCATTGCTGGAAGATTCCGGCCAGAGTTTGAAAGCAGCTAACATGGAATGGTTCTATTTCCTGCTTCCTTTCCATCAATATCATATTTTAACGCCATTCATTCTCACTGAGATGAGCTCACTGACAAGTGAATCAGTATTCCATGATGCATTTCAGTGTTAATGTACTTGTGACAATAAAGTTTATTATTAT
Organism: Scyliorhinus torazame; assembly: GCF_047496885.1. Lineage (NCBI taxonomy): Eukaryota > Metazoa > Chordata > Chondrichthyes > Carcharhiniformes > Scyliorhinidae > Scyliorhinus > Scyliorhinus torazame. The sequence continues at coordinate 256,916,212 of NC_092713.1, forward strand.
TATGTGGGACTCTGATGGCACATTTGTCATGTTCTGTAGACAAGCCGATATGAATGATGCACTAAAGAACATCTAGTTTAAATAATTTATTATGAAACATCTGCCTGGTAAAGATAACATAACTAGAATAAATAACATAACAAGAATAAATAAAATAACAAACTACTAACACGAACTAACTATTATAGAGCTACTGCAAACTATGTCAATCCACCAACACGACTTACTCTCAACTCCCCAGACACAGCGTCACATGGTGGGTTTATGCTTTATGCATATCATCACAATTTAAAGCTCTTGGGAAATGACAAACTGTTAAAACCCGCACGAAGCCGACGGTGTTGGCCGATTAGCCTCCCCGTGAGCCTTGTGGAATAGGAGCTTCGCTGATGAGAGGCGGGGCCCTATCAGTAGAGTAATAGACTCTGACATAGCAGCTGAGCTAGTCCCTACTGCGGCCTGAATGTTGTGTGCATCTACTTTGCGTACAAACCGAACTCCACTGTGACCACTAAACTCACCTACTGGAACTGCCCCAGTGAATTAACTATGATATTCTTGGTATTGTTTGACTGACACGGAATATGTAATACAAAACATGAGTTTCATTGGAGCACATCGTACTGTTTGCGGCTACATCTTTTTTTTGAGGAAACATTTTATTGAGGCATTTATAATTTTAACATTTTAACTTATTAACATTCTAAATAACAGAACAGTCTGACACACGCAAAAACCCCATAGTAACATACCCAACTTCCCCCGCCCTAACTTCTAGTGACCCATATATTAGATTCCCTGCCCTTATTCTCCACTTCCATGCCTCCCCTTTCTCCCGCACCCCCACACTGCTGACGGTCAGTTTTCCTTAAAGAAGTCGATGAAAGGCTGCCACATCTGAGCGAACCCTTGTAATGAACCCCTTAAGGCAAACTTAATCTTCTCTAGCCTGAGAAACCCTGCCATGTCACTGTCCCAAACCCCCGACTTTGGAGGCTCCGAGTCCCTTCATCCCAGCAAAATCTGTCTCCGGGCACCAGGGAGGCAAAGCCCAAAACGACATCCATTCTCCCCCTCCCAGGGCTCCCGGATCTTCCGACAGTCCAAATATTGCCACCTCTGGACTCGGAGTCACCCTCCCATCTAGGACCTCTGACATGACATCTGAGAATTCCTGCCAAAATCCCCTCAGCTTCGGAAACGGCCAAAACTTAGGTACATGATTCGCCGGACTTCCCTCACACAATCCACATCTGTCCTCCACCTCCTCAAAAAACCTACTCATCTGTGCCACAGTCATATGAGCCGTGTGGACCACCTAGAACTGGATCAGGCTGAGCCTGGCACACGGTGAGGATGCGTTGATTCTTTTCAGGGCCTTCTCGCATAACCCGACTTCCAACTCCCCCCCCCCCCCCCCCCCCCCCACCCAACCCCAACTCTTCATCTCCCAGATGGGGTCCCCTTCCCACTTCATCAACTCCCTATACATTTCCGAGACCCTCCCCTCCCCAACTCCTGTTTTAGACATCACCTTATCCTGTAGTCCCCTTAGAGGGAGGCGAGGGAAGTTTGGAATCTGCCTCCAGACAAAGTCCCATACCTGCAGGTACCGAAATCAGTTCCCACCCGGTAACTCAAACTCCTCATAGCTCCTCCAGGCTCGGGAACCCCTCCTCAATGAAGAGATCCCAAAATCTATCAATCCTTGCCCGCTGCCACCTCCTAAAGCCCCCACCCAGCCCCCCCGGAGTGAACCGGTGATTGTCACAGATTGGTGACCACACCGACGCCCCCTCCAGTCTCATATGCTGCCTCCATTGCCCCCACACTCTCAGGGCTGCCACTACCACTGTGCTTGTGGAGTACCGAGCTGGTGAGAACGGCAGAGGTGCCACTAACAGAGCCCCCAGACTCGTGCCCTTACAAGATGCCGCCTCTACCCGCTCCCACACCGCCCCCCTCCCCACTACCCATTTCCTAACCATCAAAATATTAGCCGGCCAGTAGTAATTAATATAGTTCGGAAGGGCCAAGCCTCCTTCCATGCGCCCCCGCTCAAGAAGGACCTTCTTCACCCTCGGGGCTTTCCTGGCCCATATAAAACCGAGATCGCCACGTTCATCTTCCTAAGAAATGCCTTGGGGATTTAGATTGGGAGACACTGAAACACAAACAGCAATCTCGCGATGACTGTCATCTTCACAGTCTGTACCCTCCCCGCCAATGACCGTGGGAGCACTTCCCACCTACCGAAGTCCCCTTTCATTTGCTCAATCACCCTGTCCAAATTTAGTTTATGAAGCGGATCCCAGTCCCTTGCCACCTGAATCCACAGATACCTAAAACTCCTTCCCACCACTTTGAACGGCATCTCCCTCAGTCTCCTCTCCTGCACCCTTGCCTGGATCGCGAAGACCTCGCTCTTGCTCATGTTTAGTTTGTAGCCTGAGAACCAGCCAAAGTTCTTCACTATTCCCATAATTCCTGCAATCCCCCCCAACTGGTCTGTTATATACAGGAACAAATCATCCGCATAGAGCGAGACCCTATGCTCCACCCCCCTCTCACTATCCCCCGCCAAATGATCGATGCCCTCAGTGCCATTGCCAAAGGCTCTAAGGCCAGGGCAAACAGTAGTGGGGAGAGTGGACACCCCTGCCTTGTCCCCCTGCACAGACTAAGATACTCTGACTGGACTCGATTGGCCCTTATATTCACCACTGGTGCCTGATATGGCAACCGGACCCAATCCACGAATCCCTGCCCGAACCTGAACCTTCCCAGGAGATCCCACAGGTACCTTCACTCCACCCAATCAAAGGCCTTCTCTGCATCCATGGCTACCACCACCTCGACCTCGTGCCCCTCCGCATGCATCATTATCACATTTATGAGCTGTCTAATGTTGGACGCCAGGTGTCGTCCCTTCACAAATCCTGCCTGGTTCTCCCTTATTACCTCCAGGACAGAATCCTCTATGCGCATGGCCAAGATCTTTGCCAGTAATTTAGCATCCACATTCAACATTCTCCGAATCCATATCCCGCATCAAAATAAGGGAAATCGATGCCTGCGATAATGTTGGGAGGAGCACTGCCAGCTCCTTGGACTTTTTAAAAGCCTTTACCAGGAGCGGTCCTAGCAACTTGGAAAACTTTTTATAAAACTCAACCGGGTATCCATCAGGTCCCGGGGCCTTACCCGATTGAATTGCCCCCAACCCGTCTATAACCTCCCCAAGCCCAATTGGGGCTTGTGGTTACATCTTCCACCAAGCTGGACAAAAGAGAGCAAATCATGTGGTGTTGCATCATTTCCTATGATGATGCACATGGTATCTGATTAGCATATTAAACGGGAAGAATTAACCCATTACTCCCCCCCCCCCCCCACCCCCTGCACTGCAAATATCTCTGTCAGCCATGTAATCGCTCCTTCAGGAGTGTGATCCTGTAGGTGTTTGACTTCCATCCATCTGAAGTCTATTCTGATCAAGAACATCTTACCTCTGTCTTCAAGGAAGTCCATCCCAATACGTTCCCACGGTCAAGACGGGAAGGAAGATGCCATCAACAGTTCTTCCGTCTCCTGACGATGATTAGCACAGGTAATACATTTTGATATAATCTCCTCCAGTGACTTTGGAGACCTGATTCTCAAACAAAATCTCTTGCTCTGGCTCAACATTTTGTGATCCGTGATTCAATTGTAGTATGTTGAGTTTTAGAGCTCTGAGAATGACCACTCTCTCATCATTAGTGAGACAATCTTCAACTATACTGAGGTGTCCTTTCTGTTCATGGGATTGTGTGGCATGTATCCTTTGACACAGTAATCTCTGACCTGGACACATTCTTCATCAGATTTATGTGCATCTCTGATTTCATTCAGTTGCTGAGTTGTTGCTGGTGGAGTTGTGGCTATTGTCGATGCAAAGGTTTCTACCTCTGCAACAATACTTTTCACTGTATACTAATACATATGACAATAATAAATCAAATCAAAAGATACATCACCTTGTTCAGGTCTTGCCCCTGGGGTGCTGGACAATGCATCCACTGTACTCTGCTGCTTTTCCAGAACATACTCTGTCTTTGCATCAAATCTCATCTTCCTCAGTCTGAATCGTTGTACTCGTGAAGGCATTTTTTGCTAACTCCTTAGAATTCAAGCGTCACTAAGGGCTTCTAGTCTGTCTCTATCTTGAAGTAGAGACCAAGAACATAATCTGTGAATTTCTCACAAGCCCGTGTAGCAGCTAATGCTTCTTCTGCTATCTCTGCGTATCTCTGTCCAGCCTCTGTCAAGTTAACGAGATGCAAAGCAAACTGGTCTGAGCATTCCATCCATCTGTATCTGAAAGAATGCATCTCCCTGTTGTTTGAATATGAATCGGCAATGGGTAATTCTGGGTCACAGTGAGCTGAAATATCAGGTGATATCAGCATCGCTTTGATGTTTCTAAAGATTTCTGTTCTGCTTCCTGCCAGCACTATGTTCTGTCCTATCACAGCAGCTATATGGTGGTTCAATGACGACAGCTACAGTGGAAGTTTCCATTTGATTGCCATATCTGTAAATCTCTGGAGCTCAGTCATGTTCCAAGGAGCTGGAAACGCTGTTGTTGCTTTTGTCTTCTGCGGTTCAACTCTGATGCAAGTGCACCCACAGGATGGCCAAGTAACCTGACAGTCAGCTGCGGGAATTTGCATTCGTTGTTGAGTTTGTATTTCCTTTAGGTATCTCAGCACAGCTTGCGCTCCAGTGACATCTGTCTGAGTGAACCCAAGGATCATAGCACCATCCATGTGACATATGACTCTACAGTCCTTCTAGGATGCCTGTTTTTGTCCTCTGAAAGATTTCTGTTACTGATGTGATGCCAAAGGGTGGTTTGTAGAAGCAAAGTTTCACAAATGGAGGAATAAAGGTTGTGAGCAACCTGGACTCTTATTCAAGGGGTGGCTGCCAAAAAACACTATTTGCGTCAAGCTTCGTGAAGATTGAATTCTTTCCCAAAAGCTCTCATCTACAGGTGACATAGGATGAACTTTGTGTTTAACTGTTTTAATCATCTATGTTAAATCTATGCAGTTTCTGATAGATTTGTTAGGTTTGCGTACTGGGACCATTCCTGAGCACCAGCTTGTTGGTTCTCCGACATCACCAAGGCCGCGTTGCACGCGGTCGACGAGATCCTCCCCTTTCAAGTCGAGAGCGATGCATCAGACGTCGCTCAAGCCGTTACTCTCAACCAGGCAGGCAGACCCTTGGCATTCTTTTCCCGCACCCTCCATGCCTCCGAAATTCGGCACACCTCTGTCGAAAAGGAGGCCCAAGCCATCGTTGAAGCTGTGTGCCATTGGAGGCATTACTTTGCCGGCAGAAGGTTCACTCTCCTCACTGACCAACGGTCGGTTGCCATCATGTTCAATAACACACAGCGGGGCAAGATCAAAAATGATAAAATCTTGAGGGGGAGGATCCGAGCTCTCCACCTACAATTACAAGATTTTGTGTCGCCCCGGTAAGCTCAACGAGCCCTCGATACCCTATCCTGAGGTACATGTGCCAGCGCACAAGTGGACCAACTCCGGGCCTTACACGATGGTCTCTGTCACCCAGGGGTCACCTGGTTCTTTCACTTTATTGAGGCCCGCAACCTCCCCTACTCCATTGCGGAAGTCAGGGCGGTCACCAAAGACTGCCAGGTCTGTGCGGAGTGCAAACCGCACTTCTACCGGCCAGACCAGGTGCACCTGGTGAAGGCCTCCCGTCCCTTTGAATGACTCAGCATGGACTTCAAAGGGCCCCTCCCCTCCTCCGACTGAAACACGTACTTCCTTAACGTGGTAGACGAATACTCCAGATTCCCCTTCGCCATTCCATGCCCCAATATGACGTCTGCCACAGTCATCAACGCCCTCAATACACTCTGTTCGGCTTCCCCGCTTACGTTCACAGCGACCGGATATCCTCAATTATGAGTGATCAGCTGCGTCAATTCCTACTCAGCAAGGGCATTGCCTTGAGCAGGACAACCAGCTACAACCCCCGGGGAAACGGGCAGGTGGAGAGGGAGAACATGACGGTCTGGAAGGCCGTCCTGTTGGCCCTATGGTCTAAATATCTCCCGGTCTCCTGCTGGCAGGAGATCCTCCTGACGCCCGCCACTCCATCCGGTCGCTACTTTGCACTGCAACTAATGCAACCCCCCATGAACGTCTACTTGCCTTCCCCAGGAAGTCCACCTCCGGGGTTTTGCTCCCAAAGTGGCTGGCAGCTCCAGGACCCGTCCTCCTCCACAAGCACGTGTGGCTCCACAAGGCGGACCCGTTGGTTGACAGGGTACAGCTACTCCATGCAAACGCAGTACGCCTACGTGGCGTACCCTGACGGCCGCCAAGACACAGTCTCCCTCAGGGACCTGGCACCTGCTGGTTCCCCACCCACCCCTCCCAACTACCCCGGCGCCACCCATCCTCCCCCCAGCGCACCTCACCACAGCCCCCACTCCAGGACGGTCCGTCCTCCCATTGCTTTCACCCAGGCATGAAGATGAGGATTACATGATCCCGGACTCACCAGCGACCAAGCCGGCGCCTGCATCGCCACCGGGACTGCGGCGCTCGCAACGGAGGATCAAGGCACCCGACCGGCTAAATTTGTGAACTTTTCCAGAACTGTACACTTAAAAAAATGCTCAATTACATGTAAATAGTTTTCCACCCCCCCCCCCCCCGGCCGGACTCTTTTTTAACAGGGGGTGAATGTGGTAGTCACCACTGTTGTATATAGTGCACGTACACGATGTAATACGGTAAGGCTCCTGTACTACAGGTACGGGGGTAGTTCCCTGCCTGCTGGCTCCGCCCAATAGGCGGAGTATAAATGTGTGTGCTCACCGAGCTGCGGCCATTTCGGCAGCAGCTGTAGGAGGCCACACATCTCTGCGTAATAAAGCCTTGATTACTCTCTACTCTCGTCGTAATTGACAGTGCATCAGTTCTGTCACAGGTGAAAGAGCCCCTGCTTCAGCAAGGAGTCAGTTTCCTTTTATACTCTTGGTAAGAGTGGATGGGGAACCTTTTGGGTATAAACCGTTCGACTGGCTGCATTTCTGGATGGTGAGTTACATGGTTAACTGTCTTCAGCTTTCCTAGTCCTATGCATAGCAGAGGGAATCCACCTCTGAAGTTCGTGGGCTGGTCCTCCCGGCTTTCCAGTTCCTCTACCCGACAAATCAGATGCAAGTCAGTACAGTCCATCCTGCCCAAAAGTGAGCAGCTCTGATTCCATACCACATCCAATGGTCAGAATCTTCTGCTTTAATTGGGGAGCTTAGAGGTGAGTGGCAAAGGGCAGCACGGTGGTGCAGTGGGTTAGCACTGCTGTCTCACGGCGCCGAGATCCCAGGTTCGATCCTGACTCTGGGTCACTGTACGTGTAGAGTTTGCACGTTCTCCCCATGTTTGCGTGGGTTTCGCCCCCACAACCCAAAGATGTGCAGGGCAGATTGGCCATGCTAAAATTGCCCCTTAATTGGAAAAAATGAATTAGGTACTCTAAATTTATATTTAAAAAAAGAGGTGTGTGACATTTACTCAGGCCTGCTCCTGCTGATAATTATGCAGCTTGCCCAGATAGGTAAACCTGTGCAGGCTGATTGACATCTCTGAGGTTGGAGTGGTTCCCCTTCAAAAGCACGCAGGGCCTGATTGAGGGACTGGACATCGGGAAGTGTAGGGAGCCCTGTTGCTTCTCACTCTCCTGCACCCCTCTGCCTGCAACCCTCCTCCCACTGCCAATATTACTTACCTGTGGCTTGGATTGCAAATTTGGGACTCCAATCCCTGCATCAGCCACTACCTCCACAGTGGTGCTGCTGAGCACAAGAGCTGTCTCACCTCTGATTGGCCGGCAGCTCTCAGCAGGCAGGAAGGCCTGCTGCTGGCCTCACCACTGCCCGATTGGCTTGTCATTTGCTGGGCCTTGATTTTTTTTCTCTTGATATTGTAGGATTACATTCAGTTCTCTTTTGACCTTGAGTTCTATCCCTCCCAGACTGTACAGTTCTTTGCATGATGGCTGAAGAGACCCTTTCCCCACCATGGTTCAGAAATAATCAAAACTGCTGTACCTGTGTCCAACTCAAAATGTTTCTCTGTACTGGGATATTGGCACTCCAGTACCTCCGACATGGTTGCTGGTTCTCTCCAAGGAAAGACATCTCAATATCATGTATATCATTTACTTTATAGATGTTGCCACCTTTCAATGAAATGAAAAGAAATGAAAATCGCTGATTGACACAAGTAGGCTTCAAGTGAAGTTACTGTGAAAAACCCCTAGTCACCACATTCCGGCACCTGTTCGGGGAGGCTGGTACCGGAATTGAACCGTGCTGCTGGCCTGCTTTCAAAGCCAGCGATTTAGCCCTGTACTAAACCAGCCCTGGTTGCCCTTTTTACCAATTCTGTACAGACCTTTTGTTTTTGGCACATACCCTGAAGTGGACCATCTTTCCACACAAATGGTATTCGGCCTCGTTAGCGGGGAAGTTTTCATGCCTGTATTTTTTTCTGTAGTGAACAATGATTGGGAGAGCTGCCATTCAAGGTAGTGGGGGTGAGCTTTAGATAGGGCACTCAGGTGGCGCGGGGTTGGGCGCAGCTACACAAGTTAAATTTGACTCGTTGGTGGAGGAGATGAAGGGGGATTTGAAGAGGTGGGATGTATTGCCACTGTTGATGGCAGGATGGGTGCAGACAGTTAAGATGACGGTGCTGCCAAGGTTCCTGTTTGTATTTCAGAACCTCCCGATCTTTGTCCCGAAGTCTTTCTTCTGATCTCTGGCTTTGTGTGGGCGGGGAAGACCCAGCGGCTCAGAAGGGTTTTATGGAGTGGGGGGCGGGGGCTGGCGTTGCCGAATATAATGAACTACTACTGGTTGGCGAACATCGCCATGGTTAGGAAATGGGCAGAGGGAGAGGGGTCGGCACGGGGGCAAATGGAGGTCGATTCTTGTAGGGGAACGAGTTTAAGGGCATTGTTAACAGTGCCTCTGCCGTTCTCGCCAGCCAGGCACTCCGTGAGCCCAGTGGTGGTGTCGGCCTTGAGGGTGTGGGGGCAGTGGAGGCAGCATTTGGGACTGCAGGGTGACTCGGGGCAGGCACCGATTTGTGAATATCATAGGTTTGCACCGGGGGTGGTAGATGCGAGGTTTCGGGGGGTGGCGACAGACATGATTTGAGCGATTCGGGGACCTGTTTGCAGGGGGCAGCTTTGCAAAATTAGAGGACCTTGAGGACGAATATGATCTGCCCAGGAGGAATGGTTTCAGGTACTTGCAGGTCAGGGATTTTGTGAGGAGAGAGGTGCTGTCCTTTCCCGCGTTTCTGCCCCTGGGGTTGCAAGATAAGGTGCTGTCGAGGGAGGGAGGGGGGGGGGGGGAGGGGAGGGCAAGATGCCCGAGGTGTATCAGGAGCTGATGGATTGGGAGGGGGCCCCAGAAGGAGACATTAAACGGAATTGGAAGCAGGAAGTGGAGGGGGAGGTAGAGGCCTGGACGTGGGAGGAAGCCCTGCGGAGAGTGAATGCGTCCTCGTTGAGTGCGAGGCTCAGTCTTATCAGTTTAAAGTAGTTCACAGGGCGAACATGATGGTGGTGAGGATGAGCAGGTTCTTTGAGGGAGTAGAGGACAGGTGTGGGTAGTGTGCGGGAAGGCCCGTGAACCAGGCGCACATGTTTTGGGCATGTCCGAAGCTAAAAGGGTTCTGGCAAAGGTTTGCAGACGTAATGTCCGAGATGTTGGGGTGAGGGTGGCTTCGGGTCCAGAGGTAGTGATGTTGGGGGTGTCGGAAGACCCGGGAGTCCAGGGGACGATGTCCTGGCCTTTACCTCCCTGATAACCCGGAGACAGATTTTGCTTGGGTGGAGGGACTCGGAGCCGCCGAAAGTGAAGGTTTGGGTGAGTGACCTGGTGGAATTCCTAAGGTTGGAGAAGATCAAGTTCGTCTTGAGAGGGTCGGTCGATGGGTTCGCTCGGAGGTGGAAGCCGTTCATTGACTTATTTAAGGAGGATTGAGGTGTCAGCAGAGGGGAAGAGTGGGGTGGGACAGGGGTTAAAATGGGGAAGGCAGGACGGGAGGATGGGGTAAGGCAAGGGGAGAGAGTGGGTGTTGGTTATTTATTACGTTGTATATTTTCACTTCTGCTTTCATTTGTTCTGTTTGTTTCTTGTTTATGGAAATGCCAGAATAAAATATCTTTTTAAAAACATTGCCTGCTCAATAATGGTATTCTTTCTCAGATTGAAGTATATAATCAAATGTTTTGATTTCTTCATTGCACTTGGCTTTTCCCTCATTGATACCCGAGCTGATGAGGGTATTGCCTGCACAGCCACCTATCAATAACCAGTATACTAACGTGCTCACTGCTCGCCTTCACAGCAAAGCCAAATCTGATTTGATATCTAGAAAATCTCCAAAATCAGTACAACTATGCTTCTACTTGGTTGGGGCCTGGGACTGGACACTGTATTTGATTGGCAAAACTTAACAATTAGAATTCATCCATAGATAAAGCTGCTGGGAATACACGGAGGCCTCTGAAGATATGTTTTGTAAAAACTTTCCTTACTGGGTCCTGGAGGGCAAACATTCTCCCCCTGTCTCCAAAAGGTAAGTGTGGGCTTCAGTGACGTGGACTCTTCCTGCTCCACTGGTGCAGTAAGATCGGCATGGTAGCACAGTGGTTAGCACAGTTGCTTCACAGCTCCAGGGTCCCAGGTTCGATTCCTGGCTGGGTCATTGTCTGTGCGGAGTCTGCACGTTCTCCCCGTGTGTGCCTGGGTTTCCTTCTGGTGCTCCGGTTTCCTTCCACAGTCCAAAGATGTGCAGGTTAGGTGGATTGGCCATGATCAATTGCCCTTAGGTTAGGTGGGGTTGCTGGGTTACGGGATGGGGTGGAGGTGTGGGCTTAAGTAGTGTGCTCTTCCAAGAGCCGGTGCAGACTCGATGGACCAAATGGCCTCCTGCTGTACAACGGCCACCGACCGGCGTGGCGGGAATCCCACCGCCACCCGAAAAATGGCGCCGGAGAATAGGGCAGCCGGCGTCAGGGCGGCGGTTCGGGATTCGTGCCTCCTCCCGGGGATTCTCTGACCCGGCGGGACTGTAGATATGTTTTGTAAAATGCCCAATGGTGCAAGACTGTGACAGCTAAAAGCAAAAAGTCCTGGGGGACACTTTTTAAATCTTACAACCAGGCCAGAACCAATTTCCTGTAGCATTCATGATCCCTTCTGTAAGACTGTAAGGAGACAGTGTTATTTACATTTTGTCCTGCTTCAAGAATCTCCATTGTTCGTGGTCCGAGAAGTTCTGACTTCTCTTCTTCCCAACTAAATTTTCAGTTGTCAAAATCTAAATTAAAACATACAAATACTTTTAAGCATGCCTCACGTAAACTTATAAAATAATATAATGCAGACTAGTTTCAGAGATTTGAAAAACAAAAACAAACCATATGTTCATTTATAAATAAATAATAATCATCTATAATCATAAAAAAATCAAATTAAAAATTACTTTAAAAGAATCAATAACAACAGCAATGCCTGTGTATAAGAAAGAACTTGTGAAAGTCAAGGGAGCTTTAAACTTTACTGAGATCGTCTTATAAGCCACCAGAGCTGAGCTGTAATGACTTGATTTCGGATTTACTGCTACTCCCAGTCTTTTTTGATGCCACTGCTGCTGCATTACTTTGTGCATCCAGCTCTGCTAACACACTGTGGGTGGAAATTTCTGGTCTTGCAAAAGATATGTAGGGTGGAATTCTCTGCCTCGCAACACCGCAAACACGAACCGCGCTCGGGCGGAGGATCAGGTGACCGGCCAAAATCGAGGTCCGCACCCGGCGCCGATTTGGGCGCCATGCTCCGGTCCCTTGCTGGTGGCTATAATGAGGGTTGTGCCCCACGCTGGCAGCGGCATGCAAAGCTGCCATTTGCAAGCGTTTAAATGTCATTAGCGCATTTGACCCAGTATGCTCCGGGCTTCCGCGATGATCTGCCCCTCTCGGGTGGAAGTCACATGGGTGCGGTTTACTCCAGATATTTATAAACAGAGACTGGGCGCCATCACTGCTGAGGGGGAGAGAGAGAAGGTAAGCAAAGTTTGAAAATATGTTAAAAATTGAACCCATTGCTGGAGGGTGGCTGCCAGGGTCTAGGAGGGTAGCGGAGAGTGACTTGCTGATATTTGGAAGCCCACCAGACCATCGCTCTGGAAACCCTCAGACCCCAGCGGACCCATCAATGGGAGGGGCGTGGACAAGCTCAATCAGTGGCCTACCAGGTGCTGACATTCCTCAGTGCACTCATCAGAGACGCAGCCCCACTGCAGGGCAATAGCAGAGCTCACCCCAAACAAAGGGTCTATGCATCGTGGACATTGGCACCCTCCCTGGCACCCTGCCCCACTCAGAGCAGAGGCTTCACCAGTGACACTATCTGCAGCCCACTCAGTATAACCACCAGCTGTCTCCATGCCCTGCCTGCCCACCGTGCCACTGCTCCCATCCATCCTGCCCCCATACAGGTTGTGTCATACTGAGGACCCACATCACACTGCAGGTACACACTCTTCCCTGGCTCACCCCCCTCTGTATGACCTACCCAAACACAAGCCTCTAAGCATGGAGGCGATTGGTGGCACACGATGACCCTCTCCACTGCACAACCAAGTGCCACCCTGTTGGCGGGATAACCCATGGCACGCCCAATGAGGTCACCCACAGTAGACCCCACTGGGGAGACAGGACAGGGGTCGCTGAGCCTATCGCAGGCATGGGTTGTGGCAGCCACCAGTACCCCAGTTGACAGGGACAGGTGATGAGGATAGAGCCTTCGCAGTGCCATTCTTCAGTGTTTCCCTCCCTACCCCCTCCTCTAACCAAAAAAAAACAACCACTGTAAGGATCCCAGCCGAGAGGAAGGCTTGAGGGCAGGTAGAAGTAGAAAGACGTTGAACCGTGACATCACAGCCTGGAGGTAAGTAGTTTTTAGGGTGATGACTGGTAAGTAGTTTTTCTTTTCCCTGAGGTGTTATCGCGCGGGGCGCAGTGGTTGCTGAGTGAGTGCTTGCTGAGAAGGGGAGTAAATTTTTACAAAACTTACTGGAGGGAGTTTCCCGCTGAATCCAGTCGGAGTGAGGACAGAGTGACTGCTGGATAAGTAGTAAAAATTGAAATTGTTTGCGCAGGCCCGTAACAGCTGATTGCTGTTTTTGTGTGGGGCACAGTGGTTGCTGGTTAAGTGTTTTATTTTTACCTGTATTTAAGTTGGGCAGTTTCTAAACCCTAGACATTACACTTGTAGTGTCCCCCACCTTTCCACCTCCTTTAACCTAAGGGGTAGAGTGAATAATAGGTGAGCTCTTTCTTTCTTTTTCTTTTTTTTTTATCGAGAGGGGATGGCAGGGAAGGTAGTGCAATGTTCCTCCTGCAGAATGTTTGAGGTGAGGGACGCCGTCAGTGTCCCTGCTGATTTCATCTGTGGGAAGTGCACCCATCTCCAGCTCCTCAGAAACTGCGTTAGGGAACTGGAGCTGGAGCTGGATGAACTTCGGATCATTCGGGAGGCAGAGGTGGTTATAGATAGAAGCTTCAGGGATGTAGTTACTCCAAAGAATAAAGACAGATGGGTGACGGTGATAGGGGCTGGGAAGAAGCAGTCAGTACAGGAATACCCTGTGGTCATTCCCCTTAGTAACAAGTATACCACTTTGGATACTGTTGGGTGGGACAACTTACCAACTTACCTCGAGACGAGGAATAGAGAGAGAGAGGAGTTGAACACATGGCTACAGGGATGGTGCAGGAGGGAGGGTTTCAGATTTCTGGATAATTGGGGCTCATTCTGGGGTCGGTGGGACCTCTAAAAACGGGATGGTCTACACCTGGACCAAAAGGGTACCAATATCCTGGGGGAAAATTTGCTAATGCTCTTCGGGAGGGTTTAAACTAGTTCAGCAGGGGATTGGTAACCTGAATTGTAGCTCCAGTATACAGGAGGTTGAGAGTAGTGAGGTCATGAGTAAGGCTCAAGAGTTACAAGTTAGCTAGGAAGGACCTAAAGAGAGAGCTAAGAAGAGCCAGGAGGGGACATAAGAAGTCTTTGGCAGGTAAGATCAAGGATAACCCTAAAGCTTTCTATAGATATGTCAGGAATAAAAGAATGACTAGGGTAAGAGTAGGACCAGTCAAGGACAGTAGTGGGAAGTTGTGCGTGGAGACTGAGGAGATAGGAGAGGTGCTAAATGAATATTTTTCGTCAGTATTCACACAGGAAAAAGACAATGTTGGCGAGAATACTGAGATTCAGGCTACTAGACTAGAAGGGCTTGAGGTTCATAAGGAGGAGATGTTAGCAATTCTGGAAAGTGTGAAAATAGATAAGTCCCCTGGGCCAGATGGGATTTATCCTAGGATTCTCTGGGAAGCTAGGGAGGAGATTGCTGAGCCTTTATCTTTGATCTTTAAGTCATCGTTGTCTACAGGAATAGTGCCAGAAGACTGGAGGATAGCAAAGGTTGTTCCCTTGGTCAAGAAGGGGAATAGAGACAACCCCGGTAACTATAGACCAGTGAGCCTTCCTTCTGTTATGGGCAAAGTCTTGGAAAGACTTTATAAGAGATAGGATGTATAATCATCTGGAAAGGAATAATTTGATTAGAGATAGTCAACGCGGTTTTGTGAAGGGTAGGTCGTGCCTCACACACCTTATTGAGTTCTTTGAGAAGGTGACCAAACAGGTGGATGAGGGTAAAGCAGTTGATATGTATATGGATTTCAGTAAAGCGTTTGATAAGGTTCCCCACGGTAGGCTACTGCAGAAAATACGGAGGCATGGGATTCAGGGTGATTTAGCAGTTTGGATCAGAAATTGGCTAGCTGGAAGAAGACAAAGGGTGGTGGTTGATAGGAAATGTTCAGACTGGAGTCCAGTTACTAGTGGTGTACCACAAGGATCAGTTTTGGGGCCACTGCTGTTTGTCATTTTTATAAATGACCTGGAGGAGGGCGTAGAAGGATGGGTGAGTAAATTTGCAGATGACACTAAAGTCGGTGGAGTTGTGGACAGTGCGGAAGGATGTTATAAGTTACAGAGGGACATAGATAAGCAGCAGCGCTGGGCTGAGAGGTGGCAAATGGATTTTAATGCAGAAAAGTGAGAGATGATTCATTTTGGAAGGAATAACAGGAAGACAGAGTACTGGGCTAATGGTAAGATTCTTGGTAGTGTGGATGAGCAGAGAGATCTCGGTGTCCATGTACATAGATCCCTGAAAGTTGCCACCCAGGTTGAGAGGGTTGTTAAGGAGGCATACGGTGTGTTAGCTTTTATTGGTAGAGGGATTGAGTTTCGGAGCCATGAGGTCATGTTGCAGCTGTAGAAAACTCCTGGTGCGGCCACATTTGGAGTATTGCGTGCAATTCTGGTCGCCGCATTATAGGAAGGATGTGGAAGCATTGGCAAGGGTGCAGAGGAGATTTACCAGAATGTTGCCTGGTATGGATGGAGGATCTTATGAGGGAAGGCTGAGGGACTTGAGGCTGTTTTCATTAGAGAGAAGAAGGTTAAGAGGTGACTTAATTGAGGCATACAAGATGATCAGAGGATTAGATAAGGTGGACAGTGAGAGCCTTTTTCCTCGGATGGTGATGTCTAGCACGAGGGGACATAGCTTTAAATTGATGGGAGATAGATATAGGACAGATGTCAGAGGTAGGTTCTTTACTCAGAGAGTAGTAAAGGCGTGGAATGCCCTGCCTGCAACAGTAGTGGACTCGCCAACACTAAGGGCATTCAAATGGTCGTTGGATAGACATATGGACGATAAGGGAATAGTGTAGATGGGCTTTAGAGTGGTTTCACAGGTCGGCGCAACATCGAGGGCCGAAGATAATAACTCTGTTTGTCCTAGATCTAAGTTTCCACCCTAGCTCCCTGAATTCCTGCCTTACAACCCTATCCCTTTTCCTACCTATGTCGTTGGTACCTATGTGGACCACGACTTGGGGCTGCTCCCCCTCCCCCTTAAGGATCCCGAAAACACGATCCGAGACATCACGAACCCTGGCATCTGGGAGGCAACACACCAACCGCGAGTATCTCTCGTTCCCACAGAATCTCCTATCTATCCCCCTAACTATGGAGTCTCCAATGACTAATGCTCTACTCCTCTCCCCCCTTCCCTTCTGAGCAACAGGGACAGACTCTGTGCCAGAGACCTGTATCCCATGGCTTACCCCTGGTAAGTCCCCCCCCCCCCCCCCCCAACAGTATCCAAAGTGGTATACTTGAGAGGCACTCAAATATAGTCCCAGGATAGTCTCTAACATGGTGCTGGTCTGCTGAGCCCTGCACAACATCACGCAGCAGAGGGTAGACTTGCTGGAGGACGCGGAAGAACATCAGGCCTCATCTGACGAAGAGGATGGCCAGGAAGAACCGGGCATAGAGACCGGGCTGGCACGGTAGGCCGCCCAACGTGCGCTCCAGGATCACCACACACGGGACAACCTCATCACCTCCCGATTTGCCAACTAAGAGGCCATGCCACCGGCAACTCCACCACCCTGTACCACCTCTCCATATTCTCTCCACCACCTCACCCCCTTCCAAGTGGTGTCCTCTTCCCCATAGCCACTCACATCCTCCCCTGTCCTTCCTCCCTTCACTCCATCCCACCACCCCACCACCCCAGCTCCCTTCCCCTTACCGAGGGTTGTACCAGCATCACTAAATTATTTGGACCCTGGGCAGGCAGTATCAGCCGGTCTTCTCCACGGGATGGAAGATGATGATGACTCGCTGTCGGATGAACTCCGGTACTCTTCATCGTTTAACAAAGTCTGGCTCCTATTTTCTGGATCACCTTCCACCCAGGTGACCCCTGCATGTGTGCTGGCCATTCCATCTCACGGGCCCATATATTCTTTGGGGTGGTGGTGATGGTCGGGGGTGGGGGTGGGGGTGGGAGGGGGCAGTGGTGTTATGGGGATGGTGAGCAGTGATGGGTCACCCACTGGGAAAGCTGTCCTGCAAGGCGGCCTCACACCTCTGGTTCGTTCCCTGCCGCCTCTGAGGGTGATCCCAGTTGGAGCGTTCAATTGTCCTGGGCCCCGGCCCTGTGCCATCCTTCAACACCCACATCACCAACCTGCCACACACCACCACCCGGCACACCCTCTACATTCAGTCCAGCCCATCCCTCACACCTTTTAGACCTGAGGCAGGTCGGAATGTTGGTGGAAGGGTGTCTAATGACTATATACATGTTGGGGATGTTCCCCTTATCCGTGGGGTGCCTGATCTCTGTAGAACCTTCCCATTGCCATCTTGGTTAGGCCCCGGTCCGCCAATGTGATATCTCGAGTCATGCCGGACAGAGTGCCGAACAATGTGACGGGAAATGGCGCTGTGAAGCCTGTGGCCTGGGTGCTGGTTTCTTTGCCTCGGCCAGCAGCCTGCTCAATAGCGGAAAATTCCACCCAAGGAATTCATTTCAAATGATTAAAATCAACATATACATTTATTGTAAATAAATGGTATCAAATACAACATTTTGTCTGTTGTATTCGATAGATCGATCAGGATGAACAAAACCGGGGCTTTGAGCCAATCTGGAAGATAAAACAATCACAATAAATGTGTCGATGAAGCTAGCAACTCTGCCATCACTACAAAGTCACTCATTAGAAGTCATACAAAAATGCCTCGAGCCTCCTGTTAATTTTTCCTCTCCTCTGTAAGGTTTACGATTTCCACTCTGACTTGAAGTAAACTTATTTTGAATGCGATGATGCCATCTTGCTTGTGCATGAACCAAACGGATAATTTGGAAGGAAGAACTACAGCCTATCAGAGCAGACTGGCGAAGAGGGGGACATGAATCAATCAGATTTTATGTAATATTCTGGTGTTACCTTTCCATTTTTCATTTCATTCCTTTACCTGTCTTATAACCTGTAAAAAGGGCAGCACGGTAGCATTGTGGATAGCACAATTGCTTCACAGCTCCAGGGTCCCAGGTTCGATTCCGGCTTGGGTCACTGTGCGGAGTCTGCACGTTCTCCCCGTGTGTGCGTGGGTTTCCTCCGGGTGCTCCGGTTTCCTCCCACAGTCGAAAGATGTGCAGGTTAGGTGGATTGGCCATGATAAATTGTCCTTAGTGACCAAAATTGCCCTTAGTGTTGGGTGGGGTTACTGGGTTATGGGGATAGGGTGGAGGTGTTGACCTTGGATAGGGTGCTCGTTCCAAGAGCCGGTGCAGACTCGATGGGCCGAATGGCCTCCTTCTGCACTTTAAATTCTATGATAATCTATGATAACCCTTCGAAACATACCAGATGTCCCCATTACAGGGTGAAGAGCCCAAATTTCTTTATTCTTTCCTCATAACGCAAACTGCAAACACTGGGCCTGAGCTTTGTAGCTCTTATTCTTTTTATTTAATAAATTTAGAGTACCCAATTATTTTTTTTTTCAATTAAGGGGCAATTTAGTGTGGCCAATCCACCTACCCTGCACATCTTTGGGTTGTGGGGGCGAAACCCACGCAAACACGGGGAGAACATGCAAACCCCCCATGGACAGTAACCCAGAGCCGGGATCGAACCTGGGACCTCAGCACCGTGAGGCTGCTGTGCTAAACACTGTGCCACCGTGCTGCCCCTTTGTAGCTCTTATTCTGTATTAGTTTGAACACCTGAATTTGTGGTTTGTGTCTTGTTAAATGGACAACTCAAAGTGTGTTTTCACCAGAGCACTGTGTAGTTTAGTCATGACTTCCTCTGACTGGCGCTCAGCTGCTTTGGCTCCGTAATCAATATTCTATTGGCTTAACTGATAGTGCACTGCACCAGGTTGCACATATGTTGAATATCAAGCGCATTGATGCTCCTAGGTCTCTTAATGCTGCATCTTGGCTCCTTAAATACCTTTCAGCACCTTTCTTCCTTTGTGCAAGGTCGACTAGCAGTTAAAATCAAGGCTATACTGAAAGTGAGTTTAGCAAGTGTCATAGGTCAGTCAAACCACTCCCTAGGTCATTATAGGAACTTTAACCGCTGAGTTCCCACTTTCATAAATCACGAGTCTTTGTAAACGGTTATGAAAATTCCAACCAGACGTGTAGCATCTGATTCTTCCTTGGAAAATTTGCATATTAAACTGGTAACAAATGTTTATTTTTTAAAAATGAATTCCTATTATGCTTAATCCTCTACCTCTAAGGCAATCCCCCTCGGCACCAAGGATGACTTTCTTCCACTCCGGGTTGTTGGCCTTGAGGTGACTAAAAAGTCCAATGCTGGATCCTTACACTCTGCCAGTGTGGGGCAGATAGTGCTTGAAAAGGGTGGGATGCTCGGATTTTGATCCTGCTGCTGGAAAGGAGGGTAGAATGTTCAACTTAAATGGTTACAACCAGTAAAGGGCAACATCATCGAGATAGTGGGGGTAATTATTTGGCGCAGGTTTGGTACAGAAATCCAGGGGGCTAGCAAGGAGGGGCAGTCACGCTTCCTCGGGGCCCATTTAAGTGGGGCAGAGCAGATGTTAAAACTTTTCTTTGGAAGAGGAATGCAGTTATTACCCTGGTAGCCACAGTAACACATTTCACTCTATTTGCTGCTCCAAGGCAGGTGATAATTCAAAGGAGAATCCAGGCTAATGTGTCAGCTAATTACCAGTTCTGTTTTTGAGTGATCCTGACTGAAGCCATTGTCATTTATCTGATAAGAAATATCTGTCCCCGACTCATGATGGTTGATACAAAATGAACTCTGCAGATTGCATTTTAAACTGATTTACCTTTGGGTACAATCTGCTTTTACTTTACAGATAGACACTTTTTTTTTTTTAAATCGTTGTTGACGCACTAATACGTTTCAATTATTCTGTGATGTAATATATGCAATTATTTGCTGTGATAGTAATATTTTTACGAGAGTAATAACTCACACAGAGTAAACGTCAAAGAGATTTGATGTTTTTTTTTACAATTAGAAATAGGTTTCAAGACTGATGAAAATTTAACAGGTGAATGAAGTGCCTGGGTTGAATATTAATGTAAGCTTCGTATCCCAGAGGGCCTAATCAAAAGCTGATGGGCTGTTACATAAGAAATGTGCAGGACATTAGCATCTCTCTGCAGTGAGGATAAAAGAGAATGCTACAGGTTAATTGTATAAATCTACAACATTAACAGATTTGGTTCATTCAGAAATGGCTTAGATTCTTGAAGCAACAGACATACCCCACTGTAATAAAATGCCACTCAGAAATACGGACATATGAGGAGCATAAAATGAATAGCCCTCGAACACGGGCACAGGGATTGAGAGGAGGATTAACTCATGCACGTTGCTTCCAATGCAGTTTTGTGTTACCTGCTCGCTTGCATGATTGCTGGCAGCAGCCCATGCTAAATACACAGCGTGAGAGCATAGCTCAGCAGAGGATCCAATTTTATGCAAGACGAGCACCTCTTAACGTTAGCCTGCACTCTTTAAAACCAACCTTTACCTCTTTAATGGAAAGGTGCAGCTGGAGAGCTCTGTGCCGGCTTTCTCACTGAGACTGACAAATTATGGGAAGATTCCACCCAATCTGTTTGTTTGTTGATGTGGCTGTCACAATGGAATAGCTGGCAGTTTTTGATTGCAGCAGTGTGTGTGTTCATGTCGGATGAACCATATGAACGTAGCTTTGAAAGTTAAAGTAGGAAGGAACTTGAACGTGGAATTAGGAGGGCTAAAAGGGGCCATGAAATGCCTTCAGCAAACATGGTCAAGGAGAATCCTGTGGTGAAATGTCTGTGAACCATATTGTATGCAGGTAGCAATACGACCTCCAACCAGCTGGTGGCATCAGACCTTGGTCACGTGATGTGGCAGACTCATCAGTTGGTAGTAAGGCATATATCTGGACAGTTGCACATCAGGTTGTTCCAGAGCAACTAAATCTGTATAGCACTCTGTATGTTACCCTTCCACGTGTTAATCAATAATCATCATTCTAAGTGAGTCACCAGCCGTTCTCTGAGAATCATTGCAATGGCAAGACAACAGAACACAACAAATCGCAAGGCTTT
Source organism: Scyliorhinus torazame (assembly GCF_047496885.1). Classification (NCBI taxonomy): domain Eukaryota; kingdom Metazoa; phylum Chordata; class Chondrichthyes; order Carcharhiniformes; family Scyliorhinidae; genus Scyliorhinus; species Scyliorhinus torazame. The sequence continues at coordinate 256,937,385 of NC_092713.1, forward strand.
TTATGCATATATTAGGAGCAAGAGGGTAGCAAGAGAAAGAATAGGCCACTTAAGGATAATGGAGGAAAGTTATGCGTGGAACCACAGGAAGTGGGTAAAATCCTTAATGCGTACTTTGTATCGGTATTCACCAGGGAGAAGGACATGGTGGATTATGAGGTCAGGGATAGGTGTGTGAACTCTCTCGAGAACATCAATATCAAAGGAGGAAGTGTTGAGCATCCTAAATTGCATTAAGGTAGACAATTTCCTGGGGCCGGATGGGATCTATCCCAGGTTACTGCGGGAGGCAAGGCGAGAAATAGCTGGAGCCTTAACAGATACCTTCACATCCTCTTTGACCACAAGCGAGGTTCCAGAGGACTGGAGAATAGTCAATGTTATTCCCTTGTTTAAGAAAGGAAGCAGGGACAATCCAGCAAATTATAGGCCGGGGAGCCTGACATCAGTGGTGGAGAAGCTTTTGGAAAAGATACAGAAGGGACAGGATATATGGACATTTGAAGGAAAATGGACTAGTTAGTGACAGGTAGCATGGTTTTGTATGGGAAGGTCATGTCTCACCAACTTGATTGAGTTTTTTGACGAGGTGGCAAAGATAATTGATGAGGGAAGGGTTGTGGATGGAGTTTATATGGACTTTAGTAAGGCATTTGACAAGGTCCCACATGGCAGACTGGTACAAAAACTAAAATCACATGGGATTCGAGATGGGCTGGCTAGATGGATACAGAACTGACTTGGTTATAGAAGACAGTAGTGGTGGAAGGGTGTTTTCTGAATGGAGATCTGTAGCGAGTGGTGTTCCACAGGGATCAGTGTTGGGACCTCTGTCGTTTGTAGGAATGATCTGGAGGAAAATGTGGGTTTTCTGATTAGTAAGTTTGCGGAGTTGCTGATAGTGCCGAAGATTGTCAGAGTATACAACAGGATATAGATAGATTGGAGACTTGGGCACAGAAATGGCATATGGAGTTTAATCTGGAGAAATGCGAGGTGATGCATTTTGGAGGATCAAATCTAGGTATGCATTCTACTGTAAATGGAAGAACCCTGAAGAACATTAATATACAGAGGGATCTGGGAGTGCAGGTCCACAATTCCCTAAAAGTGGCAACACAGGTGGCCAAGGTGATTAAGAAGGCATATTGCATGCTTGCCTTCATCAGCCAGGGCATTGAGTACAAGAGTTGGGAAATCATGTTGCAGCTATATAAAATCTCGGTTAGGTGCATTTGGAGCATTGTGTGCAGTTCTAGTCACCACATTATCAGGTGGACGTGGAAACTTTGGAGAGAGTGTAAAGAAGTATCACGATGATGTTGCTTGATCTCAAGCATGTTGGCTATGAGGAGAGGTTGAATAAACTAGGATCGTTTTCACTGAAAAGACGGAGACCTGATAGAGGTTTACAAAATTATGAGAGGCATAGACACGGTGGATAGTCAGAGGCTATTTACAAGGGTGGAAATGTCAATTATAAGGGGGCACAGATTCAAGGTGAGAGGGGGAAGTTTAAGGGAGATGTGCGGGAAAAAAATTTCATGCAGAGAGTGGTGGGTGCCTGAATGTGCTGCCAGAGAATGTGGTGGAAGCAGGCACATTAGCAACATTTAAGAGACATCTGAATGGATACATGAATAGGGATGAAATAGAGGGATATGGATCGAGTAAGGGCAGAAGGTTTTTTTTTAGTTAGGGTATCATAATCGGCCCAGGCTTGCAAGGCCGAAGGGCCTGTTCCTGTGTTGTACTTTTCTTTGTTCTTTGTTCTCTTTGATTGATAAAGATGGTTGGTAGGTGCGTGGTGAATTAATGTGAGGCTTGTAGTGAAATTGGTGAGATATGGCATTTGAAAATTTATTCACTGAGACCTTGGCCACTGGTGTAAATGTCCTGCAACATTGCATCCAGGTCCTTGATGATGGATTTCTGTCATTAAGCTCCATCTCCCACTAGTTTCTCATTGTGTGAATGGAGGGGCTCCTGCCACCCTGGAGTGTTAGAACACCTTTCCTCCTTTCCACATCCTCCATCATTATTGTCCGTATAAAGTCGAAAAGCCTTCGCTCACATCCTCTCCTGCGGTCGGCAAAGTCCTTTGTTGCATAGCGCTATTCAAAATGCTGCCAGCAGCCACAGCACTTTCCAATTTAAGAAGGCTATAGATAGTGCTAGCAAGTAATGATATTTGGTACCTGGTAATTTGTGCAGTCAGTGAACAGTTGTTGCATGAAGCAGTCATGACAATAAGGAGGTTGGGCATAAACCCAATGCTCAGTTTTTTAAGGCTATCCAATTTGGCCACACAACAGTTTGGCATTAGTGAACAAAGAATGAATTATTGGATGAAGGAAATTTGATAATAATCAATTACACAGCCTGAAAGGTAAGTCTTTTCTGCAAAAATCTATTTCATAAACATTATTTTGATGTAATTTAAATAAGAATATTAGGTAGATTTTCTGAACAGTTCACACTATCACAGATTCAGTAGGCTAATATCGAAATCATATTAAATATGCACAATGCTTAGTAAATCCAAAAATGTTGAAAAATTGGCTTCAGATGGGAAATTTCTAAAATTGAATACATTCTAGTGTACCATTTGATAAAGAAATTAAAATGAATTAAAAGCAACCATGTTTGTCACATCAGCTCTTCTGAAGGTAATGAATAACATTGTGAAAGACTGGAGCTTTCTCTCACAATGCTTTGGTGAATTGCCTTTTAAATAATGCTAAATTAATATTTGGGTCCTTATCTCTATGCATGGTGCAGTTCTGTCAAGTCTGCACGAGAAAGAGCATTGAATATAAATTAGTGAAGCATTGAACTTTAACCTTTTACTTACGGAACAAGGCAAATACCTAATCCTTCCTTCGGTGGCTTGTTGTGAGATACTGACAGCAAGCGACTAAAGATGGAAAATAGGTTGCTGTCAATATCATAAATGAAGGTTCATACCTCACAGCAACTGACAGTAACAATTCACTCCATTTTATTTCTTAAAAGAGAGAGATGCACAATCAATATCTTCTTTACACACCAGTTACAAAGCCACCTGCATACACTGGATATTGGAATTCAACCAGCAAGCGTGGCCTTCCTGCTAGTCGCTGCAGCCCTGGGGGATGCACTGCGATTGTGGGAGCTGGAGCTGCTCGAGGAGGAGGAAGCTGCAGCAGTGGAGCGGGCAACAGAGGGGCAGGTGCCTGCAACCCAGGTCAGAGAGCCAGCTTCCCAATAGGCCAAGGAGGATGAGGTGCAAAGGAGGCGCCGCCTGAGAACTCGTGTGTACCGACAACGCCTGTCATTCGAGGACCTGCGAGACCGGGCATGCCGTCGAAGACTGGCTGAGCAAAGAGACAGTGCAACATATCTGCCAGATCATGGCGCACCTGGCACCACAAGGGTATGAGGGAGGGGAGATGCTCCCAGGGGTCCTTCCAGGCCCCGAGTGGGGACCTGTCCGGGATCTCACAGACCTCAGTGCACAGATACATCCGCGCAATCATGGAGGCATTATGTGCCCAGGCGGCTCAATACGTCCATTTCACTGTGGACCGAACCAACCAGGATGCCCAGGCAGCAGGGTTCGCCACCATTGATGGGATGCCCCGGGTCCAGGGGGTGATCGATGGGATGCATGTCCCCCTACGAGCACCTGCAGATGACAAGCCTATCTACACAAACTGAGAAGGATACCGCTCAATGAATGGGCAGCTGATATGTGACCACCAGCTGCGAATCATGCACGTCTGCGCCCAATACCTGGGCAGTGTGCACAACGCCTTCATCCTGGCACACTTGACAATTCCTGACATGTTTGAGTGGCTGTCCGGGCCGGCGGGTTGGCTCCTGGGTGCCAGGGGTTATCCGCTGTGGTCGTGGCTGAAGACGCCTATCCAGAGGCCACAGACCGCGCAGAGATCCGCTACAACAAAGTCCATTCAGCGACCGAGAATGTGACCGGGCAGTGCTTCAGCCTCTTGAAGATGCGGTTCAGGTGCCTGGACCGCTCTGACAGGACCCTCCAGTATGATGCTAAGAGGGTCACCCGCATTGTGGCGGCCTGCTGTGTCCTCCACAGCATCGCACAGCAGAGGGGCGATTTGTTGGAGGAGGCAGGCCAGGCCTCGTCGGACAAGGAGGATGTGGGGGACGGCAATGGTGGGCAGGACATGGGGCCCAGGCAGGCACGGGTGGACACACGACGTGTACGTCAGGGCCAACAGGCAGGAGATGCTCTGATCAACTCCAGGTTCACCGATTGGGAGGTGGGGGTGGACTGGCCAAGGTCACGACACCACACCGCTGTCATAATATCCACTCATGTATATAGTGAGATGCAGACAGGCAGTGATTGACATACAGGATAACCAATGAACACATACGACACATAACAACCAATCATCAGACAGGTCACCACCACTATAAAGCACACAGGGCATTAAGACTCTCTCTCTACAGGACTACTGAGATAGTAAGAGCGCACAAGCCAGTGAGCACTATCACCATGAGGTAGAGAGTTAGTCTGGTCAAGCCAGTAGGAGGTTATCAGTTAGATTGATAGAATGTCAACTCACAGCAGACTATGTACAACAATCAGGAAGTTCAATAAAACAGTGTTGGACCATCTCCTGTGTCAGAAGCCTGTTTCTAGTTTCACTGCATCCAGTTGCAGTCAACTTTGAACCAACTTACTTAACATATCATGGTACCAGAGTGCTATTAATCCTAATGAACCTACCTCGAGTGCATCTGCAACGACCAGCAAGCAGCCATCCAGCGTCATGGAAAACATCCAGCCTCCTTCCCAACTCCGGATCTCTGCAACCTCGGCGCTAACTGGAAAGTCTTCAAACAAAAGTTCCTCCTGTACATCGAGGCCTCCAACCTCGAGGCAGCATCGGATGCAAGAAAGATCGCACTGTTCCTGTCGACTGCTGGGATCACGCCATCCACGTCTATAACTCGCTTACGTTTTCCGATGGCGAAGACAAGACAAAGTTCAAGACAGTTCTGCTGAAATTCAACAGCCACTGCGACATTGAGGTGAATAAGAGCTTTGAACGGTACATCTTCCAACAGAGGCTTCAGGGTAAGGATAAACCTTTTCAGTCCTTCTTGACCCATCTCCGCATCCTAGCGCAGTCATGTATTTATGACTCGATGACTGATTCCATGATCCGGGATCAGATCGTTTTCGGGGTCCAGTCCGACTCCTTGCGGGAGCAACTCCTCAAAATCAAATAGTTGACCCTCTCCGTCGCCATCAAAACGTGCGTTGTCCATGAGCATGCCAGAAATCGATACTCCTGCATCAGGGCGGCAGAAACTGCAAAACTGGCCTCCCACGAGGCAGAAAGGGTGCAGGCCATGGCGAATGTGCAAGGCCTGAGCATTGAGGAGAGTGGCCATTTCGCTCGCTTTTCTCGGGTCCCCACGCAGGCGCGCCATGACTGGGTGGACGATGAGGCCGAAGACCCTGAGGCGCAGGCGCGAATGTCGGCCGACCGCACTGCGCATGCGCGATGGCGCACAGAACGTGCTGACGTCAGCGTCATGATGTGTCCAAATTGTGGCTCCGCCCATTTAAAGCGGCAATGTCCAGCCAAAGGCAGGTGATGGCTTCAGTGTGGAAAGCCTGGCCACTACACGGCCTTCTGCAGGTCCGCTCCACCGAACAACAGCCAGCGATCCCAACTGCAGCGCAGACGTGTCCGCTGCGTAACAACAAGGCATGCAGGATTCTGATCCAGACAGCCCAACGGACACCGATGCTGACTGCCTCGAGTCCTATCGGGTGGGCATCATCACCACATGCAAGTTGGTCTCTACCGTGCCTGCCAACCGCCTTTCGATCCCGACGATGAGTGGTGTGCCGTCATCACGGTCAACCAGTCTCGCATCCGATTTAAATTGGACACTAGCGGGTCTGCGAACCTCATATCACAGTCGGACCTCGACAGCATCCGACACCAATCTAGCATTCTTCCACCAGCCTGCCAGCTCCTTGACTACAATGGTAATGCCATTGCTGCCAGTGGGTCGTGTCAGCTAGGTGTCTCTCACAAGGCAATCAAGGCGACGTTGAGATTCGAGATCGTCCGGCCTGACAAGGCATTCCTGCTCGGTGCTCGCGCATGCAAACTCCTAAATCTGGGACAGCGAGTTCATGCCATGTCCTCGACACCGGCGACAGGCTCGCCCAATGCGAATCTCCAGGCTGAGATAGACGACATTCTCACACAATACCACAGTGTGTTTGATGGGATGGGCACGCTCCCATATCGCTACAAGATATTGCTCAAGCTGAATGCCACCCCAGTCATCCATGCACCACACCGGATGCCGGCTCCTCTCAAGGATCGTCTGAAAACGCAGCTACGAGAGCTCCAAGACCAGGGCATCATCTCAAGGGTCATGGAACCCACAGACTGGGTCAGCTCCATGGTCTGCGTCAAGAAACTCTCTGGCGAACTCCGCATTTGCATTGATCCCAAAGACCTGAATTGCAACATCATGCGAGAGCATTACCCGATCCCGAAGCGTGAAGAATTGACCTGTAAGATGGCTCACGCCAAATCCTTTACCAAGTTGGACGCCTCCCTTGGCTTCTGGCAAATTCAGCTGGACGAGTCCAGTCGGAAGCTGTGCACTTTTAACACTCCGTTCGGCAGGTATTGCTACAACCACATGCCTTTTGGTATCCCATCAGCTTCCGAAGTATTTAATCGCATAATGGAGCAAATGATGGAGGGCATCGAGGGGGTGCGAGTCTATGTGGACGACGTGGTCATCTGGTTCACGACGCCCGAGGATCACATTGCTCGCATCAAACAGTTTTTCCAGAGGATTCATGAAAATGGTCGCCAGCCCAACAAGACACGGTTGTAATTGATAATATGGAAAGATGTGTCATTTGAAACATGGAAGTCTGGCAATATCTGGTCTGAGATAAACATGAGAGAATACAGGGACAGATCCCATGAAGGGTTAACAGCAGCTGCAAAGAGCAGGATTATAAAATGCAGATTCTTTCTACCAAACAGGATTTTTGTATGAAGCTAAAAACAATGGCTCACACCTTCATTGAAACTAACCCTCTTAGTAAGCATCTGGAAAAGCATGGATGAGGGTTTCAGTTGAGCTAGGTGATAAATATAAATCTTTCAAGTTATAACTAAGTGGATTTTTAGCATACAGCTAAAAGCAATGATTCACACCTTCATTGAAGTAAAATCAGACGATAGAAAAGACTGACTAGGGAGGCAAATATATAGGTGCGAAATTCTGCTAACACCAAGTAAATTAAAGAAAACTGGAGACTATCAGTCTACGAGAACCATAATTTAAAGCTAAATTCAAAGTCAAAATTATGAGCTGGGGACACAATTGGAAAATAAAACTATAGAAATGATAGGGACCAAGATTCACACCCCTCTTGAAATCAAAGCATTTTGAACATCACAAAGCACACTGTAATCAGATCAGAGGGCTGAGGTCATGTCAAAATGAATACTTAGTCGTGTTAGAACATTTTTGATTCAAGGTACCTTTTACAATCCAAGTGAAATAAAAATTACTTTACAATAAAGTCATAAAAACTTAATAACTGTTAGAAAAATATATAAACCCAAAGAAAGGGGACAGCCAGCAGAGCCAGCTCTCACAACTCGGTACATGGGAAAGATAGGACATAGCAACCGGGCTCACCAGCGAATACATCTAAAGAAGACCAGATTTTAAAAAGAAGGTTGATTGTCAAGTTGGGCCTGAAGGTCCCTTCAACCAACCAGAAGGATCCAGAAGCAAGATCTTTTTACTTTTCTGTAAAGACAGTGATTACATCTTTTAAAAGAAAAAAAAATTATAATAAAATAACTTTAAAAGTTTTAACCTGAAACAGTGGTTATTAGCCTACTTTACCTACTTATTAAGGGTTAAGGGTTATGGTGTTCGGGCTGGAAAGTGGAGCTGAGTCCACAAAAGATCAGCCATGATCTCATTGAATGGTGGAGCAGGCTCGAGTGGCCAGATGAATCTTATGAACTTAGCAAAACAGGACCCAGGATCGATGCTACTAAGGGGTAAGTAGGTAAAATTCTTCGGTGAAAGTATGGGTTATACCGGAGGATAACTTGAAAATATAGTTTGACCTGAATAGCACCCACCGAAGCCTGCATCGGAGTCAGGGAGTGAGATTCCCTGTTCACCATTTAGAATATCAACACTTTTTGGTGTAGGGGGACTTCTAAGAATAGTGGTGAGTTTTCAACAACATGGTGCCTAGCGTGGAGGCGTAGAATATTAGAAGTTTCTAGTTAAGCAGAGTGGGTGCTAGAATATTAGAGGTTTCTAGTTCCCAAACAACGTTTAGAATATTAAAAGTTTCTAACTGGCACAAAGGCTAGAATATTAGAAGTTTCTAGTCTATGTGTGAGTCAAACTTTACCTGCCGAGTTTAGTTTGGAAAGTCATGTGTGATTGACTTTTGTAAGGATATTCTGTGGATCGAGGGGACATAAAACTCAGGTTGGGTGTGAAAACCAGTAGACTAGAAGATACTGACCCTGAGAAAAAGTGTGCAAGACATTTTGGTGACAGCACTAAAAATCTTGTATCCATTACTGGTAAAAGGAGGCCAAAAAATAAATCATCCTTAGCGTAAGGCAGATTGTGAGGGCTTTCCTACAGAAATAGGGGATGCCTAGAAACCTGTAGAGACCAATAACCAATCGACCCTTAACTAAAACAGGAAGATAGTGCCTTAGTTAGCTTTGGATAGGGCCCAGAAAGGGTACTTATCCTTAATTTCAGAGGCAACTGAAAGGGACAACCTGGAACTGAAGTTCGAAATCTGAAAAATGGCAATTAGTGTAATTCTCTTGCCCTGGAATACGGTCAAGAGAGTCGAAGCAATGAAACAAGAGTGGAAAAGATTAATAGAGGCAAAAAAACTCATGCATGAGAGAGACTTATCAGCACGGAGGGGTCTCAATTTTTGTTAAGAGTAACTAAAACCCAACAGAATAGAGGTCCAAGATCTCAATGGATAAATGAGTGTGTGTATGTTTAATAAGGAATTGTGAATTTCCTTTGGTGTTTGTATTTTTAAAAAATTATTGTATTTTGCACAACCGAGTTTCACGTCAATTGGTAGTTATAAATGGCAGTGTTGCTCTCTTTGGTTGGCGCTGAATATGGCAGTCAATATGGTCGCCTTCCTTAATCCTAATTATGTTTGCTCTAGAGTCGCCAGGTATCTCTCGATACCGCCACAAGGTTCAAAGCCGAATACTGATCAAAAGAGCCAATACACCAGTTAGTTAGTTCAAAGTCAATACTATTTACTTACACACACAGTAAGAGCTACACATGCATGAGATACTACAGACTAAACTATCACTACTGCTAAAGCCTATACTTAGCTTCCAGTGCCCACTCAGTCAGAGGAACAATGGCCGTTGTTCGGATCTGAGGCTGCTGGGGTCGAAGTGGTAGAGGGGAAACAGATAAGGTCGTCCGTCTGGTAACGAGCGTTGACCTTGGACTTACTTGCTTCTGGTGCAGCTGGTGGACGCGTCTCTCCGCTGTGAGAGCCAAGTCCAAGAGAGCGATTCTCTCTCGGGGCCTTCTTATACCCGAAGGGGCTTCGCGTGCTTTTGGGCGGCCTTAAACTTGGCCCCAATCAATTGGGCCGTATCTTGATCACTCGTATTGATCTTGACCAATAAAGGGGCGGGTGCCCTGATGGCTGGGTGTGTCCTAGGTGGCCGTTGGCCTGCTTTGTTTTCTGCTTTCGGTTTGGGGAACTGGCGCCGTGAGGTCTGGGGCCAGATCGGTTACTTAAGTATCTCACTTTGTTCCCGGAGATGGGCCATCCATATGCTAATTGGCCTACAGTTTGAGTCTTGTCTGGGAGCTGCGGCTCCAATATGCAGACAGGCTCTGTGCCTGCTTGCTTTCTTAACATTGTCCATTTTTCACTGCAATCTTTGCAAATGTCCATTTTGTATTCTGGAAGTGGCCATCCCAGATGGCTACACTAGGCAGAAATGTCATCAATATTATGAGGTAGTAAATCAGTATGTTCAGAACTAAATTGGTCTCAGAATAAACAGATACTGAAGTTTTTGAAACTGAGTGCTGAAATTGACACTGCATAGCTCCACATGGTCCTAGTGCCTGAGAATCAGAAGAATGTCACCAGCAAAAAAAAATGATGTTTCGAATGTTAAATACATTGAAGAAGGAGCTTTGGAGAATAAAGATATTGGGCCAAAAGTTAAATGAAGAGAATTACTTGCAGTATCAGGAAATGAGAATCTGATGACAGGAAAAGATTTGATAAAAATTGATGCAGGATAAATTAAGATATTAAAAATAATTGATAGTACAGAGGAAGTGTGGGTGAAGCTACCAACTAAAACTGCAGGAAAAATAATTAGTGAAGCTGTAAAATGTAAAGATAAGATCATTCAGAATCTGGGTAAACATACAGTTGAATTAGAGAAGCATTGTGTCTGGAGCAAAAGAAATTGTATCACAATTAAAACACATGACCCAATTGGTGGAAAGACAGTGAATTAAAACCCGTTAGCAGCATTGATTGGACAGATGACGAAGTTAAAATGTCATGTTTTGAACTTACCTTCATAAAAATCCGGTCGTAATCAAAATAAAGTAATTAAAGTAAATGCAGTAGCAATATCAGGAATGTATCGGGGTAAGGTTTCGACCAGATTGGTTCACTGAGTGAGAAAAGGAGGAGGAGTTTGAGATTCTTCGAATCTCACTCAGGGGTGCAATGCCAGAAGAAGGAGGCTTAACTGGCCTTAATTGTATGAAGGACATAAAGGATAAGGAAAATAAACCAGTTCAAAAAGAAAAAGCAAAGAAATGGTGGCAAAAGAAATCCGGACGTACTGGAGAGGGCACTTCTGGAGAATCGAAATGAAAATAGAAAGTACAAGTTAAAGAATAGGGCCCCCTCCACCCTTGACCTGTTCATTTGATTTTTCAGATGGAAAAAATAAATAACAGACAAACCAGTTCACAAGAAGGAAGAGAACTACACTCCAGAAAATAATGTTTTAAACAGTATTGGGGGAAAACTAATGATACAATTGGCTACATATTCGAGGGAATTAAATAACAGAGCCCGGACGAAAACTTTACGGGTTAGAAACAAATCAAAATATCAAATTATTACTGAACAGTGAAACCTCTGGTCGGACATCTTTAACTGGATATCAGCTGATGGATGATCTGCGGTCTCCATGGGGTATGTACTACGTGGTGGAGTTATTAAGGGTCTCGGCAGACAGCAGTGATTGACGAGGAACCCCAACATGAATTTTTGTAGCTTGATGCCAAGGTGGGAAAATTATTACCAATGCAGCAAACCATATTGCATTGGCGAGCTCTAATAGTCATTAAGGAAGAAATGTCATGTAAATTGGTAGGGACTATTATGTTATGATAATGGGGGTATGTGTGCCGTTCGAGAACTTGATCAGCATTTCTAAACTGTGTGAATGTTTTAATAGAGGGGGAATAGTGGTAGTTTAGTGTGTTTTCTTGATTTAACTGCATAGAACATCACGAATAATATTGATGTTGTTAACATGCCATATTTAGTATGTAATGACTATTGGTCCCAAAGCCACGAAGGGATGTGTCGATATTGTGCTTTATTTTTAGTATTGAAATTGTGATAACAGTTGCAAATATGAAAAGTTGTAACACATGGTCTGTTTGTGTGGTTAGGTGATGAGTAATGTGTTAAGATAAGACTTAATTTTTTTTTACTGTGTATTTAACTACTGGGAGAATTTATTTGGAAAAAGTGACAGTTCGATGTGATTTTGCGAATACTGTTGGCTTATTATGTTGCAAATGTTGCAATGGAAAATATACACTTTCATGTTGTAAGGGAAATGATGACAGACGAAAGGGATTTGAAGGAAATTTGTCAGAAAGATATTCTCTCATGTACACCAGGGGCTGGCAGACATACATGATTCAGGACAATGTTAGACATTAATGTGAGGAAGTCAGGAATAGAAGCAGGATCAATTGAACCTTTTAAATGAATGAAGCAAGGGAATCAGTGGGTGGTACATGATATCATAATTTACCATTCCAATGAGAAATGGAAAGCAATTTGGATGATGGAAAAATGGGACACTAGAGAGCCAGTGATGGACAAAAGACCTTTTTGGTGACTGATGGACTGAGTTGTGTTCTGACTTTAAGGGACATGAGGAAGTTTTTACGGTGCTGCTACCCCAAGGAAGTAAAATGCTTTGGAGGTAAGTGGAACACATGGATATAGCTATTGGGTTACCTTCCTGAGCGGCTGCAGCTATGGTTCACGGTAATTGGACTTGAGGAAAGAACAAATAAAGACTCTTACTGACACTGGTCTGTGATATGGATACATTTACAAATTGATTTTGGTGCACAATTTAAAATCACAACATGTACGTACAAATGGGAAAGATCGGGGATAAATGTTAGTCAGTATAATTGGATGGGGGGGGGGGGATAATTGACCAAATGATATAGTTATGCTTCAAATGTCAAGATGGGGTGTAATTGATAATATGGAAAGATGTGTCATTTGAAACATGGAAGTCTGGCAATATCTGGTCTGAGAGAAACATGAGAGAATACAGGGAAAGATCCCATGAAGGGTTAACAGCAGCTGCAAAGAGCAGGATTATAAAATGCAGATTCTTTCTCCCAAACAGGATTTTTGTATGAAGCTAAAAACAATGGCTCACACCTTCATTGAAACTAACCCTCTTAGTAAGCATCTGGAAAAGCATGGATGAGGGTTTCAGTTGAGCTAGATGATAAATGTAAACCTTTCAAGTTATAACTAAGTGGATTTTTAGCATACAGTTAAAAGCAATGATTCACACCTTCATTGAAGTAAAATCAGCAGATAGAAAAGACTGACTAGGGAGGCAAATATATAGGTGTGAAATTCTGCTAACATCAAGTAAATTAAAGAAAACTGGAGACTATCAGTCTATGAGAAACATAATTTAAAGCTAAAATCAAAGTCAAAATTATGAGCTGGGGGACACAATTGGAAAATAAAACTATAGAAATGATAGGGACCAAGATTCGCACCCCTCTTGAAATCAAAACATTTTGAACATCACAAAGCACACTGTAATCAGATCTGAGGGCTGAGGTCATGTCAAAATGAATACTTAGTCGTGTTAGAAAAATTTAGATTACATACCTTTTACAATCCAAGTGAAATAAAAGTTACTTTACAATAAAGTCATAATAACTTAGAAAAATATATAAACCTGAAGAAAGGGGACCGCCAGCAGAGCCAGGTCTCACAACTCGGTACATGGGAAAGATAGGACATAGCAACCGAGCTCACCAGCGAATACATCAAAAGAAGACCAGATTTTAAAAAGATTGATTGTCAAGTTGGGCCTGAAGGTCCCTTCAACCAACCAGGAGGATCCAGAAGCAAGATCTTTTTACTTTTCTGTAAAGACAGTGATTTCATCTTTTAAAAGAAAAACATATATAATAATAAAATAACTTAAAAGTTTTAACCCGTAACAGTGGTTATTAGCCTACTTTACTTACTTAGCAACGCAGGACCCAGGATATAAATGCTACAAAGGGTAAAGTTCTTCGGTGAAGGTATGGGTTATACCGGAGGATAACTTGAAAATATAGTTTGATCTGAATAGCACCCACCAAAGCCTGCATCGGAGTCAGGGAGTGAGAATCCCTGTTCACCATTTAGAATATCGACCCTTTTTGGTATAGGGGGAATTCTAAGAATAGTGGTGAGTTTTTAACTTCACGGTAGATTCCTACAATTGGCGTAGTCGGCAAAAGGGGAGAAGCGCAGAGTTGGAGGAAATCAGAAGACCAAAGAAAGGCCAGAAGGGCGAAGACTCAAAGACATCGATCCGAAAACGGCTAGACTGGGGTAAGAAAATCTCTTTTTTCACCCATTAAAAGTCTTAAAGCCGTAACGGCTCGTGCTTAGACCCCTTAAGTAAGGACCTTTTAAGAAAGAGTTATTCAATCGGGTGCAGGCCGTACAACTAAATAAAACGCAACTGAACAGTTTCGGTCGTGTCATCTTCAAATTACACAAATTGTTTACAACCAAAAAATTGGGTGTAAGGCTGGATTTATGACAGACAAAATCCTAAAATAGATTCAGTTCCTTCAAATGGTTGAGAACTACTTCCCACAACTTCAAGGGGAGTTCGCGCTGTACCAGATGTCTTTGTTGACGATATATTGGGAGACCTTAGATCGTCAGTTTATAGACATTTTGGATTGTCTAAAGTAGCTACGAAAATTGAATCAAAATATGACACTCCTAAAGGACAATGGTTCCTTGACGACATCAAAAGGTTTCAGGAAAAACCATATGATTGACCAAAAAGAAACCTATGAAATGGTCTTTTACAGTAATGACACAGCTCCATAAGCAGCAAGAAACAGTCACAAACACAAAACACAATTGCAAACTTAAAACTGCCAAAGAAAAACTAGCGGCAGTCATTGATCAATTGCAAGGTGCAAAATCGAAGCTCGAAAAATCTGATCAAATTGAAAAACTATTGGCAGACTCAAAATGCAGAACTCAGCTATTACTATTACAAATTGATGAACTCCAGAAGAGAAATACTGACTCAGAATCCAAACTTCAACAGTTAATATCAGAAAATTATGGTCTTAAAAGTAAAAATTGCCAGTTACTTGAGGAAAAATGTATTTTGGAAAGTGACATGGACACCATGAAATGTCATAACAAACTGCTCAAAAGCCTTCAAATCTGTCTTTAAAACCTCAGCAATACTCTCCAAAGCAAACAGCTCCACTAACAGTAAGTGTTGAAATGATTTTAACTAAGGCCCGAGCTGTACCAGCGATATTTAAATCAGATCCTGCATTATTGCAAGCTGCTACTGACATAAAAACAATGAATACTCTGATCTGAATTCCACAAGGGGAGTCTGGCCAAATAGACTATCTGTCCGTTCCGGGCTCAAGGACCCTTTCCCCCCAGAACAAACCGTTATCTTACTCTGAGACCGACCACGATATGCTGCTGTCCCCTATCTAAAAGCCTCTCATGGCAGCTTTAATAGACTCTGAGATTGTTAAACAAGAAAAGCCTGTTCAGTTGAACAATGAGCCTAGTGGCAAACAAAGTGCAATACAACTTAACCCATTAAGCACCAAACAGCTTGGAGTTGAAGTGATAAAGACAACAGCCTGGGTTTTAAACCATTTAAAAGATCTCACAAACAATGATGAAATGTTTGAAACAGTTTGGAAGGTGTTTTCTGGAATGGAACTCCAGCCAAAAGAGTAAAACTGTGAAATGAGTGCATTAGGATAATTTAAAACCCATTTAGTCACTGGGTTAAGACCAGAACTGTCTGCAGCTTTAAACTTGATCCTACCCAGACCTCAGTCCCAGTCTGAAACAGCAACTGCTAAAAATAGCACATCAATCGTTGCTTCTCCTCAAAAAAGGCAAAAATTACGCAACACAATAGCTTGTTGCCAAGAAGTGTTAACTTGAGAAAGAAAAACTGTCATTATTTTGAATTATGTTTATTAATTATTGTAAAAAATTAACAAATCTTGTTAGATGTGTTTTTTAACAGATTAACAGCCGGCAAATTCATCTA
The DNA here is from genome assembly GCF_047496885.1 of Scyliorhinus torazame. Lineage (NCBI taxonomy): Eukaryota > Metazoa > Chordata > Chondrichthyes > Carcharhiniformes > Scyliorhinidae > Scyliorhinus > Scyliorhinus torazame. Next base: position 256,953,095 of record NC_092713.1, read on the forward strand.
TAGAAAACTAAGTTAATTCAGCGCAAGATTGATTCAGTCATATATTCAATAAGTTATTGTGTTTGATATTTTAAAATAAATGTTTAAAATTAGCTTAGAAATTAAAACTTCAGACAATGTGGAAGCTGTTTTTTAAAAATCCCTGATTCTTTTTAAAAGATATTAAAACCAAGACAGAGGCTTGAAAAGCAAATCCATGAAGAGAACACACCGTTCTAAGACAGTTGATAGGGGGAATTTGGCAGCAATCCAACTTTTACTCCCAGTCCATTCGAGTGACATATATATAAAAAGTTTGAGAAAGATGAAAATGGCATCATTCCAAGCTATACGCCCCTTTGTTTCTGCAGGGAAATTAATCTTTTCAACAGACTTTTGTGTATAATCCAGAAGATGTCAAAGACTTGGCAATACACATCCAATACCAAGTTTAAAAAAACTTGACCAACCCTTTGATTACACTCTTTGGGGTTGGCTCTCCGGATGGTTGGGTGGCACAGGAATTAACATTATTCAGGGACATTTCCTATTTTGCATATTTGGACTTATCATTTACGTACTAATGTTGTTGGTCAGATACTTTGGCTAATGCATGCCTACCCATAGTTCCCCACCAATCCACATGGTTCATATTAATTCATATGCACCACTAGCCAATAACATCAAAATGGAAAGTTTCTGTTGAACTATTATTTACTGCATTATAATTCATTTATTAGTGAATTATTATTAATAATTTTATTACTGAATTACATAATTAATTTTGCTAATCATTTTACCAATTATTACTAAATCATATACTCAACGTCTGTTATTTTGCTGTATAATCATTTTTTTGGTATACATGAAATTATTATTATTAATCGTTTATTACTGAATTATGTAATCATGATATCAATGTATTAAGCAATTTATCAATTTTTACTAAGTAATTTCCCTTCTCTATCTGGACTACCCGCTCAAAGAAATAAACGTGCCCTCAGTGCACGAGACACAATATGCTAAAATTATTCCTTTTTATTGGGAAATAAGGGTAGCCAACGAACTAAATAAAATAACAACCATCATACAAGATGTAGCTGACTACACTGCCACTGCCCTAGATACAATCTCTGATGAAATGCGAGCAATTCGAACTGTGGCACTACAAAATTGAATGGCACTTGACTATGTGTTAGCCGAAAAAGGTGGCACCTGTGCCCTGATTGGTGTGGAGTGTTGTACTTTAATTTCAGGTAATTAAAAAAAAAGTTAAAGATCTGGCAGCACACATTGAAAAGGAAGTCAGAAGGCTTGATGCACCCTCAGATACCTCTATCTGGGAGAAACCTTGCGGGTGGTCGGGACCCATAGGAATGTTCACAGTAAGAATAATCTTCTTCTTCTGTGTAGCAGGATTCATCATTTACATGACATTCCTGGTGATCAAATGCGTTAGCCAACTATTCACTAAACGCAGGGCCCCAACAATTAGAATGATTCACACTAACCCCACTGCACCACCATTAGATTAAATATAACTACAATATTACTGTTCAACTGTTACTAACCTATCAATTATTTGACTGTATTACTAACATATTGCTGAAAGATTAATACTGAATCAGTAGAATCAAATTCAATTAATTGATTAATTGTTATTGTATAATATTAATTCGTTAAGAATTTTAATAAATTTTGTTGTAATGCCTGAAATGCAATGCTTGCCTGCTCTATTTGTTGAAGGTTGTTTTCAAAATCAGAAATCATCAAAGACAATATGAAATAGTTCCTCTTCGCGCTTTTACCTATCCTTTCGCATTGCTCCTTCCTTTTTAATTTATTATGATATATCTCACCTAATCTTTCAATTTATCAAAGGGTGGATTGAAGGGAACTGGCTATATCTGATGGGTAAAAGGGTAATTGATTTAGCCATTTTAATGTAAATACTAAAGCCCAGTTTAAAATCCATTTTAAAATGGATTTCATCATTACAAAATCATACAGCTTGCAGAATTTGCAGTGGCAAAGCACAGAATGTGAAACATTTTAAAAAGCTAGCTAAAGCTTATGCAACATTTTACTGATATCATGAACTGACCATTGTTCTAATAGCAAAAGCTATGCAGCCATACCCAAGGTCGCCATGACGACATGAACACCCCATTGTTCAGAATACAGATAATAGCGCAGTGCAATAAACCAGTGAAAACTAGAATTGATTAAAAGGATATATCACATTCCAACACACACAAACATCTACAAATGCAACATATCCGAATATAAGTTGCATATTGATGATTGACAACTAACCATCCAAGCCAATCAGCACATTGCAGGGGTAGGGACAGATGAAGTCAGACTGATAACATTTTACTTAAAGATAGAGGTTTGGGAAGCCATTTTCCATCCAGGATCACTCTATACCTTTTGCTTAACTACTCGCTATCCTTATTTCATATTTTCATATTTCCATTCTAACTCTTGAAGTTCACGCAATGTCATGCTTCCCCCCTCCCCCCCCCAAAAATAAAATAAATAAATATACGAGACTACACTTAAACCGCACGGTAGATTCCTACAGGAACATATGAATTAGGAGCAGAAGTAGGCAATTCAGCCCTTCGATCTTGCTCTGCCATTCAATCAGATCATGCTGATCTCTTCCTGGTCTCAAATCCACCTCCCTGGCTGTTCCCCATATCCCTTTAACCCATTTTAAATTATAACCATCTCCTTACTGAAAACATTTAATGATTCAGACTCCACCGCACAATGGAGCAGTAGTTCCAAGAATTCATCATCCTCTGCGAGAAGTAGTTCCTACTCATCTCAGTTCTAAATCTACCGCCTCTTAACCTATATCTGTAACCTCTTGTTTTGGACTATCCCACAAGGGGGAACATTTGATCTATGCTTATTTTATCAATTCCTCTTAGTATTTATATACCATGATCAGATCCCCTCTCATTGTTCTAAACTCCAGTGAGTATAAGCCCAAACTGTTCAATCTCTCCTCATACGTCAGCCCTTTCATCCCCAGAATCAATTTGGTGAACCTCTGAACAGCCTCCAATGCCACCACATCATTCTTGAAATAAGGGGACCAAAACTGGACACAATACTCCAAATGTGGTCTCACCAACACCCTATACAATTGCAACATCACTTCTCTACTTTTATACTCCAGCCCTTTTGCAATAAACATTAAATTTGCCTTTTTTATGACATACGATTCGTTCATACTGACTTTCTGCGATTCATGAACAAAGACGCCCAGATTCCTCTGCCCAGATGCATTTTGCATCTGCGTTCCATTTCGATAATAATTTGTCTTTCTATTTTTCAGCCAAAGTGGATAACTTCACACTATCCACATTAAACCTCATCTCTTAATTTGGCCCATTTTCCTAGCCTTTCTATATCCATCTGTAAACTCTTTTCTCCTCTTCACTGCTTGCTTTACCACCTATTGTGGTATCATCTGCAAATTTTGCTATGTTATGCTCTGTCCCTCCATGCAGATCACTTGTATAGATTATGAACAGTTCAGGTCCGAGGACTGACCCCTGCAGCACCCCGCTAGTTACATTTTTCCAGCCGGAGCTGGACACATTTATCCCGACACTCTGCTTTCTGCCAATCAGCCATTTCTCAATCCAATCTAGTACTCTGCCCCCAATCCCCTGCATTTTCACCTTCTGGATCAGTCTTTTATGCGGCACCTTGTCAAATGCCTTCTGGTAGTCTAGATATACCACTTCCATAGGTTCCCCATCCACCTTGCTGGTTACATCCGCAAAGAACTCAAGCAAGTTTTTCAAGCTAAACTTACCCTTCATTAAAAACCCATGCTGACAATGGTGGATAGAGCTTTGTCTTTCCAAATGTTCAGTCATCTATAATAATAATAACAATAATCTTTAATGTCATAAGTAGGCATACATTCACACTGCAATGAAGTTACTGTGAAAAGCCCCTGGTCTCCACATTCCGGCACCTGTTCGGGGGCACAGTAGCATAGTGGCTAGCACAGTTGCTTCACAGCTCCAGGGTCCCAGGTTCGATTCCTGGCTTGGGTCACTGTCTGTGCGGAGTTTGCACTTTCTCCCCGTGTCTGCGTGGGTTTCCTCCGGGTGCTCCAGTTTCCTCGCTCAGTCCAAAAATGTGCATGTTAGGTGGATTGGCCATGATAAATTGCCCTTAGTGACCAAAAAGGCGGAATTGGGAGGGGTTACTAGGTTACAGGGATAGGGTGGGGGGTGGGCTTAGGTAGGGTGCTCTTTCCAAGAGCCGGTGCAGACTCGATGGGCCAAATAGCCTCCTTCTGCACTCTAAATTCTATGATACACAGAGGGAGAATTCAGAATGCCCCAAATTTCCTAATAGCGCGTCTTTCGGGACTTGTGGGAGGAAACTGGAGTACCTGGAGGAAACCCATGCAGACACGGGGAGAACGAGCAGACTCCACACAGTGACCCAAGCTGGGAATTGAACCTGGGACCCTGTGAAGCAACAGTGCTACCCACTGTGCTGCCGTCTCTTCCTTAATTATTGATTCCAGCAACTTCCCCACCACAAAGATCTATATTTTCCTACATTTTGCCTCTCTCCCTTTTTGAGTAGGGGCATCGTGTTAGCATAAATCCAATCCACTGGGACCTTTCCGGAATCCAGGAAATTTTGAAATATCATAACCAATGCATCCACTATCTCTGCTGCCACCTCCCTTAATATCCTAAGGTGCAGGCCATCAGGCCCCGGAGACTTATCTGCCTTTAATACCATTAGTTTATTCAATACTTTCTCTCCAGTGATAGTTATAGTACCAAGTTCCTCTGCATTAACTACAGCTTTTGGAAATCTTTTATTATCCTCGACCGTGGAGACAGAGACAAAATATTGGTTAACTGCCTCCGCCATCTGTGTGTTCCCCATTATTACCTCACCAGTATGGTCCTCTAAAGGGCCAGCATTTACTTCAGCTATTCTCTTCCTCATTATATACTTATAGAAGCTTTTGGTATCAGTGTTTATGCTTTCTGCTAGTTTCCTTTCATAGTTCATCTTTGCTCTTTTGATTTTAATTTAGCAGCCTTTTGCTGAATCTGAACGTCCCAATCCTCCAGCTTGCCACTAGCTTTTGCAGTGTGGCATGCCTTAGTTTTTTCCTTTATGTCTGCTTTGACTTCCTTTTTTAGCCATGGAACGTTTTTTTCCCCTTTTATAATTCCTCTTCCTCTCAGGAATATACTTTAATTGAGAGGTATTTAATATCTTCCTGAACATTCGCCATTGCTCCTCAGCCGTCCAGCCCTCAATTATTTGTGCCCAGTCCACTTGGGCCAACTCTTTCTACAGGCCTGTATAATTACCTCTGCCCACCTCTAAAACGGTCTTTTTTCCCTCAATCTGAACTTGAAATTCTAGCATGCTGTGATCACTTCGTCCAAGCGAATCCTTAACGATAAGACTATTTATCAATCCTTTTTCGTTACATAATCTAAATCTAAAATAGCTTGCTCTGTGGTTGGCTCCATAACATATTGCACAAAGAAACAATCCCTCATACACTCTATAACATCTCCCTCAAGACTCCCCTTGCCAATTTGATTAGTGCAATCAATATGCATGTTAAAATCACCCATGATTACCATTGTGCCCTTCTCACAAATCCTCATTATTTCTTGGTTTATACAATGCCCCACTTTGGAAGTGTTGCTTAGGGGCCTGTAAATTACTCCTACCACAGAGTTTTTTTCCCTTGTTTTGTATTTCTGCCCAGATCAATTCCACATTTTGCCCCTTAGTGCCAATAACACTTCTTATTACAGCTTTGATGTAATAAGAAGTGATCTTTAGCCAATAAAGCAACTCCACCTCCTGTTCCATCCTGTCTATCCTTTCTGAATACTGAGTAAAGTTGAACATTCAACTCCCAGTCCCGGTCCTCCTGCAACCATGTTAAATAAGAACTAGGAGCAGGAGTAGGTCATCTGGCCCCTCGAGCCTGCTCCGCCATTCAATGAGATCATGGCTGATCTTTAAATGATGTTTCAGTGATTTCCACAAAGTTATACCCATTTGTCTCAATCCTCACAACGCATTGCCGCAGTCGTCTGTACCCGCATCGAATGGCTCCAGTTTCCCTATATGTGGCTGTGTGCTGGCTGAAGAGCGGCCTCCCGAGGCCTTTCAAAAGCGGTCCAGGTTTTCAGCACTTGGCGCCGACGGCAGCTCCACTTGATCCTCAAAACGATAAGTAGGATGCGAAAACTGGGTTTATTAACATAAATAAACTAGACTACTCCACTCCCGAATGGTTGTCCCACCCCTATCTTCACTTCGGTTGGGGTTTTTATACATTACAGACTCCCCTCGTTAAGTGGAAGCTCCGACCCGTTACCGGGGGAGTTCGTACTCAGCAGAAGTAACGGGGAACCTGATGGTCCACACCCCGTGACCTCCATGAAAGTTGTAACACAAATCCAATTGTTTTTACAGAAGCTCTGACCTAATGACCAGACACACACGTGGGGACATACGTTGACATGGTGCAGAATCTTGAGCCCTCACTCGCCATCCATGGATTCAGCAACACGGGGGTAAACTCTCACCGGAATCGGGAAATGCTAATGGAAGACCAATAGTTCATTGGTTTGTGGTGGCCGGAGAAAAGTGGAGAATTATGGGGGTGGGGTTTGCTGCCAATTAATGTCGGCGGGGCGAATGCTGGTGATGATTGCCAGGGGAGGGGTGGGTGGGAAGAGCACTGAGATTTCCATCCTGTGGGCTGGGGGCTGTTAGTCTGCAGCATTAGTTGGGTGCCCTTTAAAGATGGTGCCCTGATCTGTGTGGAGCTGGTTCCCGGCTCTGAGGCCCCGCCCCGTCAGAATAATGCTGTAAACCACATCCACTCACTTTTTCTTGACAAAGGGTCTCAAGGTTCCGTGAGTAAACTAGGGCATGATCAAATAGCCACGCTATGCATGAAAAGCAGCACGACATGGCGCAATGTGGCCGATAGAAGCCGGAAGACCCCACTCCCAGGATCTACTCAGCTCGCAAAGCCTCGCGCGATCTAATGGGATCTTGCGAGATTGTGCGATGCAAATTCCTCCCATTGTGGGCATTGTATTTGGCAAATCTGCATATTAGAGCGAGACAGCTAGTTTCACTCGAATATGCAGTTTCTCGAGGCACCCGAGGCGCTGGGATCTATCTTCTTTGCCTCGGAGACCTTGGGCGAGTGCCGTTCAGTACTTGTCTCACAAATGGTGACCAGAGGGAACGGCATTCATGAGGATCTCCTAGGGGATCAGAGGCCCCAGGTGCCCTGGTGGCACCCTGTAACTACTGGTGCTGTCTGGGCACCCTGGCAGTGCCAGCCTGGCACTCTGACAGCGCCACCTGGGTGCCGGCCTTGCACTGCCAAGGTGCCCAGGTGACACTGCCATTTGGCAGGGGCACTGCCAGTGTGCAGACTGGCATTTGTCACATGGCTGGGGGTGCCAGGGGGTCTCTGGGGCCTCCTTCTAGTGCGTTGGGGCTTTTTGGGGGGGGGGGGGAGGGAGGGAGGGAGGGAGGGGTCGCTCAATGGTGCCCCGATCTCTCGCTACACTGAGGAGTTCCGGTGAGTGGCGCTTCTGCGTGGCCTCGGCTGCCTGCTGAGACCCGCTATCTAACCTGGGTGATATTTGATAGCGGACCTCAGACCCTTGACGGGAACATTATGTGGAATGGGTTCAGGTTCCCTCTCTGATGCACAGACAACCACACTTTGGTCGTGGGAATATTCCCAGTGCTGGAGCCCAGCTCTAGGGTGTTTGATTGTTGGCTGCTGCCTTTGTGGTGTTGATGCCTCCAGGTTCAGGCAAAGTGTCCAGGCCTCACAGTTGGATTGGGATGCGAGGCAATAACTCTCTCCTGCGATATGACACGTGTACCCACGAGATTTCACTCAAGAGCTGTAAAGTGCTTATATAATTACCATTGCTAATTTAAAAAAAAATCATTTATGGGATGCGGGCATCCCTCGTTAGACCAGCATTTAATGCCCATCCCTAGTTGCCCTTCAAAAGCTTGTGGTGAGCTGCCTTCTTGAACCGCTGCAGTCCCTGAGGAGTAGGTACATCCATGGCGATATATTTCCACATCAGGGTGGTGAGTGACTTGGAGGGAAACCTCCAAATGGTGAGGTTCCCAGGTATCTGCTGCTCTTGTCCGAGATGGCAGCGGTCGTGGGTTTGGAACGTGTTGTCTAAGGAACCTTGGTGAGTTACTGCAGTGCATCTTGAAGATCTGATAGATGGAAATCTTCTTACCTGTATAAGACTATAATCAGCCCCACACACACGCCCTCTGCCCATCTATATCCCCCATGCCATCCCATGTCCCCACCCATTCCCATGGCCCCTTACACCATTATGCCAACCCATGCCCTTTACCCACCCCATTGTTCCTCATACACCCATGCCAACAGTGTGGCAACTCATGACCCTATCATCAGCCTTTGCCCTTATCCCTTCTTTGCCAACTTACCCACTATCAACTAGACAGTTCTTTGCCAGTTGGACACTTCCAATAAGTTTGCACCGAAAAGTGCATGACAATGTTCACTTTTCACAATCCCTAACGTCCTCTCCCAAAAGAGCATATATAAACGGGTACCTTTACTATCCAAAGGGGTACGTACCCCTCCTATCCAAATGAATCCAACTTCAGACTTCCTCATACCTGGTCTGATCTGCACACTTTCTGAGTTTCACATTTCCAGGCCTACCAAGATCCCATTTCAGTGGAGGCAGCTGATGATTTAAATGGGCAGCTCCATAGCCTGACATGCTCAAACTCTGGCCTGACTCCAGTCACAACCTCACAAAGATGGGAAATGCTGTGTTCTGGGGCTGGACTTAGAAATTCTTGCCATTTCCAGGATTTATGCCATGCTGATGTGATGTAAATCTGGGCCCTGATTTGTTATGTTCTAGGTGTTACATAAGTGGCTTCCTTGTGGTGCACTTGACAAAGGAAGATTCAGATGTGGAGATAACTTCAACACGTTTATTAAACTATTTACACTTCTATTACTCGGGTTCAACACTACTGCTAATCCTACTATAGCTACCCAGACTGACTAACTTGCTGCAATCCACGTGGTGGGTGTAATATTGAATCAACCCTGTGTCTCTACTCACTGACTGTTTCCACTGGAAAGAGGCAGATCATGTGTGTGGTGTCCTTTATATATGGTAATGCCCTCTTGTGGTCGTGTCACCTGTGTGTATCGTGAATGTCCATTGGTCATGTCCTATCTAACTGATCTATTGGTTGAGTGTGTTTGTGTGATGTTTCTGGTGCTCCCTCTAGTGTCTAGCTAACCTACATGCATTTACATTGATGCACATCACCACATCCCCCCCTTTTTTATATGTTACATATTTTCTGTACACTTTGAGAAAATTGAACAAAAACAGGTAGATAGGTTAAGGTATATAAAGGTCATGGGAACAGTGATTAAACAATAAGTCCAAATCATTCGTGTGAGTCCAAAAACCATCAATCATCATGGTCACATGTCTCCTGTGCCACAGGAACCAAGAAGTGGTCAAATCACTTCGCTGTCTGATTTGGAGTCCCTTTCTTTTTCGATGTTTGTGATGATGCTGTCGGATGGCATCTTGTAGCTGATAAGGTGTTGACGTTGAAGAGGTACCAGCAACAGTATCATTCGAGGTCATGGATGTGCCATGTTGTGAAGTTGGATAAGACTGTACATACTGGTTCTGGCCACATGCTGTGCAGGGAGGGTGATCCTGCTGAGAACCGTTGAAGTTTGTCGAATTGGAAACAGAATTGCTGCTCGCGTAAATACCTGGTGATGGTGTGAAACTAGAACCTTGTATCTGATGGGAACATGCCGTCTGGCCAGGCTGGGGTGCAGCAAATCCTGGGCTGTAACTAAGGCATCCAGACTGTAGTGCAGATTGCGCTTGCGGTAGTCCTCCTTTGGTCTTGATTCCATTAGTGGGCAATCCGTAGTGCTGGCCTGTTTGAGAATATGTTGCATAGACTGCTTGCTGCTGCATGCCTGAATACTGGGTTTGTCCAGCATGAGCTGTCATTCGCTGTACTGCTGGTGTGGAAAAAATGTGTGGATATAGCTGTGGTGAATATTGGTGTATTCCTCTTGGACTGTAGCCGCTGCCTGTTATTACTGACCCAGTGTAATTGTTAAGTGATCCATCTCCTGTCGTTGTGGCATCTGCTGTCACCCTGAGCGTGCCATCACTGAGGTTGCGGCACTCCCTGTCTGGAGTAAAGTCCGGCTTATGTGAATCAGAGTCGGCGTTTGGTTGCTCCCCATCTGGAGTCTGGTCTGTTTTAACTGAGTCAGTGTTGTCTTGTTGATGCTCCCCGTCCGGAGTCTTAGCAGGTTCACTGGAGTCAGTTGAGATTTCTTGAAGCTGCACGTCTGGAGTCGGAACATACAGGAATGCATTGACTTGTGGAGAGGTTCGAGCAAATGAGGGTGGAAGTATCGTGGTGTCACCGTAGTCACCAGTGGTCTCACAGTGATCGTCGAGTGCCTCTGTGCACACTAGCTGAGGTCTGTCACTTTGCACATCTTGCCTGGGAATTGGGATGCTGTCGTCACTCATCTCACATAGTGTGGGTAGATCCTCAGTAGCTGCTTGTTGTTCACTTGGGTTGGGTAAATTGTCAGAGTCTTCATCTGGTGCCGCAAACAATGTGGGTGGACTGTCATTGTCTTGCTGTTGTCCTTCATTTGGCCTTGGACCGTCATCGTCGCTTTGTTCTTCACTATAGCATGATAGACCGTCATGGTCGTCCTGCTGTGCACTGGAGCGTGGTAGACTATCATAGTCTTCTTGCTGTTCACTTGAGTATGGCAGACTTGCATCGTCTGGCGCTAGTTGGTCAGAGGAGGTTGCTAGACCCTCATGGTCTTGGTCCTGCAAGGACTGCGCGTCGGAGTCTTGCGTTGCTTCTATCGTGGAGGCTGTCCACGAGTTCGCTGCGGAGGCTTGTGACACTGGAGTCACATCTTGTGTGTGTAAGGACTGCGCTCTGGAGTCTTGCGTTTCTTCTATTGTGGAGTCTGCCCTCGAGCTCGCTGTGGAGGCTTGTGACACTGGAGTCACTTCTTGTTCATGCAAGGCCTGCGCTCTGGAGTCTTGCGTTTCTGCAATTGTGGAGTCTGTCCATGAGCTCACTGTGGAGGCTTGTGACACTGGAGTCACTTCTTGTTCATGCAAGGACTGCGGTGTGGAGTCTTGCATGTCTTCTTTCGTAGAGTCGGGAACCCTGAGCGGTGAGTGGACCACGCTCTGTGTGGCAGCAGGCCATTCTCTGTGGGCTTGTATCGCTCTCTGTCTCTTGGTTTCAGGCTGCAGCATCATCCTGCACTCACGAGTCATATCTGCTGGGCTGAAGATCCCCAAATCCGAAGAATTCGTCGTCGGGGTCGTCAATGTGCAACACGTATAGTTGCGGTTTCGGATTTGGTACTGGGGTAGCCTCCCAAGGTGAAAGGTTCGTCTGAGTCATTGTCTTCTAGGACCATATCATCACTGTTTGCGGCGGAGCTGGCATTGGGCTCGCGAGGTCCAGAGAAAATGTAAAGATCGGTATCGAAGTATTCAAGGTCGGAATCATCGGTTTGGGCGTAGGTAATTGCTTGGTGCAGGGTTCTTCGGAGGTTAATTTCATTTCCTGGTTCAATTTGAGGCATTGTGCTGTCATTACAGGTGAAGGAAGGTTGTTTTACGGCTTTAAAAGATTGTTTCATTGATTTGGGATGTTTCCCCTTTAAATGGGCATGGTCCGGGGCCTCTGACGTCATGATGCATGTGACATCATACGTAGGAAGCGTTTGCGCATGCACAAATCGCTGCTCCTGTACCAATGGCCGTTGTCGTGATTGCGGACATTCCTGTTCTGTGCGCTTCTCGCACAAGTGCAGTCCCTTTAGAAAGATGGCCGCCGATCAAAACTGTTCTCTGCTCCGGGATCTCGGCCTCGTGGTGAGTACTGGCGCTTCTCTTACCTTTTCTTGCTGGTTGGAGTGTGTTTTCCTCACAGTATTTGCCGAATTTGTCCAGGACTGTCTGGAAGTCGCTCCTGTTTTGCCCCTTGGAGAACTTGAATTTTTAAAAGATTTCTTCTGCTCTGGCACCGGCGATGGTGAGGAGAAGCTCTGTCTTTTCAGCATCGGCCACCTCTTCTAGTTTGGCTGCTACCAGGAAGATTTCAAACATTTGCCGGAATGCCCGCCAGTTTTCGCAGAGATCGCCGTGGCACTGGAGCTGCTGCGGAACCCGGATCTCGAACATCTTGCCTGGGTATCGTGGCTGGTTGTCACTGTACGCTGAGGTATGGCTATATGGATTGAAACAGTTCAGTCCTGGTACCATGATTTATTATGTTCTAGGTGTAACATAAGCGGCTTCCTTGTGGTGCACTTGACAAAGGAAGGTTCAGGCGTGGAGATAACTTCAACACGTTTATTAAACTATTTACACTTCTATTACTCGGGTTCGATACTACTGTTAATCCTACTATAGCTACCCAGACTGACTAACCAGTTGCTGCAATCCACGTTGTGGGTGTAATATTGAATCAACCCTGTGTTTCTACTCACTGACTGTTTCCACTGGAAAGAGGCAGATCATGCGTGTGGTGTCCTTTATATCTGGGTTGGTGTAATGCCCCCCTGTGATCGTGTCACCTCTGTGTGTATCGTGAATGTTCATTGGTCATGTCCTATCTAACTGATCTATTGGTTGAGTGTGTGTGTGTGTGTGATGTTTCTGGTGCTCCCTCTAGTGTCTAGCTAGCCTACATGCATTTACATTGATGCACATCACCACAGGCCCCTGTGTGCATGTGTGAACAAGTTGAAGTTGTGATGGTCAGCGGGAGAAATCCAAAGGCAAAGCTATCTTGTCAAAGGCTTTTGAGCTATTTGCAATGACCTAATGGCCCATCTGAGAATATAATGGATTTCAATGGGATCTGGAACCATCAATCCTAACTTGTGCATCTTTACAATGTGTTGCTCAGTGGTGTGAAAGTGTTTCAAATTCATTCTAGTTGGCATTATCTTAGTTTAGCCCTTGTTGCAGGTTCACACATTATAATACCTCTGTCCCTTCCATGGCAGCTTAATACTAATCCACAACATCAGTGCTGATAAAATCCACAAATTGAAAGGGGCTGTAGTTATAAAGCATCTTAACAATTGATGTATAAGTATCGTGCCAACTTTTAAAGAATCTTTGCAAGAAAAACTGTATGGAATTTAATGCTAATTGCTACATTCTGACTTGATAGGAGATAACTATGACCAGTTTCATTTCTTTTAGAAAATACAATATTTAGATAAGCAAGTGGAATATATTCACTGCAAAACATTAAATTCTGCCTGAAGAAAAAATTGTGGCGAATATCAATTTATCAATTAATATTTAATGTTGTTTTTGCTGATACATATTTATCAGATTATAAAAACTCAAATGTTTTTTTATAGTGGAGATAAATGTTGAACATTGGCATGTGGAACAGGAATGCCTGTACAATATATACTCACAGACAAAGTGATCCACCTATAAGGAAATCTCTTACCTGTATAAGGCCAGAATCATACGATCCCATTGTAGGCCGGAAGTCTTGAGGCCTTAATTATCTTCAAATACTGGCTGATTCATATTTGCAAATAGATGACCCAATTATGAGTTCCCGGAGAGCCAAATCAAACTTTCTTCTTGATGACCAAGTTACCTTTGTCTTAATTCAAATGTTACATTTTTAACGCTTTGGGTTGCTAATGTAATTCCTCTTCCAGTTTCTGATTTGTCATTGTCATCAGATAGGTTTGTGTAAAATTTTAACGTTGCGTTACAATCCTTATTTAAAGAAAAGGCACATTAAAATTAGTGTTCCATAACCCCAGAACTTCCCAAAGTGCTTTGCAACCACTGAAGTACTTTTGAAGTGCAGTTCCAGTGGTAACGTTTGAATAGAGGAAATATAGGAATAGTTACAAATTGTTTTGTTGAAAGAAATGGATTTCGATTTTTATTCAAACAATTAATTGAAATTATTTAACCCTCTACAATATATTGCAGACGACTCCACTTGGCTCTTCGACTTAACTGACACTTACGTGTGATTATATATTGTTTCCTTCCAAGCCACTCACCGTCCTAACTTGGAACTATTTTGCTGTTCCTTCACTGTTATGGCATCTGAATCCTGGAACACCCTCCCTAATAAGTGTGCCCACACTAGATGAACTGCAACAGTTCAAGAAGGCACCTTTTCAAGGGCAACAATTAAGAATGGGTGAAAAAACCGCGTACAAGACAAATTCCAGGAATGCGTGGGTTGTGTTCAGAGAAAAGGTTGGAGAAGCTAGTTTTGTATCCACTAGAGTTTAGAAGAGTAAAACGTGACTGCATCAAAACCTTTAAGATCCTGAGTGGTATTGACAGGGTGAATGTGGAGAGGATGCTTCCTATTGTCGGAGAATCAATTACTAGGGGGGGTCACCCTTTAAAAATAAGTTGTTTCTTATTTAAGACAGAGATGAGGGGAATTGTTTTCACTGAGGGACTTGAATCTCTGCAGCTCCCTCCCTCAAAAGGTAGTGGAAACAGAGGCTTTGAATACATTTAAAAAAATAAATGTAAAGTAGCCAATTATTTTTCTTTTCCAATTAAGGGGCAATTTAGCATGGCCAATACACCTAACCAGCATATCTTTGGATTGTGGGGGTGAAACCCACGCAGACATGTGGAGAATGTGCAAACTCCACACAGACAGTGACCCAGGGCCGGGATTTGAACCCGGGTCCTCAGCGCAGCCGTCCCAGTGCTAGCCACTGCGCCACATGCCACCCTCCTTTGAATACATTTAAGGGCAGAGCTAGATAGATTCTTGATTAACAAGAGGGTGAAGAGTTACCAGGAGTAGGCAGGAATGCAGGGTTGAATTTACAGGCAGATCAGCCATGATCTTATTGAGTGGCAGAGCAGGTTTGATGAACTGGCCTCCTCCTGCTCATAATTCATGGGCTGGATTCTCCGATCCTGCGGCTATGACCGCGCAGCCTGTGGATATGATCGGAGTTGGCTGGGTCCTTGGCTGTGCATGCGCAAGCCAGCGGCCTGTTGCTCCACAGAGCCAGGAACCTGGGTTTGATTCCCGGCTTGGGTCACCGTCTGCACATTCTCCCCGTGTCTGCGTGGGTTTCCTCCAGGGGCCCCGGTTGTCTCCAACAAGTCCCGAAAGACGTGCTTGTTAGGTGAATTGAACATTCTGAATTCTCCCTCAGTGTACCCGAACAGGTGCCGGAGTGTGGTGACTGGAGGATTTTCACAATAACTTCAGTGCAATGTTAATGTAAGCCTACTTTTGACACTAGTAAAGATCATTATTGTATTATTGATCCACAATTTGATCATATTAATGGTTATGTTTTTTAAAAAATGCACATACTGTTAGCAGCTGCAGGTCCAAAGAACTCTGAGCAGGGCAGGTCCGGCACCAGTCCAACCCATCGGAATCTCATTTTCTGGAATGGTCCTTCAGCAGGCTTTGAGCATGCATGGGATCCAACATTTCCTTTAGGTAGCTCCTGGATTTGTCAGTGTACACCACCTTTACAGCAATGCAGCCACAATGCATACCAGATTCTGCATGAAAATGTTTCCCTCTGCAAAATCTGTGCCTTAACAGTTCTTGGAGTTAGAATTTCTGTTTTAATGAAAAACGTGGGCAACTTCTCTTTGTTACCAGAAAGCCTGACAAAATGAGTGGGAAAGTAAGGCTTTTGAATGTAATTTTGGTAATGGGTATTAAATTTGAGTGAACGACAGATATTCTTCATTTGTCACAACACAGAATCTCCCCCCCTAATTATCATTTAGAAATGGCAGTATAAACGGAGGATAATCTTGCAGTAACAATAACTTTAAAAACGTCTTTCTTTTTAACTGTACATGCAAAATCTAAGCAGCAATATTTCTTCAAAGAAGAAAGCGGAATGAGGGAAAGTTTTGGCAATTTTTAACACTCCTTCACTGGGCATCCTTGTGTGATGAAATCTACAACACATTTTTGCAGCTTAAAAAAATTATTTTTCCCTGGGGAAGCGGGAGGAGGCGGGGGGGGGGGGGGGGGGTGTAGACCGCACACACTGGATAGGGGCATCCTCCTGCATGTCAAAATGTCAAAGCCTTATTCCATTCATTCTGAGCAAGAAAAAGGAGCAACTAAAGCACCTTCCACTGATAGGAATCAAAGTCAGAGAAAGATAATGGGCAGAATGTGATTTATTGGGACAAACAGCAAAACAATAAAAGACCTGTTAATTGACCAGATACACAGAAAGCCAGTCAAGGCACACACTTTGATTTTGTATAGAATACAGAATAGTTAGAAATATTCATCATAGTCTGTCTAACTTCTAGGATATGTAAGACAAATAACTTGAGAAAAACAAATTTTTGGGACAGGTATTGTAAGAGAATTCTAAATACAACTACAAAGCTTACAAGTGAGAATAAAGAATATGTGGGTTACAGAATATAGTTGTCTTTATAAATATAATTTACTGAAGAAAGTAACTATGGCTAGTCCTGTTGCTGCTGCTGCAGATTGAGTTAGACTATTGGCTATATTTCTCCTTTGTTAATATCTTGACTTTAAGCCATGTTCTTCGGCAATGTTTGTGGTATGGGCTATCTCACGTTCATTGTCACAACAGCCACCAGTGATCCTACATCTCGACCAGACAAGGTATGTTTATAGCATGCAATGGCTTTTCGTTCCCTTTCAAGATGGATTGCTCTTTTTTTGCAAGGCACTGCACTGATCAAGTCAGTTTGATCGCCCATATGAAAACCAGTCACTGGATATAAACGTAAATCGTATTTTCACCAGGTTGTCCTAAAATTATTTAGATGATAAATAAGTGATCTAGTGGTCACGAGATTCTTTCTCTGCATATTTTTCTGAGAAAACTGGTTTGCACAGAAACTCATGACAATGCAATTGCAACATCAAAGCATAGACACCCACCAGAAATGAACATCAAAAGGAAAAGGGTGAGGACAACTTAGATATGATGCGATTTTTCTTGTCGAACATAGCCTAGACAGACTGGATTAAAATTACTAGTGGAGGTTTCCTCTAGTAAATTGATATGCCTACAAGATACAACCTACACTATACAACTAACAACCAACCAGTCCCCAGAGACAACTTCAGCTTTATAACCTGAATAAATACTTAACAACAACATTACAGAGAAATAGCCAAACCTTAAAGTAAAGACTTTGTTAGCTTCAAAATGTAAATGATCAGAAAAGTAATATCATAATGAAAAGCAAACTGCAAGAAAATACTCAGTTAACTTGAAACAACTTTCTCCATTTAAAGATGTGAAAACTATTTAAATGTTAATTACTCTGCTGATAATGTATGTATTAATTTTCATCATCATCTGAAACTGGTGCACTAATGCATGGTAAAGAATGCTTTAGTTGCTTTTAACCAGCCTGTTCAAAAAAATCAATGCGAGGTTGATTTCAACATATAATTTACTCTTAGGTTGAAATAATAAATTAATCAATTATGTATGTATTTAAAAATTTAAATCTGCATTTACCTTTTCAACCCATAGGGCACTGCTCAATTTGTTCCAGTTATTGTTTCACACTTAAGACCCAGAATAAGAATTCTATAAAGAAATGTTTGACACAAATTCGTAGGACAATTTATAACCACACATTAGGAAACATTACATAACATGCCTTTGGGTTTTTTGTTTAATGAGCACTTTTATTGCCTTTCCTACCACAATCTGTACTACAATCTTTAAAACAATATACAAAATAACTCTGGCATATTCTGACAACGTTATAGCAAGGGAAGGCAATATGCAATTTTTCTTTCAAACTCAAACCCCTTAACATTTGATGCAGTACACACACACACTAGGAATTTGAAAAGTACTAGAGTGGAGCTTTCTTAAGATCACATCCAAGGTCAATCCTGCATAACATTAAAATGCTTAATGTATAAAATATTTCCATGCACATTAATATAAATATCATGGCTAAAGACGCACCATCTGCATGAAAAAAATGACTGTTCCAAAGTACAGGAACTGATCATAAAAATCAATATCAACTGCATCATTTTTATATCACTTGTTTATCATTCATCCTAACAAAGCCAACACATGATTCCGATGACTTCTCATCACTCAACAAATCCAATTCATCAACCACCTTTCATGAGGGCAGGACTAATTCAAAGTTAATTCTACAAGAGCAAATTTTATTTAATGTTACCAGCTTAAGCCTATTCAAGGCAACTCTTCTTTCATGTCAAATTTCATATCAATATATCTCATTCTATAATAGAGTGTGATTCAAAACACTGTTGGGGAAGCATCATTGTAAAAAAAGAAAGACCCAATGTCTGCTAATTCCACTTGCACTTTAGTACAGTAGAATGAAATGTACGCCCATGAACATCTGAGAAGACGGATCCTTTCTGAGG
Organism: Scyliorhinus torazame; assembly: GCF_047496885.1. Lineage (NCBI taxonomy): Eukaryota > Metazoa > Chordata > Chondrichthyes > Carcharhiniformes > Scyliorhinidae > Scyliorhinus > Scyliorhinus torazame. The sequence goes on from NC_092713.1 coordinate 256,971,671, forward strand.
CCAGCTAATTTAAATAAAGCTCAGTGAGAAGTCTTACAAGGTTAAAGTCCAACAGGTATGTTTGGAATTACAAGCTTTCGAAGCGTAGCTCCTTCATCAGGTGAGTCCCTAGTCCACCGCCGGCATCGCCACATCTTAAATAAAGCTGGAAGGTAGAAACTTCCAGCAGTGGGTGGGATACATTAATGAAGCTAGGACAATTTAGGGTGGACAATTTAGGCCTGGCAAGGGTGCAGACTTTCTTTTTAAAGCCTTTTGTGGAGCTAAATAGATAAGCAGCTTGTTAGAAGGAGTTGTGGAACAATAGAATGGGGGAAAATGAACTGTTTTTTTCTGTGGCTGATGTAGAAATGCTTCTGGCACAAGTTTAAGAGTGAGGGGATACCATTGTTGGAAAAACAGAGAAGAGACCATCACATGCAGAAATAACACAGGCAATGTGGGATGAGGTGTCTGTGAAAAGGACCTCCATAATTTCAAGAAACTGCATGCGATGTCAGATAAAGTTTACCGACTAGGTCAATAAAGATAAGTGTTTTCCGATGAATAACAGGCAGAAAACTGAATCACAGAGAAGCACTTGACATTCCCTGGAACATTATTCAAGCATTGGGCTTAAGATGGATGCTCTTTCGAAGGGCCGGTGCAGACTTGATGGGCTGAACAGCCTCCTTCTGCTCTGTAAATTCTATGATTAAAATAAACTCACTTAAAATTATGATTGCCGTTCAGGGTATCATTTGGCACTTTGGACCTTATCCCAGTGGAAAAATCACTTATGCCTGAAAAGTATTTCATATCCTATAATATATTCCAGTTCTCTTAACTCTCACAACACAGATAGGTCCTTGCTCCCTGATGCACATCATTGTTATCATGCATTTTGAGAATCCAGGCTGCAGGACCTGGAGACCGCAGGAACCAATCAACACAGTATTTGTCTGACAGGAGAAGTCAATGCACAAGAACACTAGGCTGCAGGAAGGGAATGTCCCACCATCTGATATTTGACACCATATAAAGAGGAGGAAATTGCCATAATTGGCTTCTGAACTAGCTTGAAAACTGGAAGGTGGGTGGAAATGTGGGGTTCTCTGCCTTCAATGCAATCATGAGAATCTTTTGTTCTTGAATATATTCTTCAATCTGTTCGCCAGTGACAACTTTCCTCATAAAAGATGAATAAAGTAGCTCTTTCTGACAGAAAGTTGCACAGCCAAATGAAAGTTAACAGTGTAGTAACAGTCCTTCAGAGACTGCCAGCCAAGAAACTGTAGAGAGCATCGCTGAAGATTAAGACATTATAATCTACTCCATTGCTGGTGACAGTGGCAATCACTCGTTCACCTCATCATTCACCATTTCTCTTGCATACAACACCCCAAGGTCTCACACTCAAAGGGGTATAGATGACCTGGATGAAGAAGTAAACCTTGGTTAGACCCAGAGCGCATGAATGCCAGAGGAAGTAGATGTGAAGGTGGAACTTGATACAGCTGACTGGAGGCATAAATTGTGTTAGAGTCTGGCTGGACAGAAAACAGTTGATAACCTAAGGAGATATGTCATGAAGAGTCATGAATGTTTGAAGGTTTTCCATGACCCTCTCACAAGATCTGCGGCAAATGGCTGTGATGGAGTGGAGCCCACTGCCCTGCAGTCCAGCAACACCCAGGTATGGATTCCTCTATTGCAGGGCAGGCTACAGCGTGTAAACGAAAACATGAATGCATTTCATAAGGAATTCCATGCAAGTCAGTGTCAGTCAACTCAACGTAGAGGTGTCGAATGAAAGACTGCAGGTTTTGAGGAAATGCCGTTGTCAATCAGAGTCCATCTATATCAGAAGGCATTGCAAATGGCTGCAAGGGTATTCAGCTGACTCGCTCCCATTGACGATTTAGAGGTCTACAGGGACCATGCAAGGCTGTACAGGTGGGATCGCTATCACTTAAATATGAGGGGCCTGCATGTACTTGCAGAGCCGATACATAGGGCAGTGGGAAAAGATTTAAACTAATTTGGAGGGGGTGAAAGGAAAGTTGACATTGTACGTCAAATAAATGAGTTATCCAATTAAGAGTTTAATCGTTCTGAAATAGAATGCTTTCCAAGGGTAATGCTGAATGTAGGGAAGGCTCCTTGAGTGTAAATGTAAAAAAGACTTGTAATGTCTGCAATGTCTGCCAAAGTATGGCCAAAACTCTTCACCAGTAACTTGAATGGACAGTGTCCATTTTTCCAATTGCTTCCATCTTAATTGGAGGCGCCTCGCAAATTGTACCTTTTAAATAGTGGCACACATCAGGAACAAATAGGAAGGCAAAATTCCTGTAATGTAGCACAGGTAATGTCATATTACCCCAATTGCGTGATTTGCGTGTGGCTGCCACTGTGAGGTGGACACTTCTTGCAGCCCACCATGAAACTGAACAAAATATTTGCCAAGTGCTTCTCCAGGTGTTCCTGGCTCAGCAAAGGTGAAATTCTGACTAACTCTCCCACAATCCAGGAATTATCTTTATTAACTTGCTCAAAGGGCATTGTTACCATTTTTTTTGGCATTGTTAGCAATGGCACATTTCAGTTGAATCACAGAGTAGTGCCAAACCACGTTTCTGTGCACGTGCAAAGACAATCTATACACACTGCAACTTTTTCAAAGCAGCTCTGCTACCTTTATAAAAGTGTGGAGTAATTTATGAATGTTACCTCAGCCACAAAGTGGAATAGCATGGAAGCAGATTGGTTGCCCCAAACTGTGACGTCCGATTATTATTCAGGTCATGCAGTGTGATATAAAATGACAATTCCTTGAATTACCAGCGATACTTGGTGCTGCAATGTTCCAACTACTGCGATAAAGTTCAATACTAAATGATGGCATTCACAAATGCAAGACAGATATACATAAATATATTAAATGTAAATAGGATGTATACAATACCTATCACAAGTGAAGTATTTTAGTATAGTGATGTTAAGGTAAGTTAATTTCTCTTGAGATCTTTTCTCTCTCTGCCTAAGAATTGATGATGTGGAGATGCCGGCGTTGGACTGGGGTGAGCACAGTACGAAGTCTTACAACACCAGGTTAAAGTCCAACAGGTTTGTTTCGATGTCACTAGCTTTCGGAGCGCAGCTGAGGAAGGAGCTGCGCTCCGAAAGCTAGTGACATCGAAACAAACCTGTTGGACTTTAACCTGGTGTTGTAAGACTTCGTACTAAGAATTGATGATAAGAAAGCTCCATAGTTTGTATTTCAACTCTTTTTGAAAAAAGCAGTGAATGTTAAGGGTTAGTTAAGCTGTGTGGATTCAGAATGAGACAAGTTAATTTGGACCGCTCATATCCAAGGGTCTAGTTATAAATCTGAATAACCTCTTTCCTGAACTTTCTTATTGTTCAAAAACACATTTTGAAATGTATTTCGCTACTGAGCATGCTCAACAGGTGAACTAAATGGTCCCAGTGAGATCAACATTTTATTATCTACAAATTATTTTTGTTTATTTGACCTCAAATGCAACATTTCCTCAGTACCACAGACAAACTGAGATAAGAATGAACTTGAGCAGTGTGCAAATATGACAGTTCCAGGCAGCGATGCAGGAAATGCAACTACCAAACATAGCCAATATCATCATCTTTGTCATCTTCGCTATCTTCATCGTCTTCATTGCCCCCGCCCTCGTTTACTTTCTCTTCCTCTTCATTTTGTATTTCTCTCTCATCATCCTGGTCTTCAGGCAAAGCATGGAACCCACCACTGCCAAAATCACCAGAAGTCTCCTGATCTTCTTCTGAAATTAAAAAGGTTTGATCTTCGAAAGATTGCATTTCAATCAGAAAAATACATTTGCCCACAATAGTTAATTGTTATATTATATTTTGGAGGAGATGTTGTGTAATACTAAAGGTGATAGAGGTCTGTATTGAGAACTTAAACTTACAAAGAGCTGGACTAAAATTGAACGGGCTTATTGAACATCTGGCAGTGGAAACTAAATGCCAGTGGACTCCCATCTGTATTAGAAAGATCAAAATTCGGACCTTAAAGGTTAGAAGCATTTTTTGATGTGCATAATATGAAAGAATATACTTGGCTAAATCAAATAAAAAAATAACTATATTGTAAACCATAGGTAATTCATTGCTTGCAAAATGTCTCTTGTTTCAATTTGTTTCTTTCTATACCACTGTTGTTTCAGTCTTGAAGTTGGTGGTGTTAGTGGAGAAATGCTATATAGGATTAATTATATTATTTTGTCTGTTTTACAGGACTGACTTTAATTGAGTTAATAGCTTTTGAAAAATGGGAGATAAATATTACATGGCATGGTAAGTTTTTATCCTTTAATATCAGCAACACCAAATTTTTGCACTTAGGATTCATAAATGAATCATTAAATAACGGCAACAGAGCCTTAAGATCTATTTCAGGAGCTGGCTGCAAGCATCATCATGACCTTTAGCTCTTGGAGCTAGGATGTGATGTGTTTTTTGGTATTTTATAAAGGTAGAGGTCCACTCAGGTTCGCAGCATGGGATTTTATTGCCATCTTTCTCTTCATTATTAATCACGTCATAGCCTATAATTCAGTATCATCACACTCTTCAAATATCATCACACTCTTCAAAGATGGGTGTGACTAAACTGACTCATTGAACTCAGTAAGCAATGTCATCCATTTCTATTAAATGGAAATCCTGACCTTCAAGGAGGATTCATAAATTCTACCATAGTCATCAAAAGATTTATGCCGCAGATTGTTTCCTTGCCCCTATCTAATCAAGAATTTTAAGAATACTTTGTTCCTCTCTTCTATGCCATCCCAGAAAAAAACCCAGTTGAATAGTGAACAGTGTCCTTTAGCCGTTCTTACCACAGATTAGAGCCCCTTCTATCCGCGAGCCAGCTATTTCATTTCCATATTTGTCAACACACCAGCACTGCCCTGTGCTACTGTGACACTGGGTTGGTTTGTAATATCCATCCTCATTGCATCTTGGTATAAAAATACCTACATGAAGCCGAAAATAAAGGGAAAAGTTGTGATAAAATGTTCAGCGCAAAGTTTATGGCGGAATCTTCCCAATATTGCACAGAATGTTTGGCTCAGGCGAGAAAACCAGTGTGAAGCTCGCAGGCTGTGCAGCCGCCTTGCCTTTCCGCACTGAACAACACTCACGCATTTTAAAAGGGGAAGGGAGAAGCAGACAGTCATTTGGAGCAGCGGGGCCTCAAGATGCCAGCAAGGCCAGGAATCTCAGGAGCCCCGATTTCTGACTTAAATGAACTAAACCCCACCTCTCCTCCTCTGCCAACTCCCACGGACATCGCCCCCCCCACCCCACTCCCTGGCCACAATGCCAACATCGGGGCATCCTGCCCCCCCAAGGGCATCAAACTTTTCCCCTCTACCCCCACCACTTCCTCATACGCATCAGGGCTCTCCCCTCTCTCCCCCACCACATGTTACGGGAATTCCCCAATGGGGCTCCCCAGAGGGCCTATCCCTGACAGTACCAACCTGACACTGCCAGGTGGGCACGACCAGGGTGTCATGCGACGGCATTGGCCGGCCATATCCCATACCACCTGGACGCTATAATTATCTCTGTGCCACCGACATGGTCATCATGACTAGTTTTCGTTTCTGTAAAACAATAATGGTTTGTGCTGGCGTGATGTCATGCCAACTGATTGGGAGGATAAGGCATGGTAAGACGTTATGGTGTTACGACCAGTAAGTAGATGTTAATTTATTAAAATGTATGGAAACCAGATTCACACCCTCCTGGGCATGAACCTGATCATGTCACTGGCGGGGGTGGTGGTGGGGGGGGGGGGGAGAAATCTCAAACTGAGATCTCACCGGCGCAAATCCCGTTTTTAGCAGCTCGTGAGATTTAGAGGGCAGTACGGGATTTGTGCCCGTGATCAATGGGGCTGCTAAATCATGGCCAGTGTATCGGTTTAACTAATGCCTTCAGCACATAACAATTTGCATTCAGTGCCTTTCTTAAACAAAACATTCCCCTGTGCTACTTCGCAGAGATAGGCAAAATACAGAGCAAGAGAAGTTAGGGGAAGTAATCAAAGGCACAATCATGGAACTTAGAAGTCTTTCAAATTCCATAGAGAAGGAGCATAGTGATTGAAGGTTCTGCCACTAAAGATGGAGTGGGGAGCCTGGGGGTGGGAGTGGGGTATGGGTGGCCATACATAAGTAGATCAGAGTTTGCAGAGAAGAGGTGTGAGCTGGGAGCTGCAGAAGATCATAAGAATAGGACTGAGTGTGATCATGCAGGGCTTCAAACAGCAGGATGAGGAATTAAGATCAACAGTGTGGGCAGTGGAGGCATGGGCAGGTGTGATAAGTGTGCAGAACGTTGTGTGCAGTTAGGTGTGGAGTGCAGCATTCTAGATAGACAAGCAAAATACTGTGAATGCTGGAGATTGGAAATAAAAACTGAAAATGCCGGAAATCTGCAGCCTGTCGGAGAGGATCTGTGGAGAGAACTACAGAGCTAACACTTCATGTTGATGCCCTATTATTTGAGTTTAAATTGCAGGTCGTTGACCTGAAACGTAGGGAGGGGTTTTCCACTTTCGATTTTGGCGGCGGGAGTGGAAAATCCTGAAAGGAGCCCAAAATCAGATTTAAGCCAGTGGGATTTCCTGATAATCATCCTCCCCCTTCCTCCTGTTACATAATCCATTCCCGCCGACATGAATCACGACAGATCTCCCACGGTGTGCACCAAGCAAGCAGAGGAGTTCAGGTGAGTGCGTCACTGGAGCGGGGTGTTGCTGTTCAGGGTGGTTCTATATTTTATTTCTGGTATTGAGATGCCCTTCGAAAAGGGTGCCGCAATCTTTAAAAGGTTAAGTTGCTGGCAGGGCAGCCTCAGTTAGGACCCACACTGCCAGTTTTATATCATGCCACCCGTCCACTCAACTTTTTCCAACTATTTCCCTGACAATACGGTGGAGAAAGTCACTGTTGGGGCTGGCAGCTTTATTAACCGTCTTTCCTGACCGCTGTGCCAAAAAATGAGAAAATTCCACCCGTTTTCTCTCCCCCCACAGATGCTGTCTGACCTGAGTATTTCCTACAATTTCTGTTTTTATTTTGACGTTCGAGATGAGTTTGGGGTTTGTAAAGGTCAAATGGAGGAGCTTGGCGAGGAGAGTATTGAAGAATGTGTAGGTAGGAGTTTGAGTGTTTCTAAGATACAGGCAAGCGATAGTTCAGGCAGGAAGTAAGCTTTCTTGGTTAGGGTAGGCTGCCAAAGATAAGCATGTTTCAGGGTTGAGCAGGTCACTGAGGTTGCACACCTGTTGGTTCAGTCTGAACAAACTGTCGATGAAGGAGATATAATCAGTTTCTGAGTTTTGGGATGCACTCAGTCTCACAAATGTTGATCAGAAGAAAGATTTGGCTCTTCTCAGGCACCATAAAGGCAGTCAGACAGCACGGCAACAGGCTCCAATCGAAGGTCAAAGCAGAAAGGTGGAGTTGGGTGTCATCAGCATATACACTGAAGCCAATACCATATTTAAAGATGATATCAAGGACGGGTTGCAGATAGATAAGGAATAGGAGAGGTAGACAATGAAACTTCAGGAATAGGAGAGCAAGAGGATATGGGACACACCTGAGGTGTGGACATAGGATAAGAGGTTTGGATGAGATGGATTGACTATATTAGTAGAGGTAATCTGGAATACAAGGAGGGATGTGCCATGGAGACGTTCAGTTGAGGAGAGATATTAGAAAATCACAGTGAACAATGGGAGGGGGATGGGAAATGATGAACTATATGGAGGGCCACAGAAAAGCAATGGAAGATGAGGACCAATAAAATGCTACGGTTGTTGGTAACTTTGACCAGATTGTTCTTGGTACCGTAATTGAAATGAACAATCAGACTGGGAAGCTGGAGGCGATAAGAGATTAACTGGAATGAATCTTGGGGAATGCAGAGTCTTGGAGAATAAAGGGAGGCTTGACTGAGTGGGATTTGAGAGGACACAGTTTTTAGTACAGAAATATTAAAGCAAGAAAATATCTGAGGAAATAGATGTTGGTGAGTATTGAGCTAAGGAATTGTAATTGAGTAGAGGAGCTTGGTCAGAATATCACTGGACCAATTAGTCTCTTATATAGTTAAGCCACCTTTCTACTGCTTCGAGGTGATTTATTTATTAACACCAAGTGCCTTTATTCACAGTTTGCCCCCTCAATTTATTTCCCAATGATGTTGGCTCATTATGGGCTGCGGATCCGATGATGCTAAGTTGCTATTATTTATGTGTAAGCCTTTGCGGGAAATGTCGGAAAGCTTTTCAACCTGATGGGATATCACAGTCAAACACAATCGTGTCCCCACTTTACCTGTGCACACTTCCAGGGCTCAGGGTACCACAATCAGAATTGGGAAACCTAATTAATTGTACCCTCCCTAAACCTGCGGTGTTACAGAAATTAGTAATGACACTTGCACCATCAAATTGTGATCAGCTAACGAGATACAGATTGAGACCACAGTCTGGATTCTTGTTGGATAAGCCACTGAGTAAACCCAACTGCCACAACACCAGAGGGTGAAAACTCAATTTTTTTGATCAGAAAATTGTGAAATGAATTTTTAGTCAATTTTCGACAAACTCAGATTGAACACAAAAGAAAATGTTGCCAATGTGTGCAAAATGCAACTCTGTATTTCATGGTAAATGTAATTTTATGTCTGCAATGAGAAGCTCTTTTGCAGATGTATAATTAACATGCCTGTATAAATATCTTCATAGTCACCTTCTGTGGTTGGAGCTACAATGAGTTTCTTTTGCAAAAATTATACACTTTTGTGGAGAAACACATTTAATCCATACATTGCACATGCACAGATCTCTTGTGGTAAAGTGAAGATGTTCTCACTAGTCTAACAGTCTACTTTAAATTCAGTTTTTAAATTAAGGAAGAATAGAATCTTTCATCTTCTGAATCCCAATACAACTCTGAATAAGTGTACAGTATTTTTTTTAAAGAGGAACAGATGCTCGGTATCGTGAATAGTCCCCTGATAAGTGCAGCAGGCAAAAATCCGATTTTTATATGGAGAAGCCCCTGATATGTTTCTTCAATATTTGCTGTAGATGCAGAGTGAGAAAAAGAGTTATCCACTACTTTGAGTTACATAATATTGTTTCATTTCAGTGATATGTTAAGATTTATATTTGACACATTGCGGAGGATATATTTGGATTTATTTATTTATATATACGGGTGTAGGCAGGAGTTTAAAGTATATACATATTACACAATAATTTTATTGTATATTTCTAATTACGTAGCAAAAATCATGCTTGCCGCTAATTACTTTTGTTTAGTGTTTATTGAATCCTGAGTCCATATCCTCTTGCCCATGGTCCTTGCCATCTTTGTATCCCATGTTTTTGTCCATCTTACAGTTGATCCTTCTGCTTGAACATCAAACCCAGTCCACTGCCTACCCTGTCAGTCCATTTGACATTGTCTCCTTACCAGCTCTCACACCAGTTTGTGTGAGAGCAAAGAGGGAAGGATAGAGGGAAATTCATGGCATTCTCAACCCTTTGCGATCTCCAGTGCAGCTGCGGAATTTTAAAATGTTCACATTTTCACATTTGGAACAGAGGCAGAACTGCTTCACGAGAGTGATGTGAAGTCGGAGAAAGGTTCAGCAATGTGAACAAGACAATCATGAAAAATGTGTTTCAATAACTGGGTTGTTCCAGTGTTGGTGTTTTTGTGTCCATTTCATTCCACACAGCAAAAGTAAGGCTGAATAATAATAAAGTTTGAAATTAATAGTGGGAGCTCTTCCCTTTTGAAAACATTTTCAGCTTATCTCACCCTAAAGTATCAGATTTATTCATTTTTTTAATAGATCTTCAAATCACACATCATTGAATACGAATTAATCATAACACATAGTCTTCATCGCATTACAATGCTTACCTAAAAGATGTTTTCCCCTGCTTTGCCTTTGAATCTTATTCATTTCAGCTTGGCAGGGAAGACCTGAAATAGAATTTGATAGATAGGAATTCCCAATGGGCCAGGAATGATATCTTCAATGAGCAACCTATCTATAAACATTACTGCATTTCATTTTACACTTAAGATTCAAAAAGCTGCACATTTTCGCACTAAGCAGAGAACAACATTCAATTAAAATGCTTCAAGAAACAAATTACATTTTTTGACAAATTTTAATACTTGCAGAAAGGTCAATGGATGTGTTATGGTGGCAGATGTTACCTTTCCTGAAAATTTGCATAAAGTCATGAATCACTGGGAGTAAAGTTATCTTCTTGTACAGTTTGAATCCAAGCATTTTAAATCACCTGTCAGTGTCCATTATAAAGTTCTGATTGCACAAACCACTCTCTAATGACGGCTAGTTGAACTTTCATTGTTATGATAGTTCAAAGTAGGATTAGGTGGTGCTTGATAACTCATTAATCAAAAATAAACCTGTCAAACAAAAATGGAAATAATCAAGGCCAATATATATGCCCTTGACTGTCTTTAAGAGAATGCTCATTATGACTACAGTTCAGTGTAGACACATTGACAACTTTGACCATAATCAGAGGCTTTAAAATTGTGAATTGAACATCCAGGGGTATAATATTAATAATCTTTATTGTCACAAGTAGGCTTACATCAACACTGCAATGAAGTTATTGTGAAAAGCCCCCACTCGCCACATTCTGGCGCCTGTTTGGGTACACAGAGGGAGAATTTAGAATATCCAATTCACCTAACAGCACATCTTTCGGGACTTGTGGGTGGAAACCGGGGACCCGGAGGAAACCCACGCAGACACAGGGAGAACGTGCAGACTCCACACAGACAATGACCCAAGCCGGGAATCGAACCTGGGACTCTGGAGCTTTGAAGCAACAGTGCTACCCACTGTGCTACCATGCAGCCTTCATATGGTGGAAGGAAAGTTCCAGGAGGTTTCTCAAGCATGATTTCTCTTTTATAAATCTATGCTCACTCTGTCTGATTCTACCATTACGTTCCAAGTGCTCTGCTATAAAATCTTTAATAATGGTTTCTAGAATTTTCCAAAAACAGGACGGAAGATTATCTGAATGGCTATAAATTGAGGGAGGGGAATTTACCATGAGACCTGGGTGCCCTCGTACACCAGTCCATAAGACCATAAGGTATAGAAGCAGAATTAGGCCACTCGGCCCATCGAGTCTGCTCCGCCATTCAATCATGGCTGATATTTTCTCATCCCCATTCTCCTGCCTTCTCCCTGTAACCCCTGATCCCCTTATTAATTAAAGACACTCAGTAATTTGGCCTCCACAGTCTTTTGCGGCAATGAGTTCCACAGATTCACCGCCCTCTGGCTGAAGAAATTCCTCCTCATCTCTGTTTTAAAGGATCGTCCCTTTAGTCTGAGATGGTGTCCTCTGATTCCAGTCGCTGAAGATAAGCATGCAGGTGCAGTAGGCGGTAAAGGTGGCAAACGGTATTTTGGCCTTAATAATAAGAGTATTAGAGTACAGGAGCAGTGATGTTTTGCTGCAATTAACAGGACCTTAGTAAGGTCACAGCTGGAACAGGGTGTGCAGTTTGGCTCTCCTTATCAGAGGAAGGACGGTATTGCTATAGAGGGTGTGCAGAGAAGGTCTACCAGACTGATTCCTGGGATGGTGGGACTGACATCTGAAGAGAGATTGAGTCAGTTAGGATTATATTCACTGGAGTTCAGAAGACCATAAGACCATAAGACATAGGAGCGGAAGTAAGGCCATTCGGCCCATTGAGTCCACTGCACCATTCAATCATGGCTGATTTCAACTCCATTTACCCGCTCTCTCTCCATAGCCCTTAATTCCTCGAGAAATCAAGAATTTATCAACTTCTGTCTTAAAGACACTCAACGTCCCGGCCTCCGCCGCACTCTGTGGCAATGAATTCCACAGAGCCACCACTCTCTGGCTGAAGAAATTTCTCCTCATCTCTGTTCTAAAGTGACTCCCTTTTATTCTAAGGCTGTGCCCTCGGGTCCTAGTCTCCCCTGCTAATGGAAACAACTTCCCTACGTCCACCCTATCTAAGCCATTCATTATCTTGTAAGTTTCTATTAGATATCCCCTCAACCTCCTAAACTCCAATGAATATAATCCCAGGATCCTCAGACGTTCATCGTATGTTAGGCCTCCCATTCCTGGGATCATCCGTGTGAATCTCCGCTGGACCCGCTCCAGTGCCAGTATGTCCTTCCTGAGGTGTGGGGCCCAAAATTGCTCACAGTATTCTAAATGGGGCCTAAGTAATGCTTTATAAAGCTTCAGAAGTCCATCCCTGCTTTTATATTCCAAGCCTCTTGAGATAAATGACAACATTGCATTTGCTTTCTTAATTACGGACTCAACCTGCAAGTTTACCTTTAGAGAATCCTGGACTAGGACTCCCAAGTCCCTTTGCACTTCAGCATTATGAATTTTGTCACCGTTTAGAAAATAGTCCATGCCTCTATTCTTTTTTCCAAAGTGCAAGACCTCGCACTTGCCCACGTTGAATTTCATCAGCCATTTCTTGGACCACTCTCCTAAACTGTCTAAATCTTTCTGCAGCCTCCCCACCTCCTCCATACTACCTGCCGCTCCACCTATCTTTGTATAAAGAGAATGAGAGGAGATCCCATAGAAACCTATATATAACATTCCAACAGGACTAGTCAGGGGTCATATCTAAGAATGCAGCGTAAACATTTTAGGAAAGAGATGAGGAGAAATGTCTTCACCCAGAGAGTGGTGAGCCTGTGGAATTTGCTACTACAGAAAGTAGTTGAGACCAAATAATTTTATATTTTCAAGAAGGAGTTTGATGTAGCCCTTGGGACTAAGGGATCAAAGGATGTGAGAGGAAAGCGGGAACAGGTTACTGAGTTAGATGATCAGCCATGATCATATTGAATGGCGGAGCAGACTCAAAGGGCCAATTAGTCTCCTTCTGCTCCAATTTTCTATGTTTCTATGTGTAGCTAATTCCTTCACCAGCTAGATAAAAGGGTAGGATTTTCCAGCCACGTCACTGGCGGGCATTGTTGCGGGTGGGATGGGAAAGTTTGGAGAGCCGTTAAAAATCGACATTCCTCCGAACATTTGTAACAGACAATGTGGATTTTGCACTATTTGTCCAAGATTTGGAGCCCTCCAAACTTGATGTAATTTTTCAAAATATAGTACAACTATATAATTTCTGTTCAAAAAATGTGTATGCTTCGTAGTATTTTAGGATAAATATTAGCAAAACTATTTTAGGACAAAGCCACTTTAAACATCAATTTCCTCCCACTATTGACATACAGTGGCAGCAGTGTACACCATCTACAAGATGAACCGTGCTGCTGACTTGCCTTGGTCTGCTTTAAAAGCCAGCTATTTAGCCCTGTGCAAAACCATCCCCTCGTCTAGCCAATTCACCCACTCTATTTAATCGTTCCCTAAAATTTGACACATAATCCAATAATGTAATTTTCGATTTCTCACTCACCAATTTTTCCTTAATCAATTTAAGTGGTCCTCTTACCTCATGGCCAAAAATTAGTTCTAAAGGGCAGCACGGTAGCATTGTGGATAGCACAATTGCTTCACAGCTCCAGAGTCTCAGGTTCGATTCCGGCTTGTGTCACTGTCTGTGCGGAGTCTGCACATCCTCCCCGTGTGTGCGTGGGTTTCCTCCGGGTGCTCCGGTTTCCTCCCACAGTCCAAAGATGTGCAGGTTAGGTGGATTGGCCATGATAAATTGCCCTTAGTGTCCAAAATTGCCCTTAGTGTTGGGTGGGGTTACTGGGTTATGGGGATAGGGTGGAGGTGTTGACCTTGGGTAGGGTGCTCTTTCCAAGAGCTGGTGCAGACTCGATGGGCCGAATGGCCTCCTTCTGCACTGTAAATTCTATGAAATTCTATGAAAAAGGACTAAATTTGTCACACAGAATTTACAGTGCAGAAGGAGGCCATTCGAGTCTGTACTCACTCTTGGAAAGAACACCCTCCCCAAGCCCACACCTCCACCCTGTCCCCATAACCCAGTAACCCCACCCACCACTAAGGGCAATTTTGGACACTAAGGGCAATTTAGCATGGCCAATCCACCTAACCTGCACATCGTTTGGACTGTGGGAGGAAACCGGAGCACCCGGAGCAAACCCACGCACACACGGGGCGAACGTGCAGACTCTGCACAGACAGTGACCCAAGCTGGGAAGCGTACCTGGGATTCTGGAGCTGTGAAGCAATTGTGCTATCCACAATGCTACCGTGCTGCCCTTGCCCTTTGGTTGACTCATTAGGTGCATCCCTAATTGCAAACAGTATGAGTGGAATTCCTTCATCCTAATCCTCTGGATAATCTTGACAATACGCCCTCAGCATTGTCTTTAATGTCTGATGCCACCTTTCTAACGCTCCCTGCTATTCTGGATGGTACGCAGTTGATTTAAATTGTTTTATTCCTAAGCTATTCATAACTTCTTTGAATAACTTTGAGGTAAAATTTGATCCTTGATCCAATTGTATTTCTGTGGGTAGTCCATATCTAGTAAAGAATTTAAGTAACTCCTCCACAATATTTTTAGCTGTAATATTACGTACTGGAGTGGCCTCTGGAAACCTAGTAGACACATCCATTATCGTCAAAAATATTGATTCCCACTTTTCGTTTTAGGAAGCTGTCCTATGCAATCAATTAGGACCCTTGTAAAAGGTTCCTCAAATGTTGGAATGGGTATTAAGGGCGCTGATTTTATCACTGCTTGAGGTTTCCCTATCACTTGACATGTGTGACATGATTGACAAAATGTAATTACATCTTTATGTAGTCCAGGCCAATAAACATGTTTCTGGATTTTAGCTTAAGAGTTTTCCTTATCCCCAAGTGACCTCCCACTGGTACCTCATGTGCAACTCGCAACATCTCCTTTCTATACCCTACCGGCAATACTACCTGATGAACCTCTGTCCACTTTTAATCCTCCTGCATATGTACAGGTCTCCATTTTCTCATCAAGACATCACTTTTACAGTAATAACACTTTGGTATACACTCAGATTCCTCTTCCGTATACATTTCTGATACATCCGTTTTATTTCTACATCTTTCTGTTTTCAACCATCTGATCAAAAATCGTTTCTGATAATTGCACTTCAACTTCATCTTCACTCTTTGATTTCTCCTCTTGTCTTAACCTGTGGCTTTGCGACCTTGTTACTGCACAAATCCGGAAAAATCCCAGGATATTCGTCCTTCAACCCACTGGCTTCTCAACCACAGTAGGCATCACTCTCACTTGTGATCCAGCTATATCATTACCCAAGATAAACAGTATTCCTGGATAAGATAGTTTATCTATTACTCCTACTACCACTTCACCACTCTTCACTGAACTTTCCAACCTTACCTTAAATAATTGGACACTACTCTCACCCTGAAGTCCACATATTACCATCTTTTCTGGCAACATTCTTCCCAAACTACATACCTCCTCATCTCTTTCCATTAAAGATTGACTTGCTCCTGTATCTCTTAAAATTGTGACTTCTTTCCCTGCTCCTCCTGATATACATGAGTAAACTTTACCCACACAAGTAAATTCTTTAAAGATATCTGGCACCTTCTTATCAATCACCTCTTGATCAGGCTGTACAATCTTCCACACCTCTTTTGTTTCACTATGGCTTTCCTTCATCACTTTAACAAACCCCACTGACCTATCCTGTGTCATGTGAGAGTACCTTTAAGAAATGGATGTGTAAGCAATGTACCTTTAAGAAAACAGTGATGACAGAGAGTGGGTGGAGCTTAGCTCAGTTCAGCCATTTTGAAGTTTCAGTTTGGAAAAGTGCCTGGCTGGTTTTGCTGAGAGCAGCTAAAAAGTGTCTGGCTGTTTTGCTGTGAGCTGCTTAAAAGGAGAAAGCCAGTTTGAGACAGCAGCTCGAGAAGTTCTGGTTTGCTGTGATCTGCTTGAAGGGAGAAAGCCAGTTTGAAAAAGCAGCTTGGGTGTGTCTGTGTGTTTCCAGAGAGCTGCAGGAAGGAAGCAAGGTGCTGGAGCTGAAGTCAACCAAGCACATATAATTCTGTCATAAAACAGAAAATATATATTAACTGTGACCTGGGGTGTTACTGTTTTGAAGGTTTGAAGCCTTTTGGATGTTTGAAGGAACATTTAGAGGGATTATTTAGTGTTGTGTTATTTTCGGGGTTATCTTTGAAGTAAGGGGTGTTAAGAGATCCAATGTTTATTTAATAGGTTAATTTGAGTTCATGGAATAAACATTGTTTTGTGTTAAAAACGTGTCCATAATTGTAATATCACACCTGGGGAACAAGCCGTGTGCTGGAAAAGCAGCAATCCATTAAAGGGAGAGGTTGGTTGAACTCCATGATACATTTTGGGTTTCTGAAAACGCCTCACCCATAACAATTGGGGGCTCGAGGGGATAAAAGTCTATCTATTGGATTGGCTTTTGTGAACTTAAAGACAGTGAAGGATTATTGCTTTTCCGGTGTGGTATTTTAGTTTAATTGGGGAGAGTGTTGTGATCAATGGCTCTTTTGGAGGCTCAGAAGTTTTTGGGGTTGGACGCGGTAACACGTGATACCTTATGGACAGAGACTAAACACAGACTGTTAGGTTTGGCAAAAGCATTGCAGTTAACACTGCCTAGCAAAATACGAAAAGATGAGGTACTTAACGCGGTATCAGCACATTTACGTTTGCCTGTTACACATTCTGACTCATTAGATATGGCAAAGCTCCAGTTACAGATTAAGCAATTTGAACATGAAAAAGAATTAAAGCAACTTGAACATGAAAAAGAATTAAAGCGGCTTGAATATGCAATGGTAGAAAAAGAAAGAGATAAAGATAGAGAGGAAAAAGAAAAGGAGTGAGAAGAAAGAAACAAAGAAAGAGATAGAGAGGAAAGGGAAAAAGAGAGAGAGTTTGAACTTCGGAAAATGGCTCTGAAACATGAAATTCAGTTAAAATTGGCAGACGCAAAGGGACACGTACAGTTGGCGGAGATGGATGAGGATGAGACAGAGTATCATAGTCGAAGACGTGGTGAAGATCTATTTAAATATGTCCAAGCATTGCCAAGGTTTGACGAGTAGGAGGTAGACGCCTTTTTCATTTCATTTGAAAAGGTAGCTAAACAAATTCAATGGCCACAGGACATGTGGGTATTACTGATTCAAACAAAGCTGGTCGGTAGGGCTAGTGAAGTGTTTGATCACTACCGGAGGAGGTATCTGGAACGTATGAGGAGGTGAAGAATTCCATCTTAAGTGCATATGAGCTAGTGCCTGAAGCTTACAGACAAAGGTTTAGAAATTTAAGGAAAGAATTTGATCAAACATACATGGAGTTTGAAAGGCTCAAACAGAGTAATTTTGATAGGGGGATAAGGGGTTTGAAAATAGACCAAACGTATGAAGCTCTAAAAGAAATTATACTTGTGGAGGAGTTAAACAATTGAATTCTTGATGTAGTGAGAACTCATGTGGAAGAACAGAGGGTTAAAACTGTGAGATTAACAGCAGAAATGGCAGATGATTATGAATTAGTTCATAAATCAAAGATTGGTTTCCGACATCAGTTTCAGCCGGTGAGGGATAGAAACGGGGGACATGAGAAATACTCAAGTGGTAAAGGTAAAGGTGATCTGATGGGAGACAATAAAGGGAGTGTACCTCAGATTAAAAAAGAAATCCAGGAGGGTGGAAAAGAAATGAAAAGTTTCAAATGTTTCCACTGTAATAAACTAGGTCCTGTAAAGTCACAGTATTGGTGGTTGAAGAAAAGCACTGGAAAGGCTGATGTGGTAAAACAGGATAAGACAGTGGGATTTTTTAGAGTGGTAAAGGAACGCCCAAGGGAAGCAAAGGAGGTGCAAACGATTGCTCAGCCTGTTCAATAAGTATTTGTTAAGAAGGTGCTAGATGTCTTTAAAGAATTTACTTGTGTGGGTAAAGTTTACTCATGTATCAGGAGGAGCAGGTAAAGAAGTCACAATTTTAAGAGATACAGGGGCTAGTCAATCTTTAATGGTAAGAGATGAGGAATTATGTAGTTTGGGAAGAATGCTGCCAGAAAAAGTGGTGATATGTGGAATTTAGGGTGAGAGGAGTAGCGTTCCATTATATAAGGTAAGGTTGGAAAGTCCAGTGAAGAGTGGTGAAGTGGTTGTAGGGGTAATAGATAAACTATCTTGTCCAGGAATACAGTTTATCTTGGGTAATGATATAGCTGGATCGCAGGTGGGAGTGATGCCTACTGTGGTTGATAAGCCAGTGGAAAATCAGACAACTGAAGTGTTGAAGGACGAATATCCTGGGATTTTTCTGGATTGTGTAGTAACAAGGTCGCAAAGTCACAGGTTAAGACAAGAGGAGAAATCAAAGAGTGAAGATGAAGTTGAAGTGCAATTATCAGAAACAATTTTTGATCAGATGGTTGAAAAAGAACAAGAACAGGTGGAGGATGAGGCGGATATTTTTAGTTCAGGAAAATTGGCGGAGTTACAACAGAAATATGTAGAAATAAAACGGATATATCAGAAAGCATATACGGAAGAGGAATCTGAGAGTATACCAGAATGTTATTACCTTAAGAATGATGTCTCGATGAGAAAATAGAGACCTGTACATATGCAGGCAGATGAAAAGTGGGCAGAAGTTCATCAAGTAGTATTGCCGGTCGGGTATAGAAAGGAGGTGTTGCGAGTTGCACGAGGTGCCAGTGGGAGGTCATTTGGGAATAAGGCAGACTCAAGCTAAAATCCAGAAACATTTTTATTGGCCTGGACTACATAAAGATATAATTAAATTTTGTCAATCCTGTCACACATGTCAAGTGATAGGGAAACCTCAAGCAGTGATAAAACCAGCACCCTTAATACCCATCCCAGCATTTGAGGAACCTTTTACGAGGGTCCTAATTGATTGTGTAGGACCGCTTCCTAAAACAAAAAGTGGGGATCAATATTTGTTGATGATAATGGATGTGTCTACTAGGTTTCCAGAGGCCATTCCAGTACGTAGTATTACAGCTAAAAGGATTGTGGAGGAGTTACTTAAATTCTTTACTAGATATGGACTACCCACAGAAATTCAATCGGATCAAGGATCGAATTTTACTTCAAAGTTATTCAAAGAAGTTATGGATAGCTTAGGAATAAAACAATTTAAATCAACTGCGTACCATCCAGAATCGCAGGGAGCGTTAGAAAGGTGGCATCAGACATTAAAGTCAATGTTGAGGGCATATTGTCACGATTATCCAGAGGATTGGGATAAAGGAATCCCATTCGTATTGTTTGCAATTAGGGATGCACCTAATGAGTCTACCAAATTTAAATTTAGTCCTTTTGAACTAATTTTTGGTCATGAGGTAAGAGGACCACTTAAATTGATGAATGAGAAATCGGAAATCACATTATTGGATTACGTGTCAAATTTTAGGGACTGATTAAATAGAGCAGGTGAACTGGCTGGACAACATTTGAAAGTTGCAAAAAATGTGATGAAACGGGTAGCGGACAAGAAATCCAAAGTTCGTAGTTTTGCCAGTGGGGATAAAGTTTTAGTGTTGTTACCAGTGGTAGGGGAGCCTTTAAAAGCTAGGTTTTGTGGACCGTATCAGATTGAAAGGAAATTAAGTGAGGGGAATTATGTGGTAAAAACTCCAGATAGTTGGAAAACTCACCGAGTGTGTCATGTGAATATGCTTAAAAGGTACTTTGAAAGGGAAGGAGAGACAAAGGAAGTTTTAAGGAGTCTAACTCAAAGTGACGAACCAAATCCAGATGACTGTGAATTTGACATACCTCAAATTAAATTGGGAAATGAGGATGTTCTTAAAAATTGGGATAAATTGTTAAGTTACCTTCCAGAGGAAAAACGAACTGACCTGAAAGAGTTATTGATATCACATGGGCAAGTTTGTAGAGATAAATTGGGAAGTCCTAAAATGGCTATACATGATGGAGATGTGGGAAATACTGTTCCTATCAAACAACATCCATCTGGACATAATCCTTTAAAATTGTCACAGGTTAACAGAGAGACTGAGAGTTTGCTTAAAAATGACATAATTGAAGTGGGTTGCAGTCAATGGAGCTCACCCATAGTGATGGTACCTAAACCATACGGTACCCAATGGTTGTGTGTGGACTATCAAAGCGTGAATACAGTTACAAGAACGGCCTCTTACCCTATCCCATGTTTGAAGGATTGCATTGGGAAAGTGGGACAATCTGCTTTTATTTCCAACTTCCAGACATGGAAAGAACATTTAAAACATCGTATGGAGTTCTTCAATCGACCTCAGGCGGCGGGTTTGGTGATGAACCTAGCTGAAAGTGAATTTGGAGAAGCCCGAATCACTTTCCTTGAGGAGTTTCCGATACCATCAAAACGAAGGGAAATAATGCAATCTCTTAGCATGAATGGATTTGATCGAACATTTGTGCAAAGGTTTTGTGGTGTGATTACTCCACTGATGGACTTGCTAAAGAAACATCAAAAATTTCAAGGGACAGCGGACTTTCAACAGGCATTTGACTGCTTGAAAGCTGTGATCACCAATGCTCCTGTATTGGAGAATTGCAAGGGGCTCTGTGGTCAGATTGAACTAAAGTATCTGATTCCAAAGAGAAATGCCGAGGAGTAGAGGAATGGATGGATCGTGCAGAGACTTTGTTCAAAGCGACTGTCAATTGAGAAGGATTTTGGTTGGAGGAAGAAGAACAAAGAAAAATGGACTATATTGTTATACCTGTTTGCGTGTGTTGTTTTTTTTAAAAATGAAAAGGTATATTTACTGTGTACATTTCTTAGTGGATGGTGCAAAAGTGAAAAATGAAACCATCTTGAAGTTGATGGGGTTTTTTTTCTTGGGGGGAGGTGTCATGTGAGAGTACCTTTAAGAAATGGATGTGTAAGCAATGTACCTTTAAGAAAACAGTGATGTCAGAGAGTGGGTGGAGCTCAGCCCAGTTCAGCCATTTTGAAGTTTTCGTTTGGAAAAGTGCCTGGCTGGCTTTGCTGAGAGCAGCTAAAATGTGCCTGGCTGGTTTTGCTGAGAGCAGTTTAAAAGTGCCTGGCTGTTTTGCTGTGAGCTGCTTGAAGGGAGAAAGCCAGTTTTAAAAAGCAGCTTGGGTGTGTCTGTGTGTTTCCAGAGAGCTGCAGGAAGAAAGCAAGGTGCTGGAGCTGAAGTCAACCAAGCATATATATCTCTGCCATAAAACAGAAAATACATATTAACTGTGACCTGGGGTGTTACTGTTTTGAAGTTTTGAAGCCTTTTGGATGTTTGAAGGAACATTTTGAGGAATTATTTAGTGTTGTGTTATTTTTGGGTTATCTTTGAAGTAAGGGGTGTTAAGAGATCCAATGTGTATTTAATAGGTTAATTTGAGTTCATGGAATAAACATTGTTGTGTGTTAAAAACCACGTGTCCATAATTGTAATATCACACCTGGGGAACAAGCCGTATGCTGGAAAAGCATCAATCCATTAAAGGGAGAGGTTAGTTGAACTCCATGATACATTTTGGGGTTCTGAAAACGCCTCATCCATAACACCTATTTTACAACATCAGCCTTCCCAGTGCTTTTCTTCAACCACTAACACTGTGACTTTACATGGCCTAGTTTACGACAGTGAAAACATTTGAAACTTTTCATTTCTTTTCCACCCTCCTGGATTTATTTTTTAACCTGAGATACACTCTCCTTATTATCCCCCATCAGATCACCTTTACCTTTACCACTTGAGAATTTCTCATGTCCCCAGTTTCTATCCCTCACAGGCTGAAACTGATGTCGGAAACTAAGCTTTGATTTATGAACTAATTCATAATCATCTGCCATTTCTGCTGCTAATCTCGCAGTTTTAACCCTCTGCTCTTCCACATGAGTTCTCACTACATCAGGAATCGAATTTTTAAACACCTCCAAAAGTATAATTTCTCTGAGAGCTTCATACGTTTGGTCTATTTTCAAAGCCCCTATCCACCTATCAAAATTACTCTGTTTGAGCCTTTCAAACTCCATGTAGGTTTGACTAAATTCTTTCCTTAAATTTCCAAACCTTTGTTTGTAAGCTTCAGGCACTAGTTCATATGCACCTAAGATGGATTTTTGCACCTCCTCATACGTCTCAGATACCTCCTCCAGTAGTGATGCAAACATTTCACTAGCCCTACCTACCAGCTTTGTTTGAATCAGTAATACCCACATGTCCTGTAACCATTTCATTTGTTTAGCTACCTTCTCAAGTGAAATGAAAAAGGCTTCCACCTCCTTCTTGTCAAACCTTGGCAATGCTTGGACATATTTAAATAGATCCCCACCATGCCTTCGACTATGACACTCTTTCTCACTCTCCTCATCCATCTCCGCCAACTGTACGTGTCCCTTTGCATCTGCCCATTTTAACTGATTGTTATGTTTCAGAGCCATTTTCTGAAGTTCAAACTCTCTCTCTTTTTCCCTTTCCTCCCTATCTCTTTCTTTTTGTTCTGCTCGGGCAATTCTTTCTTTGTTTCTTTCTTCGCTCTCCTTTTATTTTTCCCCGATCTGTATCTCCCTCTCTCTCTCTTTTTCGCTCATTGCATATTCAAGCTGCTTTAATTCTTTTTCATGTTCAAGTTGCTTAATCTGCAACTGGATCTTTGCCATTTCTAATGAGTCAGACTGTATCTCAGGCAACTTTAAATGCTGAGCCACCGTCATAATTACCTCATCTTTTCGCATTTTGTCAGGTAATGTTAACTGCAATGTTTTTGCCAGATCTAACAGTCTGTTTTTAGTCTCTGTCTATAAGGTACTGCGTGTGACTGTCTCCACCCCCAAAAACTTCAGAGCCTCTGAAAGAGCCATTGTCCACAACACACTTCCCACTTAAACTAGAATACCACACCTGAAAAGCAACCACAATATGTTCATCCCTCACTGTCTTTAAGTTCACTAAGCCAATCCAATAGATAGACTTTTATCCCCCTCGAGCCCCCAATTGTTATGGGCCAGGGTTTAAAGAACCCCAAAGTGTATCATGGAGTTCACCTGACCCACAACATTTAATAGATTGTGGTATGGGGAGCACACGGCCCACTCTACAGGTGTGGTACAGCAGAAAAGAGACCAGTGGACTGTAATCGTTCAAGAAGGCGGCTCACCCCTCCCTTCTCAAGAGCAATTAGAGATGGGCAATAAGTGCTAGCCACCAATTTAAGTAGCATAACTGCTACTTTTATCTCAATTATGTTATGTGTCAGGGTTTAGAGAACCCCAAAGTGTATAATGGCGTTCACCTGACCCACAACTTTTAATAAATTGTGGTATGGGGAACTCCCTGCCTCCTCTACAGGTGTGGTATGGCAGAAAATGGACAAGTATTTCTTTAAAACAACACAATGTTTATTCTATGAACGCAAGTTCACCTTTTTGAAACAAACAGTGAACATCTAAGCAACCATTAATTCAAATACAACCCCAAAGACTACAACACTAAGTAAACCTGTAAGCTGTCCTTTTAACATCCAAAAGACTTAACAAACCTTCAAACAGGAGCACATTAGGTTTACATTCAAGACTGAGACCTTTTACAATTCTGGGTTCACCAAGTGATCCATAGATAGTCTTTGGATGGCAGAGATCAACAGTACAGCTCTACTTCAGATGCAGCTCACTGAAAAAACATAGACGCACCCAAGCTTTTCTCAAACTGAAACTAAAAAGCAGAAGTAGAGCTCAGCTCCACCCACACTCTGACATCACTCCAGTAACATGAGCAGCTGCATTTCTTAAAGGTACATTTCTTAAACACCCATTTCTTAAAGGTACTCTCACATGACAATTACAAGCCCAAAGATTTACACACATCTGCCGCATGCGTTTTCTCATTCACTTCCTGCATAGGCTCTGGCTCAGAATCTCTGCACTCCTCACCAGAACATTGCTATAGGTTCAGTGAAGGGTTGGTGGAACCCCAGCGATGACCATATATAACACTTACGCTTGTTTACCAGGTTGATGCCAATTAACTGCATCGGGCCTCCTGTGGAAATTGCAGGCGTCCATTTTCCCCGGTTTTTCTGCCTTCATTACACCGTTTTCAAAGACTCACAATTTCTTTGCCAGTGCTTTTTCCCTTTTTCTTTAGACAATGTTTCCTCTCTGCATTGGTTGCCAGAGTCTTTGACTTTCTTGGGCCTATACTGTCACTCTCTTCTCTCATAATAATAGGATTGCTTGTCCTCACCTTCCATCCCACTGCTTACACCAGTTGCCAGATCATCTTTAGTGATGTCTACCGCCTGCTTCTTAACTGAGGCATTTTCACATGCAACTGTGGCATTGTAATACTTGTCTACTCGCCTCGTCACACATCACTGCCTAGAGCCTCAAATACTGTGGGTGGGATTTCCTAGGCCCACCCGCTGCCGGGATGGTCCAACTCCATCAAAAGCCAATGCATCTTTGGCTGGCCTGTGAATCCTGCCAAGGCGGGATGGGAAAGTCCCGACCTGCGTGACAGCAGTTTACACAGGGTTCTTCCAATCTAGTTTGTTGAACTTTCCGCGTAACAGTGTGATCACCTATACAGAGGGGAGATCAAATTCAGGTCAGATAACCACTTCGCCAGTGAGATCTGTTCCATCTGCAAGCATGAATCCGGATTTCAACTTCTCATTCTAACTTTTCCGATGCTGTTCCAATTAAGTTCAGTCTAGTTGCCATCTATCTCCTGTGCATTCTGCCGTTCCTAATTTTCGTGACTTCAGATATTAGGTATATCCTTGATTTTCTTTTTATCAAAGGATGTCGCTGATGTGGAAGGAATGTGTTAGCAGCCGGGCCGATGGCTTGGATGTAGCTGTTTTGCCAGAAAGCAATTCAAGAAGGATTCTGCTGCATAGGGTCGGAGTTCTTCTAATTAGAGCACAACAATGGACTTGACAATCCACTCGACAATGAGGCAGCACAAATGGCAGGAAGTATGATGCAGTGCCAATCGTGCGTGCCCAGCGACATACAGATGGGAGCCTTTGATATCCTCGAGAAAATGGAGGGCAATGGGAATGGCGTGTGCGTGTGAGTGTGCATGCAAAGATATGCAGCTTTCAAGTCACACCCTCCCTGGGCCTGTGCAAAACAAAGAACAAAGAACAAAGAAAAGTACAGCACAGGAACAGGCCCTTCGGCCCTCCAAACCCGTGCCGACCATGCTGCCCGACTAAACTACAATCTTCTACACTTCCTGGGTCCATATCCCTCTATTCCCATCCTATTCATGTATTTGTCAAGATGCCCCTTAAATGTCACTATCGTCCCTGCTACCACCACCTCCTCCGGCAGCGAGTTCCAGGCACCCACTACCCTGTGTGTAAAAAACTTGCCTCGTACATTTACTCTAAACATTGCCCCCCGCACCTTAAACCTATGCCCCTCAGTAATTGACCCCTCTACCCTGGGGAAAAGCCTCTGACTATCCACTCTGTCTGTGCCCCTCATAATTTTGTAGACCTCTATCAGGTCGCCCCTCAACCTCTGTCGTTCCAGTGAGAACAAACCGAGTTTATTCAACCACTCCTCATAGCTAATGCCCTCCATACCAGGCAACATCCTGGTAAACCTCTTCTGGACCCTCTCTAAAGCCTCCACATCCTTCTGGTAGTGTAGCGACCAGAATTGAACACTATACCACAAGTGTGGCCTAACTAAGGTTCTATACAGCTGCAACATGACTTGGCAATTCTTATATTCAATGCCCCGGCCAATGAAGGCAAGCATGCCGTATGCCTTCGTGACTACCTTCTCCACCTGTGTTGCCCCTTTCAGTGACCTGTGGACCAGTACACCTAGATCTCTCTGACTTTCAATACTTTTGAGGGTTCTACCATTCACTGAATATTCCCTACCTTCATTAGACATCCAAAATACATTACCTCACATCTGTCCGGATTAAACTCCATCTGCCATCTCTCCGCCCAAGTCTCCAACCGATCTAAATCCTGCTGTATCCTCTGACAGTCCTCATCACTATCTGCAATTCCACCAACCTTTGTGTCGTCTGCAAACTGACTAATCAGACCAGTTACATTTTCTTCCAAATCATTTATATATACTACGAACAGCAAAGGTCCCAGCACTGATCCCTGTGGAACACTAGTAGTTTAGCCCTCCAATTAGAAAAGCACCCTTCCATTGCTACTCTCTGCCTTCTATGACCGAGCCAGTTCTGTATCCACCTTGCCAGCTCACCCCTGATCCTGTGTGACTTCACCTTTTGTACCAGTCTACCATGAGGGACCTTGTCAAAGTCCATATAGACAACATCCACTGCCCTACCTGCATCAATCATCTTTGTGAACTCTTTGAAAAACTCTATCAAGTTAGTGAGACATGACCTCCCCTTCACAAAACCATGCTGCCTCTCACTAATACGTCCATTTGCTTCCAAATGGGAGTAGATCCTGTCTCGAAGAATTCTCTCCAGTAATTTCCCTACCACTGACGTAAGGTTCACCGGCCTGTAGTTTCCTGGATTATCCTTGCTACTCTTATTAAACAAAGGAACAATATTGGCTATTCTCCAGTCCTCCGGGACATCACCTGAAGACAGTGAGGATCCAAAAATTTCTGTCAAAACAATTTAATGGTCCTCATTGGACTTTTCATACCAGATTTTTAATGAATTCAAATTTCCCCAGCTGCCACGTGGGATTTGAACCCAGGTCACCAGAGACACTCTGGGCTACTAGTCCAGTGACAATACCTCTAATCTCTACATATTTTTTTTAAAAACCAAGAGGGGCAAATTGGCAAGCTGGGGCATAATGTCAATTGTAAGTTTTGATGTTCATTCCAACTAACATTCACTTGGTCAATGGTCTGACACCAAGTTTCTCAGTTACGATATGTTTAAAAAGATAAATATTGCAATAAGTACAATGAAAAGGTTGCGACTGAGTGATCACAACAGGAGTTCTCTGTGACTAACAGCTGCAAGTGTAGAAAAGGTTACTGGACATGGCGGGTAGAACTATATTTTACAGTAAGAAGTCTTACAACACCAGGTTAAAGTCCAACAATCCCATTCACCTGAGGCAGGAGCAGTGCTCCGAAAGCTAGTGATTTGAAACAAACCTGTTGGACTTTAACCTGGTGTTGTAAGACTTCTTACTGTGCTCACCCCAGTCCAATGCCGACATCTCCACATCATATATTTTACAGAGACAATAATTATTCAACAACAGATCCTGGTGAGTGAATTATTTGTATGGCATAAGAGCAAACTATACTGTTATATCTCAATACCTTTCCAGACTCACTGAATCAATGCATCTCAGCCTCCCTGTACCTCGACATTTTACTTTAGATCCACTTTTTGCCTTTGATCCTGTTCTCCTCATTTCATCTCCAGCTGTTATTTGATGCCTTTGATGTCTTTACATACACCCCGTGGCTTTTTCTGAGTTCTCTCTTGCTGGCCTCAAGTATCGTTAAGCTTTTACTCTCTGTGGTGGCTTGAATAACATTGTGGGGCTTCCAGCAATAACAAAGGGGTTTATTATCAAAAGGCAAAGGCTGGTATATATACAGGCACAGAAGACACTAGGATGGGTCTTGTCTCTTTGGCTCCAGGGTCCACACTGACTGGGCCCCTGCTCCCAGAAACCAGCACTAACTCTCTATAGGCTGTGGTTCATGCACTCCTGCACGATTGGCCCCAATCCAGTCAGGCGGGATGCCAGGCCTGTCCCATTAAAGGGGCCACAGTCCAAGTCTGACTGTCACATCCTCCTGGAGACTTTCAGAATACCGTGGCTGAATTTTGTGCAGGCAGCAGAAGTCCTGCCATCAGAGCTGAAAAAGTGAGACGACCCAGCATCGGCTGGCAGTGGGACCCAGGGAGACATATTCCTGGCGGCTGGCAGAGTAATCTTAAAATCAAGGATGGTAGCCTGCCCTCAAGAGCCTCTGGCCCAATCAGAGGAATAACAGTTCAGCAGCACCACTTTTAGCGGTGGCCATTGGAGGCACCAGCTGCAGGGAGAGGGCTTCTCAATGGCAGAAGCGATCATGAAGAGGGCAGGTGGGATCAGGGGACATTGGGGCCAGGCTGGGAGGCCCAGCTGATCGACGAGGGGTGGGTGGGGTGGGGGTGCTGTTGTGTACATGGTGTATGGGCGGCAATATTGCCGCTGGGGCAGCTATTTTCACTGGTGGGCTTGCCTCGGTAGGCCATTGTTCCCCAAAAGGAGGGGTCCACTTTGGAGCCAGAAGAATCTCAGCTTTCAATGGGTAGTGTCCATATGTGGTGGCCTGCTGCTCCCCCCTCCCCCCCCCCCACCCCACAAGGCAGACAAAATGCCTACCAAGGTGGAAAATGGCCCTTACTTGGCAACTGAAGTGGCTCAATTAGCCATTGGGTGGGTGGCTGATCTGCCAGTGCTTCTGTTGTTGGCAAAATGGCATATTAGGTGGAGGATGCACCCCCACATCCACCACCCCTTTCGCACCATTTTGCCAGCATTCCAGGCTACAAGCCTATCCCCCAAAGCGCTGGTATAATTTGGCCCTGATTTCACTTTTATCTTGCGCTATTAGATAGGTTTCACTATTTGGAGACAAAGTAATCTAATCTTGGCGGAGCAGTACATGTGAATGCAGACTGAGGAACTGGGTATGCCTACCAACTCCCTAAGCAATGTTTCTACGTACAAAGCTGCATCCGCAGAGGAGAAATGCTACCTTTCCTACCTAGCAAGCACTCTGCCATCTTCCATACCTGAAGATGCACATGGTGTACCCAAAGGGTTAGCAATGTAGAAACCTGTCAATGTTTGCTTCTAATTAAATACAATGAACACCAGCTGTTACTATGCCTGTCCCATAACAATGCAGCTTTTTTAAGCCTACTAACCCTACAACTCAAGAAAAATACATTGGCAGGATCAAAGCTACTAACTAAAAATACAATGCGTAATTCAATGTGCCTTTATAGTGTGAAGAAGTGACTGTTAAATTTTCTGTCCCGCCCGTGACGATTCCGGCCAAGGACTGGGCCGGAAAATCCCTGCCCCTGTTTCTCTCCCCACAGACGCCATTAGACCTGCCGGGTTTTTCCATCACACTCTGTTTTTATTTCAGATTTCCAGCAGCCGCGGGGTTTCATTTGCATTTTCTTTCTGTTCTCTTTAAAAACTTACCTCCCTGCCTCTGGAAACAGTAGCACCATTCATTGTTTGAAAGCTTTCCATCTTTAAATGTGTCACAGGAGTTGAAAAGTGGCTTAATGCACTGCTCATACTTATCAAGATAAATAGTCCCCAGCTCTGATTGGTCCAGCAAAAGATCATAGTTCATATCCAGCTTGTTAAATATCCAGCCCAAAGAATCCTTGCAGATCGGAAGAATGCTGGTATCAAATCCTACAAAAGATAACTCAATCAGTTTTTGTGTAAAGGGCTGGTATATGTTTAAAATGTCAACTAAAGTCTGAACTCAGGACCAACATGAATAATGTTCATAAATGTTTCACCTTGCCACGAGTATAAACGCATTGATGCGTAAGATAAATTAGAAATCCCAGTGAGTTCAAATGCTCACAGCAGTTTTCAATCATCATTTAACCAAATATTTGCATATCTTCACTGCATAGTCAGATAAGATATTAATAAGATAAAATGTACTTTACAACAGCTGGTATTTAAGCAAGCAGTAATTCCGTAATGATAATACATTCCTCAATTTACTTAGTTCTCAGGTTATAAAAGGTGGCTGTAAAAGTCATCAAGTTTTTTTAAAAACTCTTAAATGAATGAAGTATTTTACAGGTGATTGTGGTTTATTATAATTATCCAATATGGAGAATGCCTTTGGGAAGTTGATATTATCAACACGTTTCTTTGAGTTAGTGTATTATTATAATAACAGGCAGTAAAGAGACATTAGCATTGTACAAAGTTTGCTTCGAATGTTTCAGCAGGGTTTTAAACAGGTTTCTGAAACCTGGCGGGCAGATTTTCCGATCCCTCCATGGGAATCATCATTAGAAGGTCCGTTGACCTCGGGCGGGGATTTCCAATCCCTGGGACCGGATGATTCCTCTCATGATTGATGTGTTTCGCTTACAAGAAATTCAGAAAATTTCTACCACTTTGTGAAATTGATCATGATGGGCTGTTCATAGTCGACAACAAGAATGTCACAGCATTTAATATATGATGAATCAATTGTCATCCAACAGTTCAGAACAAGAAATGTCAGCGCCATTTCTATGACATGTAACAAGAGCACACAAAAGTATCATGACTTTTCCTGAACTGGTCCCCCAAATGTATCAGTGTCATTTTGAAAATGTTCCCAGAATGTTTTAAACAATTGTATGTCCTTTAAAGAAATAATTCTTTATGTGGCTATCAAATTATTTTCACAATTACAGTATATCAAAACTCACCTTGGGACATCACAAAGTTGACTAATAAAAATAAAATTATGTTGCAAAGCAATACTTTTCAAAAATGTTTCCCTAGGCTGTTTTTATTATTGTTACAAAAGTGCTTCGGAACATAGGAGCAGGCTGAGGCCATTCAGCCCCCTTGAACCTGTTCTATCACTCAGTTAAATCACGGCTCAACTGCACTTTAACTCTATCTATCTGCCTTGGCACCATATCCTTTTATATCCTTGGCAGGCAAAAATCCGTCAATTTCAGATTTAAAATGATTAATTCAACTAGCATCTGCTGTTTTTTTGCAAGTGTTCTACATTTCCACCACAAAGAAGTATTTCCTAGTCTCTCTCCTGAGTGGCCTGGCTCTGATTTTAAGATTACATGTCCTATACTCATTGACTGGAGAAAAATGTTTCCGGTTATCCCATCAATTCATTTCAAAATTCTTAAAAGTATCAATTAAATCACACCTTAACCCTCTAGCTCTCCTTGTGATCAAATCTTTTGAGCCCTGGTAATATTCTGCTGAATTTGTGTTGTACCACTTTCCAAGGTTGACATGTTCTTCCTATGGTTTGGTGCTCAGCACATTACACAGTACTCCAGGTGTGGTCTAACCAGGGCTTTGCATAGCTGCACCAAACTATTCTCCCTTCATATTATAGCTCTTCAGTTATGAAAGTCAGCATTCCATTAGCCTTTTGGATCTTTTTGTACTGCCTACTACAATTTAGTGATCTCCCAAAATCTCATTGCACGTCTTCTGTTCCTAGCTTGTCATTTAAAAGGTTCTCAGACATATCCTTTTGTACTCCCAAGTGGATGACATCACATTTACCCGCATTAAAATGTACCCGCCCATTTTTCCTCACTTACTTCATCTACCAATGACTCTTTGTAATTTATGCTCCCTTCTACTTTAAGTGATATATGCCCACGATCTTTGTATCTTCAGCAAACTTGAATATATGGCTCTTAATTGTGTTATCTTACAAATGAGTAAATATAGTGAACACTTCAAGCACAAATCCTTGTGGGACACCACTAGTCCCTTCCTTTTAATTAGTGTGTATACCTATTATCCTTACTCTCTGTCTTCCACCATGTCGCCAAACTCCTAACCAAGTCAACTGTTTACCTTCAATTCCATGAGCTCTATTTTTTTCACCGACTTAACTTTATTTTACGAGGAGCCTGATTAAATGCCTTCTGGGATTCTATATGAACCATAATCATTGACTTTTCCCTCTTTACTATTTCAGTTACTTCCTCAAAAACTCCAATTAGGTTTGTTTGACACTTTACAAATCCATGTTGGCTCATTCTAATCAGCTCAAATTTCTCTAGATGCTCAGTCATTCTGTCTTTAATTACAGATTCCAAATATTTCCCCACAGCAGATGTTAGATTAACAGGTCAATAATTTCCTGGGTTCTCTCTCACACCTTTATTAAATATTGGAATTACATTTGCAATTTTCGAATCCAAAGGGACAATTCCTGAATCCAGAGAGCTTCAGATGATTATGACTAAAACATCTGCACTTGGAACGCATCTGTAACCTTCATGAAAGAACATGCATTGGTGCTGAACCCATCAAACTTTAGACACCTTTACTTAAAGTATCTCTTAAATATTTGGCCCAGGAGGCATAGATGAAATTGATGTGGTAAGGTGCAATTAAGAACTAAAAAGCAGATTTACACATGGAGGCAGGGGGAATAGCTGAGGTATGAAATGAATACTTTGCATCTGACTTTATCAAGGAAGGAGATGCTGAGCAGGCCATGGTGAAGGAGGAGATAATGCAAATACGAGAGAGTTAAACTTTGATAAGGCAGAGGTATTGGATAGGCTATCTGTACTTAACGTTGATAAGACACCAGGATCAGGTGGGATGGATCCAAGGGTACCAAGAGTGAAACTGTCAGAGGCACTGTCCATCATTTTTCAGTTTTCCTTTGCCTGAGATGTTGTCCTGGAGGACTGGAGAATTGCAGATGTTATACCCTTGTTCAAAAAGGGTTTAAAGATCAGCCAAGCAACTACAGACCAGTCAGTTTGACTTTGGTGGTAGGGAATCCTCAAGAAAAAATAATCTGGGATAAAACGAATAGTCATATGGACAAATACTGATTAATTAAGGAAAGCTAGCATGGATTGCTTCAGAAAAAATAGTGTTTAGCTAACTTCCTGTTTTTTTTGAAGAGGTAACAGAAGTTTGATGAGGGCAATGTTTTATGTGGTATACATGGACTTCCAAATGTGCTATAGTGCCACACAACAGACAGATTTGTGACAAAAGTCATGGCTCATGGAATAAACGAGACAGTAGAAACATCGCTACAGTACGAAGTCTTACAACACCAGGTTAAAGTCCAAAAGGTTTATTTGGAATCACGAGCTTTCGGAGCTACGCTCTGAAAGCTAGTGATTCCAAATAAACCTGTTGGACTTTAACCTGGTGTTGTAAGACTTCTTACTGTGCCCACTCCAGTCCAAAGCCGGCCTCTCCACATCACAACATGGCTACAGAATTGACTGAGTGACAGGAAACACAGGGTAGTGGTTAATGGATGTTTTTCGGGCTGAAGGATGGTTTGTAGCGGAAGCCCCTGGGGGGTCAGTGTTGGGATACTTGCTTTTCCTGATTTATATTAATCACCTAGACTTTGGTGTACAGGACATCATTTCAAAGTTTGTGGATGATACAAAACTGGGAAGTATCCTGTGAGGAGGATAGTGTAGAACTTCAAAAGGACAAGTTTGTGGAATGGGCGGGTAGATGACAGACGACGGTCAATGCGTAGAATGTGAAGTGATTCATTTTGGTACGAATAACATAGACAGTATAAAATAATGGGTACAATTCTAAAGGGAATGCAAGAGCAGAGGGACATGGGTGTATATAAGCATAACTCACAGGACAGGTTCAGTGAGTGGTTAATAAATCACACTGTATACTAGGCTTTATTAATGGGACATGGACTACAAGAGCAAGGAAGTTATATTGAACTTGTAGAAGACATTAGTTCGGCCGCTGTTGGAGTACTGCATCTAGTTTTAGGTGCTGCACTTTAGGAAGGATGCGAAGGCATTGGGGAGAATGCAGAAACAATTCATAACAATGACTCCAGGGATGAGGAACTTCGATTATACTTACAAGAACACAAGAAATAGGAGCAGAAATAGACCATGTGGCCCTTCGAGCCTGCTGATCATTCAATATGATCACAGCTGAGTTTGGGCTTTAACTCTGTAGCGCACAATGACTTACGCGAGATGAGAAGCGATGAAGTCTATCTAGGCTTTATTAAGCGAGACTTGTTCCCCAGCAGCTCAGTAACAGAATGAG
Organism: Scyliorhinus torazame; assembly: GCF_047496885.1. NCBI lineage: Eukaryota > Metazoa > Chordata > Chondrichthyes > Carcharhiniformes > Scyliorhinidae > Scyliorhinus > Scyliorhinus torazame. The sequence goes on from NC_092713.1 coordinate 257,005,578, forward strand.
GCTGCGGGGAGAACTCGAGCTCTTATACTCCGTCTTCAGGGCGGAGCCAGAAGTCGGCAGATCCAACCAGGACCCGGGACCTGTCAGCCAATAGCCTCTCGGCTTCACAGGTACCATATTACCCCTAATACATACCACCACAAACTCCATTTTCCCACCTGCTCCCCATAATCTGTTAATTCCTTAAGAATCTATCTATTCCAGCCTTAAATATGATGTGGAGATGCCGGCATTGGACTGGGGTGAGCACAGTAAGAAGTCTTACAACACTAGGTTAAAGTCCAACAGGTTTGTTTCGATATCACTAGCTTTCGGAGCGCTGCTCCTTCCTCAGGTGAATGAAGAGGTCTGTTCCAGAAACATATATATAGACAAATTCAAAGATGCGTTCTCCAAGGCAGCCTTCAGGACGCGCGGCATCACGGAATCGCCAAGCAGAAATTTATAGCCAAGTTCCGCACACATGAGTGCGGCCTCAACCGGGACCTGGGATTCATGTTGTATTATATTCATCCCCACCATCTGGCCTGCAAAATCCTACCAACTGTCCTGGCTTGACACAATTCACACCTCTTTAACCTGGGGTTACCCCATCTCTGGATCTGTAAAGGTTTAATCACCTGCTCATGCTCGCATTCCAAGCATTGTCTGGCATCTTTGAATTTGTCTGTATATATGTTTCTGGAACAGACCTCTTCATTCACCTGAGGAAGGAGCAGCGTTCCGAAAGCTAGTGACATCGAAACAAACCTGTTGGGACTTTAACCTGGTGTTGTAAGACTTCTTACTGAACCTTAAATATATTCATGAAAGAGCCTCCACAAACCTCTGGGATAGAGAATTCCAAAGATTCACAACCCTTTGAATGAAGACATTTCTCTTCATCTCAGTCCTAAAAGACTGGGCACATATCCTGAGATTGTGCCTCTGTGTTTTAGATTTCTCAACCAGCGAAAACTATCTCTCGGCATCTACCCTTCAGAATGTAGTGTGTTTTGATGGGATCACCACTCTCTCTTCTAAACACAGAGAATATAAGCCCAATGAAGATAGATTGGAGAACTTAGGACTGTTCTCCTTGGAGAAAAGAAGGCTAAAAGGAGATTTGACAGCAGAATCATGACGGGTCCGAACAGAGTGTAAACAGAAAAGCTGTGCCCACTCGTGAGAGGATTGGGAACGAGAGGGAGCAGATTTAAAATAATTGGCAAAAGAAGCAAAAATGATATGAAAACAAACTTTTCCTCACAGCGAGTGGCTAAGGTCTGAAATATACTGCCAGAGTGTGTGTCAATTTGAAACATTCAAAAAGGAATTGGATAGGTTACGGAGAGAAGGCAGGAGACTGGCACTAAGTGAATTGCTCATTCGGAGAACAGGTGCAGACATGATGGGCTGAATGGCCTCCTTCTGGGTTATAACAATTCTGTAATTATGTGAGAGCTTGAAAGCTTGATACCAGCAGACAGCAAGTATCCTACTTTCATTATTCATCTCCTTCATTCATTCGAAAAACTTTGAATTAGAGCAGCATTGCACCCAACAGAAGTCCATTTTTATTGACATTATCAATATTCATATTTTTCAGTCTCTATCACATCTTCGTAAGGTCAGGTGCTTGAAATGAGAACTATATTAATAATTATTGGGGCCCGAGACACTAAGAACATTTTCAGTCTCCCTGTATCCCCTGCACTCTTGCCCATCTCGCCTGCATCATTAAATACCATTAGATACGATGAGAGTTCTCCACTTCATTCTCGTCAGATGTGAGTACCCCAGTGGATATCAACACAGCTTTCAGAGATGGAACTCTCATCTGCACTCATCAGGGCTAAATCACAGTACACTAAGCAAAGCATATTTGGGTAGTAGCGCTATATTTGGCACGGGCACCGTGGCTGGTACTTCTTTGAATCAGATGCTAAACTAAGGCCTCGTCTGTGATCTCAGGTGGACAAATAAGTTTGTATGAAACTATTAAAGAGAGAGCAGGGAAATTTCCTGGCATCTTGGGCAATATTTATCCTTCAACCAACACCAACAAAACTGAAGGGCACAGAATTTGGATTTGCAGTACCTGTTTTTTAAGCATTTTCAGTCGCTTCGGAGGTTCATCATAGCACCTGCGTACGGTACCTTCACACTTTTGGTGAGAGTCTTGCCAGACATCATATTGTTGAGGACATTAACCCCTCTGCTGGAAGTACACTGAGTAGGCAGCTCAGGACATCAGTGAGTGACATTAATTTGATGTCAGCGTTGCTACTTTGAAGCTTGACACTTTAGTAATACTGTCTTTTAATTCTACGCAGCTGAACTTGTGCTCAGCAGCAGGAAGCACCCCCTACCAGCACTATTCACAGTAATCATCAACTGCATTCTGATTATTAGTTGATTTTTGCTGGCTGTTGCTGCGATTGTACAAGTGTTAGGTGCTTTTGTGAGCTCTTTGAAGATGCTCAAGTCTACAGGGAGTAGTTTGGCAGGTTCTGAGGCAATCTGCACTGACTTCAAGGCCTGCGTGCACAAACCAGTTGATCACAGACATGGGTGAATTAGTAGCCATTCCCCTTGGAATACAAAATGACTGGGAGAATGAGCAGAGGCCGCACAAAAGATGCAAGAGCAAGCTTCTGGAAGAGGGAGGAGGAGGGGAAAAAAGATGCTCAGCAGGAGGCCATATTCTCCCAGGGTGTTCAGTGAGTAATTCCGGGCATCCTCACTGAAACATGCTGCTTGTTGTCAGCAGAAATTATGTACTTACTATGCAGTTAAAAACCACTTACAACTCATTTAGCAAGGTGTAACCCTTTCAAGGTTTTTCAAATTTAGTAATTTCGTAGTAGAGGACGTGAGCATTGCTGAAAAAAAGACCCACTTTGTCAAAGCCTTTCGTCTCACACTCAACAAGACAATCGCAGGAATATGAATGTTAGGGGAACAACTTTATACTGCATGAGAAAGGGTGTTGGCTGGTTAGCAAGTGGACTCCGACTAGTAGAGGCATTACTATGGAGAATGCACTAGTTGATGATGAATGACGGTTAACTGCCAAACATTGTTTGAAAATTGAAACCACCAAACTTCACTTGGAATGGTCAGGACATTGCCCTGAGGATTGAAGCAGCGAATGGCTATCACTTATTTTGTTCAGTTGAAACAGTCACAATGTGTGTTTATGTTCTTTATGTCTGCAAGAACAGTGTCTTGTGTATTGATATATGTAGAGTAAAGATGGAGGTGGGACCAGGGGGCTCATTCCGATGGGCACAGGGTTTCCCCAAAGGAGGGTCACCCCACTCTCCCAACACCAACCCATCCAGAGAAAGCTAATGGACTACCCTCTTGGCGTGGACCTCGCCTGCCACTTGTTGAGTCACATGCATGGCCATTAATTGATCAATTAAGGGCCTCAATAAGCCCAAGGACGGCAAGCTGCCTGCTGCTCCCACTGCGATCCATAAAATGGAGACAGGTCAGGGGCTGGTGGCAAGGCCAAATGCTGCATTTTACAAGCCCCCTTGTCTTCAAAGCTACCAGTGGGGGACTGTACAATCCAGCTTTATACTGGTCCTATTTAATACAGCTCGACTCCGGCATGTGGGATGGGAGAGGAAGTCTTATTCCACTTCACTTTGGAACAAAGAACAAAGAAAAGTACAGCACAGGAACAGGCCCTTCGGCCCTCCAAGCCTGCGCCGACCATGCTACCCATCTAAACTAATATCTTCCACACTTCCAGGGTCCGTATCCCTCTATTCCCATCCTATTCATGTATTTGTCAAGATGCGCCTTAAACGTCACTATCGTCCCTGCTTCCAACACCTCCTCCAGCAGCGAGTTCCAGGCACCCACTACCCTCTGTGTAAAAAAAAACTTGCCTCGTACATCTCCTCTAAACCTTACCCCTCGCACCTTAAACCTATGCCCCTTAGTAATTGACCCCTCTACACTGGGAAAGGTCTCTGACTATCCAAGCTCATGCTTCCACAGTTGAGTTACCCTAGAGAAAGCCAAAAACACTTTGCACCAACACTAAATTTCGAGCGTGAATGCATCATAAACCTTTTTCGTATGGAACTCCTCTGCTGATAGTTTCAGCAAAAAAGCTGGGGGAATCATTGATTTAAAATGCAAAACTTAAAATTCTTTGTAAATGTAAAAAATATTTTGGGTTGAATATGAAACTATTGAACAGGACCTGGTATCCTTTGTTAGCGTGTGACGTTTAGCTATTAGAAGCTCCTGTAAAGAGGCTTACTTACTGGTCTGCTCTGATTGCTTGATTGACTTTAGTCTTATGTCTTGGTTGGCATCAGCATGTAGAGCCCCGAACCAGTCTTTCAGTCTGGAAGCAAGATTCCTCAGTTCTTTCTCATGACACACTGCCAAACAACAGATGAAAACGAACACAAGTTATGGAGCAGTAAACGTGTATTATCGAGACAATATTGAGTGTACATTGGCGTGTTGTCATAAGAACATAAGATAAGAAATAGGACCAGTAGCCACATGACCTCTTGGTTCTGCTCAGCCATTCAAGATCAGAGCTGAACATTTATATCAACTCTGGCTGAAATTTTACATCAACTATGCTTTCCTGCCCTTTTGCCCGCCTCGATTCCCTCAGTGCATAATAACCTATTGATCTCAGCCTTGAGTAATTGTCAATTAGTGAGCACCACGTCTGGGCTACAGAATTACAAAGATTCACAATGTTTTACCTTGAGATTATGACTCCCTACTTCTCGGGGCCGACCTCGCGCAAATAATTTACCCGCTGGTGAGGTAAACAGGTGGCATCTTAGTTGGGATCTTAAGCTGCAGCAGCAGTTTAGTCCCACTCTTAGTTCAAGGCACGAGCTTGGTAAAAACGTTGAAGCACATGGCCACCTGGAGGATCATTACAGACGTGATTGACAATTAAAATGCCTGCTTATGCTCACTAAAGAGCCTGCACAGGATTTGCGGGTAGCATGCCATTTAACAACCCAACCCTAACAATGACAAGTTGGACAGGAGGAATCATCATTATTGAGAACTTTGGCTTAAAGGCTCTTTCACTCTTCACATGCTGCTGGAGATTTGAAACAGACTTTTGAAACACACCAGGAAACCTTTGGGACATTTTTATCACACTATCAACACTTATTCAGAAAATTCTCTGAGATTGCACCTAAAAACAATGAGTGTTGTGTTCCTCTAACTTACTATATACCTTTGCTATCACCTGGAGAAAGGGCGTGCTCAGCGACCAGTATTTGCTAATTTGTCTCCTCTGGTCTGCAAAGGGAATGGGAGGAGGATGTGAGACCAGGCAGCAGCGCCTAAGCGACTCCAGGAGAGAGGAACAGGAAACCGAGGAGGGTGGAGTCGACTGCTTCCACCCTCATGCTCTAGACTTCCTCCAATTCGACCTCCTGTGTCACGCCAAGAACCTGTATGCGCTCTCACTCGGTCCCTGAGCTACTGCGTGTCAGCAATCACACTCCACACCTTCAGTTGATATTGGCCAGGATTCTCTGTTCCGGCGTCTAAGTGCTCCTGCCAGAGGAGAAACTGGACTGGTCTGCACTGGCACTTGCACTGTCCCCACATGACATTCCATGGCACTTGGAAACATTTTTTTTGCGAAATCGGATCTTTCATGCCATTCCGTGGCACATGGCACAGCGACTGAGAGGGGCGGACTCAATCTATTGGACAGGTCCTGCACCTCTGAGATTGGAGCACCCTTTTTAAAGGACACTTAGTTCTCAATTAGCTGCTGCAGCCCCCTCCCCCCAGGATCACATGCAGGGTACCACTTCATCCTAATCACTGGCAAGGCCGCCCCCCTTAGAACCCATGGTGATTGGCTGTGCTGTGTTGTATGCTTACTGGTCATCCTATGTGTCAATCACTGCCTGTCTGCATCTCATTATATACATGAGTAGATATTATGACATCTCCCCCTTTTTTTTTAGTTAAATAAATACCGAGGTGTATATATATACATATATATATATGCCTGACCATATACAAACAGTGATTGAACAAACGTATATACATGGGAATGTGTCGATAATGCAGATACATGGCAAACTTCTGACACGTGGGGTAGTTGAGGACCATGTTGGCAATATCGTGGTTAATGCTCAGCCAGTAAACCGCCTCCTGAGCTCTGCGTTGGCATTTCTCGACTCCAAGGTGACCCTCATGGAGTTGACCCAGCACCATAGCCTGCATGCTTTGAGGAATAACGATCCTGTCGAGTTTCAGAAGGATTCCCTCCACAACCGTCAGCTCGTCTTTAACATTAAAGAATTGGGGACATTGTCCCTTCTGCCAGCCATGGGTAAGGTGCTGCATCACACGCTGCATTAAAGGATCCTTGGCCGTTTCCTCACAAATTTGGACCACCTGTTCGTCAGAGGCTGGGAGGTTGGTGGCACACAATTGCACTTGCGCTTCTATGTGGCAGATGAAGTCACCTTGTTCACACGGTGTGGTGATGGACCGGGATAGGGCATCTGCAATGATCAGCTCCTTGCCTGGCGTGTAGACAAGTTCGAAGTCATAGCGGCGGAGTCGAAGAAGAATTTGCTGTAACTGAGGTGTCATGTCATTTAAATCCTTCTGGATTATGTGGACTAGAGGCCTGTGGTCCGTTTCCAACGTGAATTTTGGCAGGCCGTAAACTTGACTATTCCTGTCAGGAGACCCAGACACTCCTTTTCGATCTGGGCATACCGTTGTTCGGTCGGAGTCTTGGCCCTGGAGGTATAGGCCACTGGAGCCCAGGGCAAGGAGTCATCTCGCTGGAGGAGCACCGCCCCAATGCCGTCCTGGCTTGCGTCACAGTTGATATCTTGGTTTCCTTGGTTGGGTCGAAGAATGCTAGAACTGGGACTGTGGTGAGCTTTGCCTTCAGCTCACGCCATTCCGCTTCATGTGTGGGCAGCCACTGGAATTCCGTCGACTTCTTGATGAGATGGCGGAGGGCCGTGGTGTGAGATGCCATATTGGGAATGAATTTCCCGAGAAAGTTGACCATCCCGAGGAAGCGGAGGACCGCCTTCTTGTCCTCCGGGGTCTTCATGGCGTTGATCGCTAAGACCTTGTCGGCGTCTGGCCGCACACCCTGCCGCAAGATGTGGTCACCTAGAAACTTTATATCAGATTGGCCCTGTTAAGCTGGAGACCATGTCCATGAATTCGCTGGAAGACCTGCTTGAGGCGAGCGATGTGTTCCTGGGGCGTTGTGGACCAGATGATCACGTTGTCCACGTATACTCGTATCCCCTCGATGCCCTCCATCATCTGCTGCATGATGCGATGAAACACTTCGGAGGCAGATATGATACCGAAAGGAATGTGGTTGTAACAGTAGCGGCCGAGCGGGGTGTTCAACGTGCACAGCTTGCGACTGGACGCGTCCAGCTGTATTTGCCCAAAACCCCGGGAGGCTTCGAGCTTAGTGAAGAATTTGGCATGAGCCATCTCACTGGTTAACTCTTCATGCTTCAGGATCGGGTAGTGCTCCCACATGATGTTGCGGTTTAGATCCTTGGGATCAATGCAAATGCGGAGCTCCCCTGATGGCTTCTTTACGCAGACCATGGAGCTGACCCAGTCTGTTGGCTCCGTGACCTTCGAGATGATGCCCTGATCTTGGAGGTCCTGTAGTTGCTTTTTCAGACGATCCTTGAGGGGCGCCGGCACCCAGCGTGGTGCATGGATTACAGGGGTGGCGTTCGACTTGAACAGTATTTTGTATCAGTACAGGAGCGTGCCCATTCCATCAAATACACTGTGGTACTGCGTGATAATGTCATCTATGTCGGCTTGCAAATTTCCATCGGGCGAGGCCGTCGCCTGTGACGATGACATGGTGTGGACTCGCTGAACCAGGTTCAGGAGCTTGCAGGCGCGAGCAGGGACGCACTGTCAGACCTGACGATTTCAAATCGTAACGTTGCCTTGATCGCCTTATCGGATACCCCTAGTTGACACGAGCCACTGGCAGCTATGGCATTGCCATTGTAGTCAAGGAGCTGGCAGGCTGGTGGAAGAATGCTTGGTCGGGCCCGGATGGTGTTGAGGTCGGATTGTGAGATGAGGTTCGCAGACGCGCTGGTGTCCAGTTTAAATCGGATGCAAGCTTTGTTAACTGTGAGGACAGCACACCACTCGTCGTCGGGATCCACACTGAGGATCGAGAGGCATTGCGCAGGTGTGGTGGAGGCCAGCTCATGTGTGGTTATGATGCCCACCCGATATGGAGACTTGAGGCAGTCAGCATCAAGGTCCGTTGGGCTGTCGGGATCAGAATCTGGCATGCCTTGTTGTATTGAGCGGATACTTCTGTGCCGCAGCTGGGATCGCTGGCTGCTGAGCGGTGGAGCGGATCTGCAGAGGGCTGCGTAGTGGCCAAGCTTGCCACACTGGAAACATCGGCGTCCTCTTGCCAGATATTGCTGCTTTAAGTGGCCGGAGCCTCAATTCGGACACGCCATGACGCTGACGTCAGCGCGATCCCTGCGCCATCGCGCATGCGCAGTGTGGTCGGCCGATGTACGCACCTGCGCAGTCGGGTTTTCGGTCTCTTCGTCCACTCGGTCATGACGTACATGCGCAGGGATCCGAGAAAAGCGCGCGAAACGGCCACTGTCCTCGATGCTCAGGCCCTGCATCTGTGCAATGGCCTGTACCCTTTCTGCCTCGTGGGAGGCCAGCTTTGCAGTTTCTGCCGCCCTGATGTGGGAGTAACGATTCTTGGCATGCTCATGGACAACGCACGTCTCGATAGCGACAGAGAGAGTCAACTGTTTGATTTTAAGGAGCTGCTGCCGCAGGGAGTCGGAGTGGATATCGAATACGATCGGATCCCGGATCATGGAATCAGCCGTCGAGCCATAGTTACATGACTGCACTAGGATGCGGAGATGGGTCAAGAAGGACTGAAAAGGTTCATCCTTACCCTGAAGCCTCTGCTGGAAGATGTACCGTTCAAAGCTCTCATTCACCTCAATGTCGCAGTGGCTGTCGAACTTCAGCGGGACTGTTTTGAATTTTGTTTTGTCTTCGCCGTCGGCGAACGTAAGCAAATTGTAGATATGGATGGCGTGGTCCCCCGCAGTGGAGATAAATAGCGCAATCTTCCTGGCATCCGATGCTGCCTCGAGGTCGGAGACCTCGATGTACAAGAGGAACTTTTGCTTGAAGATTTTCCAGTTGGCGCCGAGGTTGCCGGGGATGCGGAGTTCGGAGGAGGCCGGAAGTTTTCCATTTCGCTGGATGACTGCTTGCTGGTCCATGCTGATTCATTCAAGGTAGGTCTGTCAAGGTCAATATCACTCTGGTACCATGATATGTTGGGCAGGCTGGTTTGATGTGGACTGCACTCGATGCAGGGAAGTTAGAAACAGAGGTCTAACACAGGATAAGATCCAACATTGTTTTATTCAACTAAATGAACTGCTGTACATATTCAGCTGTGGGTCAACACTGTACTGATCTGACTAGTGACCTTGTAGTAGCCTGACCAGACTTACTAGCTACCGCATGGTGTTTGTGCTTGCTAGCTCGTGGACTCTGTCTCAGTAGCTGGGTCCCGAGAGAGCAGGAAACCTAGTGCCCTCTGGCTTTATAGTAGTAGTGTCCTGTCTGGTGATTGGCTGTGCTGTGTTGTATGCTTACTGGTCATCCTGTGTGTCAATCACTGCCTGTCTGCATCTCATTATATACATGAGTGGATATTATGACACCTACTTCAGCTTGCAGAACTAGCACCAGCTGAAAAGTGAATCGTACAATTCCCCAGCTGAACTCAAAATGCCTCCGTGAATTAATTCTTCACTGGACTCTGACTTTGGACTCTGGAACTCATGTAAACAAATATTCATCTTTTTTACTAGGATTTCTCTGCCTAACATTTCCTGGGTAATGTTATATTCTCAATGTGCCACAAGAAGAGATATGGAAGTGTTACACACTTTGGTTTCTTCCCAACACAATGCAAAGTTTATTCAGGAGATGTTGCTTATACAATACAAGTTGAAGAACTAAAGACCTCGCAAACAATCTGCTGACTTCACTACAGATCATGAGACGTCCCACCAACAGGAGTGTATTACTTAAACACATATCAGATAAGTACATCGGACTGAACTCCGAGTCGGTGGCATTCGTGAAGGGTCAGGGAAATTGCCCATCAGAAGTTGAAACTTTCTGGACAATCCGCACACAATTTCTGTGTCAGAATTTCCGTGGGGTCCGAATGCATCTGCTGCGGGATTCTCCGTCGGCGGAATCCTGATGACAACCTGCCCTGATGGTGCCCAACCGTTCCAGATGGTACATCAGGTGTGGAGGCGTCCTGCTATGATTCCCGCCCTGCGACCTGGGTCCCCATTGATGGCCGTCTTCTGGGGTAACCGGGCTTGGATGGACCTGGCCGCTGCTTGGGTGCCCTGATGGCGTGGTGCCGCCTTGTTCAGCCCACTGCCCTTGAGATGCACCAGGGACAGGACGAGGGGTGGGGGTGAGTCCGAGGTGCTGCGCTTTTCCAACACCTCCCTTGCGGGAGTCACGAGCATGGGCCCCATTACTTCAATCCTCCCTTGGGGTACACGATGGCCTCCGGGCTACTCCATGGGATGGGGTGCCTGCGGAGCTATCCGCATGAGGCCCCCTCACCACCTGGCGCTGCGAATCCTGGAGGTCCGCTCTGGTCTCGACCAGGGTCTGCATGCTTGCAGCCATGGAGCACAGGGAGTGGACCATCTACGTCTGGGGCTGCACCACATCACACATTCGCTGTGCCACCACTTTCTGTGTCTGTATCACATCAGCCAGCAACTGTGCCTTCTCCCTCTGGAACTGGGCCACCTCCCTCTGTGTCTTTGCCATGTTGGTCAGTGCCTGGGCACTGCTGCCGACATTCCCAGCCATGGTCTGCTGTGACTGGGCCACGCTCAGAAGCGCTGCTGCAATTTCCAGGTGGCTCTGGTACATGGCTGCCTGTGAGGCAGAAACCCTGTCCTGGGCCTCAAGCCAGTGCCTGCACAGAATGTCCCAGGCCCAGGACATAGTGATCCATGGCCGAAGCCCTCGTCCCAAATGCCGCCACTGCAGATGCCACCAGTGCGTTTTTGGCCGGGGTGGCATGCATGGTCGGCACCACCTCCTGCTCCTGCACGCGGTTGGACTCCTCCAAATATACCTGCAGGCACTGGATACCCGCCGACAACCCCTCATGTAGACCCTGGCTCTGCGACTGCATCTCCACAATTGATGGCACTGTCCATTCCAGCGACCTACTTTTCTTCTGGGCCACCAACAACATACAGGGGCCTCTGCTCTGCCAAGGAGAGGGGCTGCAGGTCCAAAGGACCCTCTCCAGTTTTCTCCCGTTCCTGCTGGTTATGAGCGGCCTTCTCCTGTGGGGGTGTTGGGGGGGAGGGGGTGGGGGGCGGGAGACAGGAAACGACAGTGTTAGACAGTCCGACGCATGCAGCCAAGGGGGTGGGTGGCCTAGGGCACCTGGGCATGGCGGCCAGAATGAGTGCCGGCATGTGGTGCAGGGTGGGGTTCGGCCACCCTCCGGATTGTGGGGGGGGGTTCAGGTTGCCGGTGTGTGGAATGGGGTTAGTGCCCGGGGGCACAGTGCTGCCTACTCACATTTGCTGCCCTGAGGAGGTTGTGCAGTTTTTTCCGGCAGTGCTGGCCAGTACGGACGGTGTTGCTGGTGCCGCTCACCACCTCTGCCACCTGCGCCCAGGCACGGCAGACGGTAGCGGCTGGCAGCCTCCTTTCAGGGCTGGGGTACAGGATCAACCGCCTGTCCTCCAGCGCATCCAGGAGGGTCCCCAGCTCGGTGCAGGTGAGTCTCGGGCCGCCCTCCTCGCTGCCATCTTGTTGACTGGGATGGTGCGTGTGTGGGGAGTGCAGTGTGTATATGCGGCTGCAGCTTGTCAGCCTCCTGAATGTCAAGCTTGGAGCCAGAGAATCCGGCACCGTTTCTCATTGGAATCGATTGTGTTCCGCGTGACACCGGTGTTATCTCCTTAACAGTAGCTGAATCGCTCCAGGTATGATGCCAGTTTTGCTGTCATGAAACCCCACGAATCCTGCGCCAGCGTCAACACTTAGGCTCAGGAATGGAGAATCCCGCTTACTGGGTTTAACCTTAGTAAAATGATGTAGTCAATGGGAGGAGCCCAGGGCTGAAGCAGTCAGGCGTTGAATTTCAGTTTGGAATTTGGTTTAAGATTGGCATATGAATAAACCAGCAGCTTCTCTCAAAACACTTTACATTTTGGCTGTTTCTCAAAAGGCTGGCAGGTTATACAGTGTCCAAAATTGCCCTTGGTGTTGGGTTGGGTGGGGTTACTGGGTTATGGGGATGGGGTGGATGTGTTGACCTTGGGTAGGGTGCTCTTTCCAAGAGCCGGTGCAGACTCGATGGGCCGAATGGCCTCCTTCTACACTGCAAATTCTATGATTCTATGATTAAAGGAATTCAAGGTAACCCTGGGTCTGCTGACAATATTTAAAAGTGGATTTTAACCTGAGATGGGTCTAGGTCAAGTGGAGATAAAATATAGCAGTTAGTGTTGCATTTCCATTGTTTAATGGGTAATTGTAAGTTGTTTTCTTGTCTGATGTTAAGTTTATTTGAATCCTGTGTTAGTAATAAAGTTTGTTTTAATATACCATATCCTTATTTGTATGTGGAATCACTCCTGGAGCAAAGTATTCTTTCCTCATAATCTTACAAATAAAATAAAATATTGGGACTTCTAACCTGTATCTTAGCAACTGTAGAGGTTTGGTCCAGGATCATAATAAGATTGGAGGCTTGTCCGGGATTTAAAAGTGAAAGGGTCCTTCCTGTTCATTCCCTGTTTATTCTCTTATTTCCCGTTTATTTTATTTTTGTCGTTGTATTTTTGATCCATGGATGATTTATGGGCAGGTGTCTTTTACGCAGCTTGTATTTTTAATTCAAGCTGAAGGAAGCAGTGGCCTGTGCCTATTATTCAAAAAGCAGATTCCAGATTGGTTTTGCTGTTTTAGACTTGTGATTTCAGACTGGCCAGTGTCAGTGATGCATTAGTTTGACTGATTTGGCTGGAGGCCAATGAATGGGCCCAAAAGGCTGTGCTCTACCCGGTAACAGGTGGTGATTGGATATTATCCCACTGGAATGTTCTCAGAGTCACATAGTTCCATTTTTGTTTCATTTTTGATTCTCCAGCCTGGATGGAGTGATCTAACTCACTCTCCACAAAGATCTAACTATTTTTTAACATCAGGCCACTGTAAGGGCCGACTCTCTCTCCAACAAGTCTGAGTGCCATTCTCTTGAGACTGCAAAGGCATGAAGTCAAACCATGAGCTAAAAAACAAGGTTTGATGTGAAATAAAGGGGGCGATTCTCCCAAATGGAGCCCAAGGGTTCGCGCCGTTGTGTTTCACGACGGCGCAAACCGGCTCGGGTACGGCCTATTCTGTCCCCCGCAGGGGGCCAGCACGGCGCTGGAGCAGTTCACGCTGCTCCAGCCTCCTTTCCCAGCGCCAAATGGGCGCCGCGTCAACCCGCGCTTGCGCAGTTGGGCCGTGCCATTCTGCGCATGCGTGGGAGACTTCTTTAGCACGCCGGCCCCGACTCAACATGGCGTCGGTGTTCAGGGGCCGGCCCTGCAGGGAAGTAGGCCCGGGAGGGGAGAGGCCGGCCCGCCGATCGGTGGGCCCCGATCGCGGGCCAGACCCCATCGGAGGCCCCCCCCCCCCCCCGGTGAAGGAGACCCCCTCCCCCACCCCACAGGCTGCCCCCCGACCGTTCGCGCAGAGTTCCCGCCGGCAGCGACCAGGGGTGAACGGCGCCGGCGAGACTAAGTTGTATTCGCACGGCCGCTCAGCCCATCCGGGCCGGAGAATCGGCGGTCCCACCGATTCTAGCGGCCCGCGGCCGGTGCCGCGCCAAACGCGACGGCGCAAATGCCGCCGATTCTCCGCACCTTGGAGAATCGCGCACCAGCGTCGGGGCGCAGTTACGGCGATTCTCCGGCCCGGCGCGGGTCTCGGAGAATCACCCCCAAAGTGTCTCTACAGAACAATATAGGCCTGAAGGTGAATCTTGAGCTGAAGGCACGGCTTGATAAGAAACCATAAAGTGTCTTTCCAGAAAGCCTTTTTCCAGTAAGTACTGTATTTTCCAGCCTGTGGGGATCCTGAATTAATGATTCTGTATTCGACCATTACCAGCTGTAAACTGAGGCTTTGATCAATCGGAGTGCTGTGAGGAAAGCGTGCTAAAGAACAACAATTTGAAGCAAAGACTCTTATCTTTTGACCTTCATCCTTATTATTTTTACCCCTTTCCACCCTCTGTGTTTGTCTGTCTTGTGTGTGTGATGGGGTGGAGGGTGGGGCAGTTAAAGGAGGTGGTAGGTATTAGCTTGTTGTTATCCAGTTGCATTTACTGCATATCTCATGACAGTTCTAGGTATAAATGAACAGTAAATTGTGTTTCAACTTGCAAACCTGCTGACTTTAATTATTGGGCAACTAAATGCTTTACGAACTTTGTTAAGAATTATTGGTTGATTCTCTTGAGGTGTGATTCTTTGGCTCGTGGGGCTGGAATTGACTGCACAATTGCCCAGGGTGGTGTAACAAAAGTATAATTCCTTGTTTGACTTGGGAATATTGGACTTAAAGACTGTGAGCTTTTGTGGAACAGGTGCTTTTTTTTCAGCGACTGAACTTTAAATAGAGAGTGGCTAGTACAATGGATCTTTCAGCTGCAAAGATATTTGTGGGTGTGGGAGAGGTCAGAGGTCACTTGGAATTGTTCAAAAAGAGTGGCTAAAACATAGCTTTTGGGTTTGGTGGTCAAGCTGCAGTTTACTTTACCTGAAGGGGTGAGGAAGATTGAGATACATACAAGCAATAGCTCAACATTTAAATTTGTCAGAAACGCAGCATGAATAACTAGCGTTAGCTAGAATTCAATTACAGATGAAATAATTAGTGATGCAGGAAAAAGATAAGCAGAAAGAAAGAAGTAACAGGAAGTGAAAGAAAAGGAGAGAGTGGCTATGGCAGAGGAAAAAGAAAAGTAGAGATTGGCAATGGCAGAAGCAAAGGAAAAATACTGGGCGAGATTCTCCACTCCCGCGCCGGTTGGGAGAATCGCCTGGGCCGCCAAAATTTCCCGGGACGACGGTCCGACGCCCTCCCGCGATTCTCCCAAGCGGCGGGAACGGCCCCGTCGAGTTCCGCAGGCCGGAGAATCGCCGGAGACACCCAAAATAGCGATTCTCCGGCACCCCCGCTATTCTCAGGCCCGGATGGGCCGAGCGGCCAGGCCAAAACGGCGGGTTCCTCCCGGCGCCGTCCACACCTGGTCGCTGGTGTCGGGAACAGCGCGGGAACGCTGGGGGGTGCGGCCTGCGGGGGGGGGGGGGGGGAGGGGGGATCCTGCACCAGGGGGTACCTCAAATGTGGCATGGCCCGCGATCGGTGCCCACCGATCGTCGGGCCGTCGTCTCTGAAGGAGGACCTCCTTTCTTCCGCGGCCCCGCAAGATCCGTCCGCCATCTTCTTGCGGGGCGGACTCAGAGAGGACGGCAACCATGCATGCGCGGGTGACGCCAGTTATGCGGCACCGGCCGCGTCATCTATGCGGCGCCGCCTTTACGCGCCGACAAGACCTGGCGCGTGCAGACGATGCGGCCCCGATCCTAGCCCATTGTCGGGGCCTGAATCGGTCAGGATCGGGGCCGTTTTGCGCCGTCGTGAACCTCGACGGCATTCACGACGGCGTGGGCATTTCGGCGCGGGAGTGGAGAATCCCGCCCAGGGCTTTTCAAAGGAAACTTGAGGTGGAAATGGAAATATTAGCAAGGGAAGAAAGGAATAAGGAAAACGAGAGAGAAGCAAAGGAAAAAGAGAGAATTTGAACTTTGAAAACTGGAACTGCAAAGAGAACATCAAGGGTAAACTTTGGAGTTAAAGACAGAAGCTGAGGAAAGTTTAGAGGAAGGAGAAATCCCCCCAAGCCAAACGCCTAGTGGGGACATGTTTAAATATATTCAAAAACACCGATAAGGTTTGATGAGAAAGATGTGGAAGCCTTTTTAAATCTCAATTTAGAAAGTGGTTAAACTATTGAATTGGCCAAAGACTATGTGGGTATTGTTGGTTCAAACAAAGGTAGTAGGTAGAGCAAATGGAGTGTTTGCATCACTATCTGAAGGGGTATCTAGGGATTATGATGAGGTAAGAAAAGCCATTTTAAGAGCATATGAACTAGTGCCAGAAGCCTACAGACGGAAGTTTAGAAATCTAAGGAAAGAACCAGGTCAGACATATCTAGAATTTGAAAGAATTAACCAAAATAATTTTGATAGATGGATAAGAGCATTAAAAATAGAACAAACGAATGGCGCTTTTAGGGAAATGATTATTTTGGAGGAATTTAGAATTCACTTCCCGCAGTATTGGGAATTCATGTGAAATGAAAATCACTTATTGTCACAAGTAGGCTTCAATGAAGTTACTGTGAAAAAACCCTAGTCGCCACATTCCGGCACCTGTTCGGGGAGGCTGGTACGGGAATTGAACCGTGCTGCTGGCCTGCCTTGGTCTGCTTTAAAAGTCAGCTATTTAGCCCAGTGTGCTAAACCAGCCCCTAGACCTCGGTGCCGTAAGGCAGCAGGGCTAACCCACTGCGCCACCGTGCTGCCCCACCGTGGAAGAGCAAAGGGTTAAAACTGCTAGACTGGTAGCAGGCTTTTGAATTAGGTCATAAATTAAAGTCTGGTTTTTGACATCAATTTCAAGCTGTGGAAGACAGAAGCTGGGAAAATGAGAAAGCATTGTTTCACGGGTAATTGTATGAGGACAGCATGGTAGCACAGTGGTTAGCACTGTTGCTTCATGGCGCCAGGGACCCAGGTTCGCTTTCCAGCTTGAGTCATTGTCTGTGCGGAGTCTGCATGTTCTCCCTGTGTCTGCGTGGGTTTCCTCTGGGTGCTCCAGTTTCCTCCAACAAGTCCCAAAGGCGTGCAGGTTAGGTCAATTGGACATTCTGAATTCTCCTCCGAACAGGCACAATAGTGTGGTTACTAGTGTAGCCACCTGGGTTGGCCACTTCCCAACTTAAAATAGAGGTCCGCAAAGACTACAGGGAAATTCAGCCAACACAGGCAAAGACTAGCAAGTGTATAAATCCTGTGTATTAGAACTTGCAAAAGCCCAGACAGCACTGAAACTCACAGCCATCTGCATAGTAACAAGCGATCCCCGGGTACAATGGAAACATTTAAGATGAATAAGGCCAAGCCAGACTCCTCGGCGCCAGCAGGAGCCAAGACAAAGGAAGGCCAACGGACACTCAGCGACCGCCCAGCGATCAGGGAACTCCAGTATTGGAGAAATCGATCCAAGTGATTGAAACGTAGTCCAATCACTTGGAACCAGATACGGGGTCCTCCCCGATGGGCGGGAAGCCCCTGGGGACTATAAAATAGAGTCCCCAAGTTCAAATCGGTCTTCTTCATCAACCAAGTAAGTCTCCAGTCAACGCTCACTACGAGATAGGCGCTCCTAGCTACCAGTCCATACCAGCTTTTGAATCTTGCAGACTCAGAACCTGAACGAAAGGCCATTTGTTCCCCTGACCTGGTGGGCCAATTCTGAAGCTAAGTATAGGCCTTTTAGTGATAGAAACAGTCTAGAAAGTAGAGTTATATGCATAAGTAGTGACTTACTATATATAATAAATGT
Organism: Scyliorhinus torazame; assembly: GCF_047496885.1. Classification (NCBI taxonomy): domain Eukaryota; kingdom Metazoa; phylum Chordata; class Chondrichthyes; order Carcharhiniformes; family Scyliorhinidae; genus Scyliorhinus; species Scyliorhinus torazame. The sequence goes on from NC_092713.1 coordinate 257,023,362, forward strand.
GTTTTGATTTGAATCTTACTAATTGGTGTGTTGAGTTATTGGTTAGTATTTGAACTTGAACCTCGTGGAGGTATCATAAAGATACCTGGCGACTCTAGAGCAAAGGTTAAACAAACAGAGCAAATTACGAATTAAGAGCCAACCAAAAGTTAGCAACACTAGGGGATTTTCACAGTAACTTCATTGCAGTGTTAATGTAAGCCTGCTTGTGACACTAATAGAGATTATTATTATTGTGTTAAAATTATTTTAATCCTGTGTGAGTAATAAAGTTTGTATCCTTTCCTCAGTCTTACAAGTTAAATAAAATATTGGAGTTTCTGTCCCATATCCTACAAGCTGTTGAGGTCTCGTCCAGGATCGTAATATGCCCCAAACTCCATTGTTATCTGCCGATTCCATCTCTCTTTCTGAAGTATAGTCACCATTTCATAAATGAAATGTTGGCGGTTACGTATACCAATCTCATCAAAGCTGGCACGCTAGCCTGATTGGTGTTGGCGGAAGGGTCATAAGGCTAGAATGTTAAGTGGTCTGTAGCTACAAGAGTGCAGAGACGGAACGATCAACTAAAGAGGTCAGAAAATAATAGAAAATAGGCTTTTGTAGGCGAGTGCGAGAACAACGATGAATGGGTTCAAACTGGCCTGAGATTGCTCTGGGGTGCAGGTATTCCACTTCCACTTCTTTGAAGTTGGGACACCTGAGATGGGATTGGCAAGATTAGTGTCCCACCAGACCCACCTCCTTTCTGACAGCGAGTGTCAAAAGGTGGTATGGTGGCACAGTGGTTAGCACTGCTGCCTCACAGCACCAGGGTCCCGGGTTCAATTCGGGCCTTCTGTGACTGCGTGGAGTTTGCACATTCTCCCCGTGACTGCGTGGGTTTCCTCCAGGTGCTCCGGTTTCCTCCCACAGTCCAAAAATGTGCGGGTTAGGTGGATTGGCCATGTTAAAAAAATTGCCCCTTAGTACCCAGGGTTACAGGGATAGAGGGGGAGAGTGGGCCTAGGTAAAGTGCTCTTTTCAGAGGATCGGTGCAGACTCGATGGGCCAAATGGCCTCCTTCTGCACTGCAGGGATTATGTGATTCTATGAAGAAGAGATCAAGAGCTTCCTACAACCAGCTCTATACAAATGCCAGAACATCACTGAACAGGGAGAAGATCTGACATAACCAGAAAGCACACAGTTTATTGCCAGCTAATTTCCACCCACGCCAAAACCATCAATAAATAATCAGATGTTTTGAGGCCCTATACTCTGAAAATAAAGTTGACATTTTCAATAAGGGTCAGGCACGCCACAGGCTGGCTCCAGAGTTTTTTTTTCAAGTAGACTACAAATCTTCACATGGTCTCCGTGGGAGTGATTTATTTCCCCCAGCAGCTCTGCAAATTGTTTTTCTCTCAACACCAAAGCAAAATAATTCTGTTTCAATCACAAGTAATTGAGGCCAATTTTGATTCTGCATTATTCTACCTGTAGTTATATCCAAAATATTATGCTACAAAGCTTTGAATGTGAGAGGCATATCTGAGCATTTCAGTTAGTGATATGGCTCCCACCCATCATATCCCAAGAGACATTCTTACGACGATGGGCAAACTATTCAGAAATAATTTCAGAAAAATACTTAGTTTGGGTCATATTAATTTTTCTTCGGTTCTCTGTCCAAAGGCAGGTTCAACTCATAGTACCGAAACATCCACCATGAGAATCTAAAGGGTTGCATTTTGGTCAGATTCCCCCTTCATCTTCAATAAATTGCATGGAGCAACTGCAATTTATGTAATTTTCTGGAGTTTGCGTGCTTTCTGCCAGAGGTTTGAGAAGACATGGGAAATTATTTTAGTTTTTTTGGGTCAATATTTTTTTTTTAGAAAATGTTTTATTGAGGCATTTATAAATTAAAAAAATTTTAAACATCAGATTTCAACAAGAACCAAACAATATAACTAACAAACCCCCCAGTAACAAACCCCAGCCAACATGGCTTACACAGACAATGTCACCTTCCCCAGCCCCACTTCCGTTGGTTCTCCTGCCCTTACTTGCCCCCCCCCCTGTTGACAGCTTAATTTTTCTCAAAGAAGTCGATGAACGGCTGCCACCTCCGAGCAAACCCCTGCAACAATCCCCTCAAGGCGAATTTAATTTTCTCGAATCTGAGAAACTCTGCAGTAACCTTGCTATTGACAATTAAATGCTTCTATTACGATAAGATTAGGATTTATTTCTGCTTTGTAAATAGCAGGCAACCCAGGAAAAATGAACATTCCTGGACCTGCCAGCAGTCTAAATGTCATCCTCAAATTTTAGGTGTGGTTCAAAACAAGACGTTATGATCCCCTGCAGGGACCTATAACTTTTAGCCATCTATTTGAATACCTAGTAACCAACTTAAAGGAATTGCACAAGATTTTGTGGGCTGAATTCGCCGCTTCGTGACACAGGAAATAAGAATTATGATTGGGTGGAGAATCGTGTGAAATGGAAAAAATACGTTTTGCATCCGGTGCCGATTCAGACGCTATGCTCCAGTTTCTCGTTAGCGGACATATCGAGGTAGAGCCATGCAAAACTGTCATTTACATGGACTGAAATATTAGCGGCTTGGGCACTTCATGTCCATCCCTCCGCGATGCTCCACCCCCTTAGGCAGACGTCTTGTGGGCGCGGATTTGTGCAAATATTTACAAGCGGGGACTGGGCGCAATGGCTGCTGACGTCGAGCAGGAGGCTAAATAGACACTCAAAAAGCCGCAAAACTTGCCAGACTTGCTGGGGGGTGATTGCCCTGGATGGGGCCAGTAGCGGAGAACAAACTGATACCAAGCCCGTTGGATCGGACTGTGCGCCTCGGGATTGGGGTGGCCTGGCTCAGACTGCCATTGCTGCAGTATGTTTTTTAAACACACGCCTTTGGTGCTACTTACAGGCTCCTGGCTGCTCACACTGCTGAGTGCTGCCTGTGTCCTTTGAATGCTCAGAGAGCCTCTGGTCACCTGGGAGACCGACCAGGGCACCCTCATACCCCAGCTGTTTCATCAAGCAAACGGGCGTGGCCAAGCTCAATCAGGGGCCCACCAGGCTCTGCCAATCCTCAAGTGTTGCCCCACTGCAGAGGAAGCAGGGTCTGAGCAGACCTGATCCTAAATAGAGCGGCATTCTTGGGAATTTTTGTCAGTGCTGGCTTGCCATTGTCTTTCGCTCTCAGGGGCAGGGCAAGGAGGCAGGTTGCAAGTCTACCTCAACAAGTACAGGAATCAGACCCGCGCTATTGCCATTGTTCTGAACCACACTTTAACCATCTAGCCAACTGAGGTAACTAGCCGATCTTCCTCAAACATCATTTTTCAAAATCTTTCTAACGTATGTGGTACCTCAGCCTTGAAATTAAAAATAGCACGAGATGTGCACACATTGAAGTAAACCTCTCAAATAATCTTTGACAAAATCTTGTGAGTGTGGGTGTTCTCCCCTGCTATTTACATTCAACTTCTATTTTGAAAGTCATGACTCATGCCATTCGATACATCATGCTGGTAGGTCTCATATAAACAGATTATTTTTCTCGACGTGCTGTGATCAGACAGTGGCAGAAGGCCATTGAACCTTGAGGAACATCATTCTTACGCCTGTTCGTCACTCAACATATTTTCCACATGGGTAGAAACAGCAGTATTTTGAATGTCTGCAATTGTCGCAAGCAGCAGTGAGCTGGAAATGATTCAATTTGTAAAGCGGAGTAAAGGAACTGAATGTCAACCAGGGTTTCTTCAGGGGAGGGGAAGGATTGGGCTTTGTGATAACATGCCTGGTGATGGGAAATTTGGATCTCGATGGCAAACTTGGTGATTAGTACTTGAATCGATCAGGTTGGCAATACTCTTCAGTCAACTTAGCTCATTGGTGGGATCAAGAAGGGTAAACCCATCACTTGGATGGCATTGTTTTCTGTGCAATCTTGACAAATGCCCTTACAAACATGCCGGATGATTTGTGGGAGATAATCAGTATGGTATGCTAATTAACTGGGTAGTTTTAGTTGGGTACACACTAACAACACCTCTAAGCAAACATGGAGGTCCTCACATTTTAAATTCACTCAACATATATTAAGATTGCCTGGATTTAGGTAAATGGAAAGTGAGTGCACACATTGCAACAGTCAGTGGAAGCTCTGATTAGCTGGATTTCTCAGTATTTTACTCTGGGGACTCATAAGCCTCGCGATAGGTATGCATATGTATCAGATGCCAGCTGACTAAATACAATCATCATTGGAGCTTATCCATTAGTAACTGACAGCACCAAATCCTAAACCAACATAGGTAATCAAGGAGGATCTGCGCACACAGAATAATATCTGGGTCAGAGGTTGAAGAAACCAAAATTGCCAGACTTAAGATAGCGAGCAGATCGCCACAGGAGATGAAGTAAAATCTGTGTTATGATGCCAAACCTCAGATTATTTATTTAATTTGTATGCAGACAAGTGCTGCTTCATATTTCATCTTAGATGGTTTAGAGATAGACATAATTTAACATATCATGCAGCATTTCTGGGAGTGATGATGGCATTTGAGTGTTTAAATGCCCTCTTAAGTTAAGTTCACCATTTGAGCCAAGTGAATGATTCTATGATTACAGCCATAAATGGTATTAAGTGAAGGGCAAGTGTAACCGAGGTCAAGTGCTTCTGCAGAGGTAAAAAGGGAAAACTGATGGAGGAAATAGAGCATGGGTTCAACGAACATCATTGTTCTGACCAATCCTCACACTGAGTTATAAAGCAGCATTGACAAGCCTGGGTGCCCACCTCCAGGATTGAGAAAGCTAGATGGTGACCTCTGGATCAATAGCCAAGTCCTAGATTTAACCATCTTTAGGATGTTGCTTTTCTCTGTATTCTGATGCTATTGATACCACAAAGGAATGCTTTTGTGGTTTAAAACACAGCAGGCGTGATTTTAACCAGAAGGAGAAGGGAAAACATATGTATGGGGGTTGATGCCAATCACACAAAGTCTGACCCCCAGCCTCTCTGTAAAGGTCAGAATAAAGGAAAATCCACTATTTTTTTTTGGCTTCTTCCTGGTGGGGAAATCGCAATGGTTCTTGGTTAAAATTGCAGTCGGGCCCCAATTACATCATCCGCGCTCGATCAGTATAGACCCCACTGCCTTCTGATGGATGATCCTCTTGCTTGCTCAGAAGAGTAGGTTGTCATTGGAACTCACACAAAGATGTCAGGATCAACATGCAAAGTTCTATGGGCCATTTTAACTAGCCGCCTGACAGGGGACAAATCTGCCTGAATAAATGTTATTGTAGTTGAGCCCGGAACTTCAGGAAATGCATGTATAAAGTTTTACTGATTTCCTCAACTGTTTAATGTCTTTGTGATTAACGACAGTTGTGTCATTCTGTACCATTCATGGGAATGAGAACTGCACACCTTTTCTGTGACCAATTTTAGCTGCAATGAGCAAACTTCTCTGTGTATTTGCCATGAATTCTGTGACAGTGTTTACCCAGTGTTTCTGTGTCAATGTACAGTCTAAAGTATGTATCTCTGAGATAGAATGTAGATCTATCCTGTGAAACCGGCAGGTAATTCAGCCAAGTCAATCTCCTGAATGGTATTAGATTGCTTGTCAGAAATGACAACATTACCTGGAATGGCTGATAAGAAAAACAAAATGTTCAGAAAATGCCTTGAAAGATCACATCACATTTCGAAACTATTCACTATTGCAGATGATTTTCACTCTTTTGAATTACTGGGTGCAGCTTTGAGTTATAAACACTGTCAGGGAATGAAGTTTGTGGTGTCTATTTTACAGAAGGGCACTAGCAGGACGATGGAAGCAAGGCATCAAAATCATTGAAGGAAAAACTGATAAGGCCAGCCAATCGTTTCAGTGTAGACTGCATACAAATAAGTGGAGATTATAGGCTTTATATTTTGTGGCAAGTAACTCACTACCTGACTCCCCAAAGCCACTCCACCACCGCACAAATCAGCGGTGTAATGGAATACTCTCTGCCTGCCTAGTTGAGCGCAGTTTCAGTGATACTCATGAAGCTCGACAACAGCAGAGCTTAAAAGCATCCTGCTTGATTGACACTCCATCCACCATCTGAAGCATTGACTCCCTTTGCCACTGCCAGATAATGGCAGTAGTGTGCATTATCTTCAAGATGAAATGCAATGCAGCAAATTGCCAAGGTTCCTTCAACAACACACCTTACAAATCTGTGATCTCTACAGGCTAGGGAGAGAAGTACAGCGGGTGCATGGGAATACCACCTTCTGTACGTTCCCCTTCAAATCACACACCACCCCGGATTGGGATTATGTTGCTGTTCCTTGGCTCAACATCCTGGAACCCCTTTCCTGACAGTACTGTGGACGTACCTACATCACACAGAGGGCAGCGGTTAAAGAAAACGGCTCTGCACCACCTTTGCAGGTACACATTGGGGTGGGCAATAAATACCGCCTGCCAACGATGACAACATCCAATTAATGAATTAAAGACTCAGATTTAAGAATGCTTTCAATGAACAAAGGCTGATATCCCCAAATTGAGATATTAAGAATGACCAGGTGGAAAAGCTAGAGAGGGATTTCTATCACACAAATAATTGTACTTCAACAGGTGCCACTTCAAATAGGATAAAAGGGCAATTAAATAATCAATAAAAATTTGTTCTGCGGTCGTCATTTGATTTATCAGTACCAAAATGGAACAATTATCAGGGTTAAGTATCTGTTTGTTGAATTTTGAATATCCTTCAATTTTGTAGATATTGCAGATGAAATCCGCTACATAATTCAAGAGGTCTGGCGAGCCACAGTTAGATTTTTAACATCTAGAGTTAGATTTTCCTTCATGAGCCAGGAAACAGAAGTTTCTGTGTTCAGAACCTGTATCCAGGGGCAAATAGTTGCTCACAGGGTTTTCCATGGAGGCACCTCCTTAATTGGCATGGAGGCAGGTTTCTTTTCCAATTAAGGACAGTCAGTGGACTCTTGGAGTGGAGGGTTGGTCAGAGGCCTTTCAGCTTGACAGGCGCAGTAGGTTATGATGGTAGATCAGTATTAGAGAAGGCATTTCAACATGGAAACACCCTCTCAGCAAACCCTTTGGTTCCTGCAGCAACGCCTGCACGGTAGGGAAGTGGGAGAAGTTCCTCTACAAGATGGCGTGTAGTTGCTCTCACCCTAGGCAGGCTGGGAGGGAGGACTTGTAGGCCCACCTGGTGTGATGGCCTCCTGGCCTGCCCCTAGGTGCAGGCACCTAACCAGTACCCTGGTGTGGGAAACTGGAGGCCAACCAGAATATTTCAGTCAGTTTCCTCTAATTGGAGTTAACAAGGATCTTACTAAGCCCAATCGGTAACCCACTAGGATGGGGCATATAGCCATGTGAGCGCCGAATCTGCCTCCTCTGAAATGGCTGGCATCGGGAACAGTACTGGGAAACCAAACATTGTGGCCAGTGCTGACATTTTTGGGTCCATTCCCCAGGTAGGACCTGGAAATCCTGTCCCTAGTACAGTATCTGTCAACCCTTCTATAATCAGTCATATGTCAGAAAAACAAAGCCACTCCACATGTAAACAAGAGAAAAGAAAGAAATACTTTGAAATATCAAATGATTTGCTACATTCACATTTCCATCAATATTAAATTATGCCTTCTAAATAGCATGCCACATAAATCCTTTTACAAAATGACTTAAACATTATTGTGAAGACTAATATCTAAGTCTATTACGATTCCAATCTGAATAGCTGATGAAAAAGCAATTCATCAATCAGAAGGCAGTCAAATCTAATGGATTTTCCACCTCAGTGCCTTCATGGAACATTATTGACATCTTAATGATTGCAGGTAATATAATGAGACTAGCCCGTTTTATACTCAATGTCAAGAATTGATGACACACAGATTATACTGACCTTAAAATCTTTTCTATAAAGTGCCAATCAATTTATTATTTTAACAGAGCTGTTTTTTTTTGTAAATACAAAGCAGTTACTGAATGAGGAGTTAATTACAGACCTCGATGATGCACAGCATTCAGATATTTATTCTCAAGACTACAATAAAAAGAACATCTTTAAACGATTAAATCCATTATACCCTTCACTTGAAACCCAATGTATAACTGGTGGAAGAGGAGTCAGCTGGCAGGAAACAATGTTCACTCGCAGTTACTAAATGGCATCATCATCAAGTGGTAATTTTCATTCAGTGAGATAATGGTGTAAATAATCTATCTTCCTTTTCATGTGGCAATAAAACAGTTTATTGTCCCCTGAATGATCAAAAAAAAACTGGAGCACAGTTTTGCCTAATTTTATTAAGATTAATAAAGCAATCCAAGCTTTCATTTCACGATGTGACTGTTAAACAAAGGGTGGAAACTTCAAATCAGTCCATTTTGGCAGCTAGTCAAGTAACAATGATATCTGGAAATCTCCAAACGCTGTGCGGGATTCTCCGCGTGTTTCTCGGCAACGTGACGGTTGCTGGCGGCGGGATTCTCTACTCCCACCGCTTGTCACCGAGATTTTCCATTGAAGTCACCCCACGCTGCTGGGAAACCTGCGGGCAGGGGTCCGCTGCCGACGAGAAGAGAACCCGAACGACTAAAGAATTACGGCCATTGTCTGTGATGTGCATTATGTAAACACACTCAATTTTGATAGTCTTTGCTGTTACTTTTTTAATCAATGGTTTTAAATCTTCCCACTACTTTGGCGATTAACCCATGCTTGAAATAACATTGGATCATAAGCACATTTTTGGAAAATGTTTAAAGGAACATGGTCGCCGACACCAAAATCGCGTTCGGCGATTGGCTGGAGAATCCCTGTTTGCGCCGCAATCGGGGGCAGCGCTATTGCAATGCTCCGCCCCCTGGAAAACGGCACGCCGTAAGGACGGCCTCAGGATATCACCTGAGGCCCTCGCCCGTGCTCCGCCCCCGATGGGTCAAGTTCCCAAAACTTGTCCTTTTTATTTTCGGCGTGGCAGCTGCGGACTGAGTCCAGCACTGCCACAGTCGGGGCAGGGGCGGGGTGGGGGAGGGGAGCCATTCCATGGGCAGGTGGAATTTGGCAGGGGCTGGGGGCACTGGTGGGGGTGTTCCAGGGTGGCGAGGCTGATTACAGGGGGGGGGGGCAGTTTGTGGCAGGCCAGGTCCGCGCGCGGCCGGTGCCTTGTTGCACGGCTGCAGGCCGCCACCATGTGCATGCGCTGCCACGGATCCGGCAATTCTCCGGCTGTATCAGCAGGTGAATCCGGGGGCTTTACGATGCGTGCTTGCTAGCCCGCCACCAGACGGAGGATCGGTGCAGCTTTTGCACTGTTTTTCCTGGAGTAAAACGCCACTGTTCCCACGCCGCCGTCAGCACTTTGTCTTCAAATCGGAGAATCCAGCCAATGGTGTTTGCTTATTTGTGGATCCTCGCCATTCATCCTCATGGGCGTTAGTAAATAATATGCTCACATCCTATGTACAAAATCAGTAACAAAAATACAAATGTTTGAAATCTGAAATTAAAACAGAAAATGCTGGGAATACACAGCGGGTCAGTCACTGGATAGAATAGACAAACTGACATTTTAAGTGTGGACCCTTCTTCAGAATGGAAAAGTTGAGCAACGTTTGAAAGGAATATCTTAGGCAGGAGATCGGCCCCCAGCAAACAGTAAATGGTAAGAGGAGGAGATGACGGATCAAGATGATTGAGGAGGTGGGGGAATATGCCTGGGCATGAGAGGCCCAAGGCATGTGATATTTGGAAGGGCACTCTTCTCCTCCTCTTGGCCCTCAATCAAAAATTAAATAAGAATAAAAACTTAACTGTGTGAGCCACTTGTAGCACTTCATCAACCCCAACCCCTCCTAACAGTTAAAATTGGGGAAGGTGCCAATGTTCCCTTGCTCTACCCTTGGTTCTAAAATTGCAGATTAGGTCTCTTGAATGCTGTTTTCCTTAAAAGAACAGAGCAACCCCGGGACCTGGTGGGAAGACAGTGGGATGAAGGGGCCCCGGGACCTGGTGGGAAGACAGTGGGATGAAGGGGCCCCGGGATCTGATGGGAAGACAGCGGGATGAAGGAGCCCCGGGACCTGGTGGGAAGACAGCGGGTTGAAGGGACCCCGGGAACTGGTAGGAAGACAGCGGGATGAAGGGGCACATTGCCTCCTCATGTTAATTTCACTGCCCACCTCCAATCCAGTTTCTGCCCAGCAGCTGGAGATAAAATTGGGGCCAATAAATTTTAGAACCGACAACAGATAAGGGCATGCTAGATTGTAAAAAAGACATACTTAACAAGCTGATTGTTTGTACCATCTTCTAAACAGTGACCATAAAGATGATTGAATTGATATTCGGGTTGAGGGAGAGGCAAGGGTCATAAACTAAGGTCTTAAATTTCCATAACACCAACTTTGATGGGATGATAAATAAATTGATCACAGTAAAATATGAACTTTTAATTGTGGCAGATAAGTCTCGGGGGGGGGGGGGTGGTGTGCTACGGAACAGGCCATCACTTCAGTTTATTCAACACCAACTTCTGTGTACACAAAACAGTGGCAGAACAAGCAAATCACTTGCTAAACCATGAGCTACATTTTCTGGCAACTGACTATAAAGAATCAGAAAATGTAGTCCATTCAGGGAAACTTGGTCTCATTAAAATGCGCGGAATCACAATACATTAAATTACATATTTCGTTCAAGATTGGATTTTTGTGCTCGCAGCTGGGCAAAAAAACATGACTTTTGTGACATGGTGAAGCCTGTTTTATGTCAAACATTCAATTATGTCAATATGTAATGAAACTTCCAATTTCAGTTAAATAAATCTGACAATCGTGACAATTGCGTTTAATTTATCTCGATAAATCATGACTGCAGAGTGCACGTAAGGACCTCTAGAATCCTTCAATGTACTCGTCAACGCTCAGAAAGTTAGAATGTGATTTACCCAATAGAGGAGAAAGGTACATTGGATACACACTCTGACGACACTTGATGATGAGAGAGCCCTATCGCATGCATCATTTGATTTTTTTCATTAATATATTGGGTAGCAAATATTGAAGTTTTTGTTTTTCTATTCACTTCTGTCTTTTTCACTTTCTTGTTCGTCTGCTTCTAATGGGAACTGACAGCCGTGTCATTCATATCTCGTACAGTTGTTCTGATGACCTACCTCTTACTGAGCCGAGTACTCACAGTGACAGCTATCTTTAATTATCCTGTCACTGGCTTCACCCAAGTCTATAAATACCAGGAAAGGCCTACAAATGTTAAGCTGACATTTCTAACATTACCACATGACCACATAGGTCATTAAAACAAGGGAACAGACCATTGTAAAGTAAAAATTACATGACAAAAGAGGCAGCCTGGTCTGACAGAGATACAAAATATCTTAACGAAAGGTATTGGCAAATTTCGGAACAGCTGAAGAAAAAAAGACTTTTTATCTTTAAAGTAAGTTTAAAAGTTTTCTACAATGAGCAATAAAAAACTGTTGAATGTGACAATGTATTGCTTTTGCTTTAATAATGGAAAATAAAGGGTGGCACTGTGGCGCAGTGGTTAGCACTGCTGCCTCATGGCATCGATGACCCGGGTTCAATACCAGCCCTGGGTCACTGTTCTTGTGGAGTTTGCACATTCCCGCCGTGACTGCGTGGGTCTCGCCCTCACAACCCAAAGATGTGCAGGGTAGGTGGATTGGTCGCGCTAAACTGCCCCTTAAAGAGTAATGGAAAATAATCCACTGCATTTGTATGTGACAACATGACTCAGTGGAAACTCTCTTGACTCTGGTTCAGGAGATTGTGCCAATGATCAGGGGTTGGCCATGTTTTAACTGGAAGTTTTTTTTGACAAAAAGAAAATGCCTGAAATAAAAACCATTCGGATCTGTAAGACAGAAAAATGAAAACAAATGGAGTAGTAAAGGCATTGGCATACCTTGGGGGTGATTCTCCGAGCCCCGCGCCGGGCCGGAGAATCGGCGCAACCGCGCCACGACGCCGGCACGCGAATCACCGAGGTGCGGAGAATCGGCACCATTTGCGCCGGAGCGTTTGGTGCGGGACGCTGGAATCGGCGGGACCGGCGCCGTTCGCCCCTGGTCGCTGCCGGCTGTAACTCTGCGTGAACGGTTGGGGGCGGCCTGTGGGAGGGAGGCTCCTTCACCGGGGGGCCTCCGATGGGGTCTGGCCCGCGATCGGGGCCCACCGATCGGCAGGCTGGCCTATCCGCACCCGGGCCTGCTTCCCCTGAACACCAACGCCATGTTGAGTCGGGGCCGGCGCGCTAAAGAAGTCCCCCACGCATGCGCAGGTTGGCGCGGCCCAACTGCACATGCGTGGGTTGGCGCGCCGTCCATTTGCCACCGGGAAAGGAGGCTGGAGCGGCGTGAACCACTCCAGTGCCGTGCTGACCCCTGTGGGGGACACAATAGGTCCTACCCGGGCCCGGTTCGCGCCGTCGTGAAATGTGACTGCGTTCACGACGGCGCAAACACTTGGGCTCCGTTTGGGAGAATCGCCCCCCTTAAGTGGAAAAAAATATTTATTGAGCAGCAAGTATGCATTTGCATTCGGGAAATAGTTAAAACCACTGGCTGCAATGTTCCTAAAAAATGACAAGTGACATTTTTGGCAGGACGACGGCTGTTCCGGCATGATTCCCATTGATGTTCTTCCGCACTTAGTCATTTTTTGGAGCCAAGCGTTAAACCCCAGAAAAAGTGATCTGTGGGACCCACCAAAGATGCAGGCAAGCCCAGCCTCACAGAGATCGGGATGCAGTTTTTAAAGGGGGCTCTGATCTCAAAGAGAGCGTGCAGACCCCACACCCCTTCCCTCCACCTCCCCATAATATCGTAGGCATCTGGGTTTTAGTGAACCCCCCACGCCCGCAACCATCCTCGCCGGCATCAACCCTCCCCTGCCCCCCCCTCCAAGGATACATTCTTCAGCGAGGGTGTGAATCAGATTGCGTCAGCTGCTGTGGCCTGGGAACATCGTGATCTATTTGGTGCCCGGTGCAAACCCTGTCTAGGAGCTCTCCTGCTGTGTTTTTAAAATTAATTTTTAGGGGATGTGGTCGTGGCAGGCTAGGCCAGCATTTGTTGCCCATCCCTAATTACCCATGAGAAGGTGCTGGTGAGTTGTCTTCTTGAACTGCTGCAGTCCATGTGGCGTAGGTACACCCACTGCGCTGTTGTGGAGGGAATTCCAGGATTTTGACCCAGCGACAGTGAACGAACGGCGATATATTTCCAAGTCAGAATGCTGAGTGACTTGGGTAGGATCCTCCAGGTAGTGGTGTTCCCAGGTATCTGCTGGTCTTGTCCTTCTAAATGGGAGTGGTCATGGGTTTGGGAGGTGCTGTCCAAGGAACCTTGGTGAGTCACTGCAGTGCCTCTTGTAGATGGTACACACGGCTGCCACTGTTCGTCGGTGGTGGAGGGAGTGAACTACATCAAACTCCTCTATGGGGTGGCACGGTGGCTCAGTGCTTAGCACTTCTGCCTCACAGCTCCAGTGTCCCAGGTTCAATTCCGGCCTCAGGTGACTTTCTCCCCCTGTCTGCGTGGGTTTCCTCCGGGTGCTCTGGCTTCCTCCGACAGTCCAAGATGTGCAGGTTAGGTGGATTGGCTATGCTAAAATGCCCCTTAGTTTCCAAAGGGTTAGGTGAGGTTACTGTGTTACGGGGATAGGGTGGAGGCGTGGGGTGCTCTTTCCAAGGGGTGGTGCAAACCCGATGGGCTGAATGGTCTCCTTCTGCGCTGTAAATTCTATGATCTACACAGTTCTTCTGCCAATTACTTTAAGTCAATACCCCATGGTTATTGTCCAATCTGCTAAAGAAAATAGGTCCTTCCTGTACACGCTATCCAAGCACTTCATAATTTTATATACCACAACTAAACCCCCATCATCCTTCACTATTCCAAAATAACTGACCCCAGCTATCCAATCTTTCCTTAAAGCTAAGATTATTAATTTTGGTCAAAATCCTTGTAAATTTCCTCTGTACCCTTTGTCACGTGATCACATCCTTCCAGTGGTACATTAATCAGGACTGTACACGATATCCTAGTTGTGGCCTAACTAGTTGTTTATACAGTTATAGCATAACCTCCCGGTACATTTTATTACACCTATATTAATATAGGAAATTATCCTCTTTGCCTCCTGAGGCACCTTAACTACCTGTCCTGTTAACGTCAGGGATCTGTAGGCATGCATGTTAAGGTCCCTTTGTTCATCCACGCTCATCACTATTGTCATGTGAGAGTACCTTTAAGAAATGGGTGTTTAAGAAATGTACCTTTAAGAAATGGGTGTTCATCAGTGATGTCAGAGTGTGGGTGGAGCTGGGCTGTCTGTCAGCTTTTTACTTTCGTTTTAGGCTGTTTGCTGCAGGGTGTGTTTTAGTTTCGTTTTCAGTGTTGGAGCTGAAGCCAGACAAAGCAGCTGTACTGCTGTTCTCTCTGCCATGAAAAGACTGCCTCTTGATCATTTGGTGAATTCAGAATTATAAATGTTCTGAGTAGTGACTTTAACCTGATGTGCTTCTGCTAAAGGTTATATTTTTTGTAAGTCTTCTGGATGTTAAAAGGACAGCGTACGCATTACTTAGTTTTGTATTCTTTGGGGGTAGTATTTGAATTAATGGTTGCTAAGATGTTCACTGTTTGTTTTAAAAAGGTTAACTTGAGTTCATAGAATAAACATTGTTTTGCTTTAAAAAATACTTTTCCATTTCTGCTGTACCACACCTGTAGAGTGGGCCGTGTGCTCCCCATACCACAATCTATTAAAAGTTGTGGGTCAGGTGAACCCCATGATACACTTTGGGGTTCTCTAAACCCTGGCCCATAACACTATCCGAACATTTATTGTGGATTGTCTTACTTTATTTTCCCTCCACAGATGCAGACTAATCAGATTACTTTTCCAGATTGAATTCTATTTGCTTCTTTCCTGCCCACCTGTCCAGTCCATTTATATCTCTTCAAGGAGTCCACAGTTTTCTTCCTATTTTTGTATCATTTGCAAATTTCCTCATCATGCCCCTTACACTTAAGTCAAAATCATTGATGCATACTCTGAAAAGTGAGGGATGTGCTGCGGAGACTTGCAAAACATCACTGGAAACAACCTTCCAATCACGAAAAAATCTGGTGACATTAACACTGGGCATCCTGTCATTGAAACAATTTTTGATCCAACTTGCATTTGGATTCCATCGGCTTCTACTTTTCTATTTAGTCTGCCATGCGGACCACGTCAAGAATCTTTCTAAAGGCACTTAGCCAAAAAATTGGAAAATTCTGCCCTGAATGTCAACAAACCTTACTCCTCGCTGATTAAGGTAAAAGTCAGCTCAGGACTTCCGGTGGTGTTCGCGAACGGAGCGGCCGCAGCAAAGAGGCTTCCACTGGTCCACAAAATCGAGTCTTTTTCGGGGGGTTTCCCAGCGGGTTTAAAAAAAAATTAAAGTCCCGTGAAATCGGCCCTGCCTCCTTCCAAAGCACCAAAGCTCCATTCCACGGAGCTGAAGAGAGAAAAATAGGCAAGAGAGGGGAGACTGTGGGCTGCACGTGGAGGAGGAGGGGAGATCGCGACCAAGAAGCCGCCTGAAAGTCAGAGGACTCAGAGAACACAGAGAGGATAAGACAATTTTTAAATTTAATTTTTCTTTCCTCTCCTGAAAAGATTTTAAAACTTTTTTTAAAACTTTTTTTTTTTTAAATTCCCTTTTTCTTTTAAAAGGGGAATTAAAATAAAACATTTTTTTCAACCTTTGGGGTTTTTTCTTTGAAAAAAAACAGAATTTCTTTTTCGCACCAAAACCCAGCAAAAAAAAAGAAAGGCACATAACAGAAATATGCCTGCAAATAATAATAAATCGGGGGGACAGCGAGCTGTAAGAAGGAGCAGCAGTGAAGGTGATGGAAAAAGGGCAGGAGCTGCGGCCGCGCAGGCAGACGGTCCTACGAGGCGAGGCGGAGGTTCAGGCGAACCAGGAAGCGGAAAAGCTGGCGGGCCAAGGTGCGGAGCAGGAACAGGACGCGGCAACCCCCTCCCCACCCCCACGCACAGGGGGAGGAATGGAGAAGCGTGCAGAAAAAAGAAATAAACGCCATAAAGGAGGAGATAAAAATGAAAAACGGAGATAAATGCCATGAGGGAGGCCCTCAGGATGGAGCTCCACACAATGATGAAGGAGATGCTGGCGGAGACAATGGAAAAAATGCAGCGAACCATCGAAGGCCTGGGAAGGAAGGTGGAGGCGCAGGAGAAAACGACTCTGGAGTTGGAGAAGGCCGCCTCAGACCAGAATGACAGGATGGTAGCTCAGGAAACCGAGGTGAAAAGGTTGGTAACATCCCAGGGGAGCCCAAGAGGGAAAGTGGAGGACCAGGAAAACAGAATGTTAAAATAGTGGGTCTGCCAAAGGGGATGGAGGGCAGAGACCCAGCAGGCTACATCTCCCAAATGCTGGGCAAGCTAATGGGAAGGGAGAAATTTCCAAACCCCGCAGAAACAGGTCGCTCCGACCCAGGCACACAGCCGGGGAGCAGCCCAGAGCGATTATCGTGTAGCTGCACCGGTTCCAAGACCGGGAAAAAACCCTAAAGTGGGCCCGGCAAACGAGATCAAGCACATGGGAAGGGAAGATCATAAGGGTGTACCAGGACATTGGGGCGGACCTGGCCAAAAGAAGGGCTGAGTTCAACAGGGCCAAATCAGCACTCTGCAAAAGTAACGTGAAATTTGGGATGTTATTCCCGGTCAAACTCTGGGTAACATTTGAGGGGAAGGAGCTGTATTTTAACATCCCAGCGGCAGCGGAGGAGTTGGTTAGATCAAACGAACTGGGGGGGAAACAGCCGCAAAGGCCATCATGAAAGCAATGGGGATGGAAAAGAAAGGAAGAATCAGAACAAAGTAGCGGAGGACAGACCGCAAACAGAGACAATAAGATCATGAACTGTACACACGTGTTTGGTGTATTGCGTGGGACTGTGCTGACTCGTTTCCGGGCTCATTTCTTCTCTCAATGCAATGGGGAGAGGGGGGGGGCGGGAGGAGCAAGGGAAATGAGGGTGAGAAAAGCGGACAGGAGGCGAGACAAGGGCTAGCAATAGAAAAGTAAAACAGGGCCAGAGCGGGGTAAGTACTGGGAGGGGGGCCACCGTGCTAGCGAAGAGGGCCAACACGGGAGGGCAGGAAGAAAGGAGTTTGCGGCACGCCTCTCAGGGGAGAGGGAGCGCCTGGCACAAAGAGGGGGGGGACAAGAACACAGGGGTGGACAGGGGGACAGAGGGACAGGGACTATGGGGGGAGAGGAATCGGGGGGAGTGCGCAGAACAAAACAGCAGCAAAGAGAAGAGTGAGGTAGATAAGCAGCACACACACACACAGGCCTCGGTGCGCATGGAGCAGGGTGAGGAACCAAGATGGCGCCACAAACAGCCACTTGGGAGGGCTTCAGGGTGAAGGGAGATGCCGGAGTGCAGGGGCGCAGCCACGTGGCGTACACATAGCTGGCGGCCATGTTGGGTGCCCCCATGGACAAAGGGAAATCCCGGAGCATTGAGGCCCGACTTCATGGTGAGAGTGGCGACAGCGGACATTTTGGACAGCCCCCCGACAAAGGGAAACCTTGGAGTGCAGGGGCGCGTCCACCAGGTACGTATGGGTGATTCCGCAGGACCGGGGGGTTGAAAACCCCCCCCACCAGGATTGTTACCTGGAACGTAAGGGGACTCAACGGTCCAGTGAAAAGATCCAGAATCTTCGCCCACCGAAGAAGCCTAAAAGCCAACATAATCCTTCTACAAGAGACGAACCCGAGGGAGAAGGACCGACTGTTGGTAAGGAAGGGCTGGGTGGGACTGACGTACCATTCATGCTACGGGACGAGGGCTAGTGGGGCAGCAATATTAATTAGCAAGAGGACGAGGTTTGTGGAACCCAAGGCAGTTACGGACCCAGTGGGCAGTACGTCATGGTCAGTGGTGTCCTGGAAGTAGCACCGGTCATACTGGTAAATGTGCATACTCCCAACTGGGACGACACAGAATTCATAAAGAAGACCGTGGCAGAAATCCCCGACCTTGACACACACTGACTGATTATGGGGGGGGCGACATCAACTGTGTACAGGACCCACTGACCGACCGATCAAACCCCAGAGCAGGGAAAAAGACTGGCATGGCTAGGGAACTAGGAGCATTTATGGAGCGGTTGGGGGCGGTGGACCCATGGAGCTTCCTGCACCTGGGAGAGAAGGAATTTTCATACTTTTCACAAGTACACAAGGTATACACCCGTATCGACTTCTTTGCAGTGGGGAAATCGGTGCTTCCAGGGATCACAGGAACGGAGTACTCCGCGATTGTTATCTCTGACCACGCTCCACGCTATATGGATGCGAGGTTGGAGACAGGCCGGGCCCAGCATCCTACATGGAGGCTGAACACAGACCTCCTGGCTGACAACGCCTCCTGTCAAAAAACATTTTTTTTTTTTTTAATCGTGGGATTGGTAACAATTTTTCTTTTTTTTTTTTCCTTTTTCATTTATCTATTATTTAATATTATAGTTGGACTAAGTTAAACTTAAGATTAAAAATGGCAAGAGATCTCAGACCCGTGTTATGCTCTCTTCCTGAATGTGGGAGCTCAGGGACGTGGCTGATGCCCCTGGCTCCTTCACGTGCGGGAAGTGTGTCCAGCTGCAGCTCTTGTTAGACCGCATGATGGCTCTGGAGCTGCGGATGAACTCACTTTGGAGCATCTGCGATGCTGAGGAGGTCGTGGATAGCACGTTTAGCGAATTGGTCACACCACAGATTAGGATTGCTGAGGGAGAAAGGGAATGCGTGACCAAAAGGCAGAGAAAAAGCAGGAAGGCAGTGCAGGTGCCCCCTGCGGTCATCTCCCTCCAAAACAGGTATACCGTTTTGGCTACTGTTGGGGAAGATGGTTCACCAGGGGAAGGCAGCAGTAGCCAGGTTCATGGCACCGTGGCAGGCTCTGCTGTACAGAAGGGAGGGAAAAAGAGTGGAAGGGCTACAGTCATAGGGGATTCAATTGTAAGGGGAGTAGATAGGCGGTTCTGTGGTCGCAAACAAGACTCCCGAATGGTCTGTTGCCTCCCAGGTGCACGGGTCAGGGATGTCTCAGATCGGCTGCAGAACATTCTGAAGGGGGAGGGTGAACAGCCAGTTGTTGTGGTGCATATAGGCACCAATGATATAGGTAAAAAACGTGATGAGATCCTACAGGCAGAATTTAGGGAGTTAGGAGCCAAGTTAAAAAGTCGGATCTCAGAGGTAGTAATCTCAGGATTGCTACCAGTGCCACGTGGTAGTCAGAGTAGAAATGAAAGAATAGGCAGGATGAATGCATGGCTTGAGAGATGGTGCAGGAGGGAGGGGTTCAGATTTTTGGGACATTGGGACCGGTTCTGGGGGAGGTGAGACTATTACAAATTGGACGGTCTACACCTGGGCTGGACTGGAACCAATGTTCTTGGGGGTGCTTTTGCTAACGCTGTTGGGGAGGGTTTAAACTAATGTGGCAGGGAGATGGGAACCAAATGAGGAGGTTAGTGGACAGTAAGGAGGTAGTAACTAAAGCCTGTAAGGAACTAGATCATGAAGTCAGCGTGACTAAGGGGGAGAGAAGGCAGGGAGCAGATGATGAACGCAAAGAGACTGGTGGTCTGAGGTGCATTTGTTTTAATGCAAGAAGTGTAGTAGGTAAGGCCGATGAACTTAGGGCTTGGATTAGTACCTGGGAGTATGAAGTTATTGCTATCACAGAGACTTGGTTGAGGGAAGGGCATGATTGGCAACCAGATATCCCAGGATATTGATGCTTCAGGCGGGATAGAGAGGGAGGTAAAAGGGGTGGAGGAGTTGCATTACTGGTCAGAGAGGATATCACAGCTGTGCTGAAGGAGGGCACTATGGAGGACTCGAGCAGTGAGGCGATATGGGCAGAGCTCAGAAATAGGAAGGGTGCGGTAACAATGTTGGGGCTGTACTACAGACCTCCCAACAGCGAGCGTGAGATAGAGGTACAAATATGTAAACAGATTATGGAAAGGTGTAGGGGCAACAGGGTGGTGGTGATAGGAGATTTTAATTTTCCCAACATTGACTGGGATACACTTTGTGTCAGAGGTCTGGGTGTAAGGAGCATCCAGGAGGATTTTTTAGAGCAGTATGTAAATAGTCCAACTCGGGAAGGGGCCATACTGGACCTGGTGTTGGGGAATGAGCCCGGCCAGGTGGTTGAAGTTTCAGTCGGGGATTACAATTCTGTAAGTTTTAGAATACTCATGGACAAAGACGAGAGTGGTCCTAAAGTGGTACTAAATTGGGGGAAGGCCAACTATACCAAAATTCGGCAGGAGCTGGGGGGAATGTGGATTGGGAGCAGCTGTTTGAAGGTAAATCCACATTTGATATGCGGGAGGCTTTTAAAGAGAGGTTGATTAGAGTGCAGGACAGATATGTCCCTGTGAAAACGAGGGATAGAAATGACAAGATTAGGGAACCATGGATGACAGGTGAAATTGTGAGACTAGCTAAGAGGAAAAAGGAAGCATACATAAGGTCTAGGTGACTGAAGACAGACAAAGCTTTGGAAGAATATCGGGAATGTAGGACCAATCTAAAACGAGGAATCAAGAGGGCTAAAAGGGGTCATGAAATATCTTCAGCAAACAGGGTTAAGGAAAATCCCAAAGCCTTTTATTCATATATAAGGAGCAAGAGGGTAACTAGAGAAAGGGTTGGCCCACTCAAGGACAAAGGAGGAAAGTTATGCGTGGAGTCAGAGAAAATGGGTGAGATTCTGAACGAGTACTTTGCATCGGTATTCACCAAGGAGAGGGACTTGACGGATGTTGAGGTTAGGGATAGATGGTCGATTACTCTAGGTCAAGTTGGCATAAGGAGTGAAGATGTGTTGGGTATTCTAAAAGGCATTAAGGTGGACAAGACCCCAGGTCCAGATGGGATCTATCCCAGGTTACTGAGGGAAGTGAGAGAGGAAATAGCTGGGGCCTTAACAGATATCTTTGCAGCATCCTTGAACATGGGTGAGGTACCGGAGAATTGCTAATGTTGTCCCCTTGTTTAAGAAGGGTAGCAGGGATAATCCAGGTAATTATAGACCGGTGAGCCTGGCGTCAGTGGTAGGAAAGCTGCTGGAGAAGATACTGAGGGATAGGATCTATTCCCATTTGGAAGAAAATGGGCTTATCAGTGATAGGCAACATGGTTTTGTGCAGGGAAGGTCATGTCTTACCAACTTAATAGAATTCTTTGAGGAAGTGACAAAGTTGATTGATGAGGGAAGGGCTGTAGATGTCATATATATGGACTTCAGTAAGGCATTTGATAAGGTTCCCCATGGTAGACTGATGGAGAAAGTGAAGTCTCATGGGGTCCAGGGTGTACTAGCTAGATGGATAAAGAACTGGCTGGGCAACAGGAGACAGAGAGTAGTAGTGGAAGGGAGTTTCTCAAAATGGAGAACTGTGACCAGTGGTGTTCTACAGGGATCCGTGCTGGGACCACTGTTGTTTGTGATAGACATAAATGATCTGGAGGAAGGTATAGGTGCTCTGATTAGCAAGTTTGCAGATGACACTAAGATTGGTGGAGTAGCAGATAGTGAAAGGGACTGTCAGAGAATACAGCAGAATATAGGTAGATTGGAGAGTTGGGCGGAGAAATGGCAGATGGAGTTGAATCCGGGCAAATGCGAGGTGATGCATTTTGGAAGATCCAATTCAAGAGCGAACTATACGGTAAATGAAAAAGCCCTGGGGAAAATTGATGTACAGAGAGAACTGGGTGTTCATGTCCATTGTACCCTGAAGGTGGCTGTGCAGGTCGATAGAGTGGTCAAGAAGGCATACGGCATGCTTTCCTTCATCGGAAGGGGTATTGAGTACAAAAGTTGGCAGGTAATGTTACAGTTGTATAAGACTTTGGTTCGGCCACATTTGGAATACTGCGTAGAGTTCTGGTCGCCACATTACCAAAAGGATGTGGATGCTTTGGAGAAGGTGCAGAGGAGGTTCACCAGGATGTTGCCTGGTATGGAGGGCGCTAGCTATGAAGAGAGGTTGAGTAGATTAGGATTATTTTCATTCGAAAGACAGAGGTTGAGGGGGGACCTCATTGAGGTTTACAAAATCATGAGAGGTATAGACAGGGTGGATAGCAAGAAGCTTTTTCCCCCAGAGTCGGGGATTCAATTACTACGGGTCCCGAGTTCAAGGTGAGAGGGGAAAGGTTTAAGGGAGATATGCATGGAAAGTTCTTTACGCAGAGGGTGGTGGGTGCCTGGAACGCATTGCCAGCGGAGGTGGTAGAGGTGGGCACGATAGCGTCATTTAAGATGTATCTAGACAGATACATGAATGGGCAGGGAGCAGAGGGATACAGATCCTTAGAAAATAGGCGACAGTTTTAAACAGAGGATCTGGATTGGCGCAGGCTTGGAGGGCCAAAGGGCCTGTTCCTGTGCTGTTATTTTTCTTTGTTCTTTCTTCTTTGTTCTATCGCGGGCTATAGGCGACTACGTTAGTAACAAGCAAAACGGGGAGGTCTCACCCTCCACTTTCTGGGAGGCACTGAAGGCTGTGATTAGAGGAGAGATCATAGCCTACAAGGCAAGCAGGGATAGGGAAGAGAGGGTGGCCAGGCAACAACTGGTGGACTCCATCCTGGAAGTCGACAGAAAATACTCCGAGGCCCCGACTGTAGAGCTTCTGGCGGAGTGAAAAAAGCTGCAAATGGACTTTAGCCTGCTATCCACTAGGAAAGCAGTGTACCAGTTCCGCCAGTCATGGGGGACCTTCTACGAACACGGAGACAAGGCTGACCGTCTATTGGCTCACCAGCTGAGAAAGCAGGCAGCCACAAGGGAAACAGCGCAGGTAAAGGATAGCAGAGGCAGACTGGTAACAGAACCAAAGGAGGTCAATCGGGCATTTGAGACCTTCTACCGGGAACTGTACATCTCCGAGCCCCCCAAAGGGGGCGCGGGGATGAAACAGTTCCTTGACGGACTAGAACTACCAGTTGTGGGGGGAGACAGAAGGGGGAGCTGGAAGCACCAATAGATCTGGGAGAAATCATGGAGAGCATCAGCTCCATGCAGGTGGGGAAGGCACCGGGACCCGATGGGTTCCTGGCGGACTTCTACAAAAAATTCGCACCAGTCCTGGCCCCACACCTAAGGGACATGTTCGCGGACTCACTGGCTAGGGGCACCCTGCCCCCCACGCTAGTGCAGGCCACAATTTCGCTGATACCCAAAAAAGATAAAGACCTGATGGAATGTGGATCATACAGACCCATTTCGCTGCTGAATGTTGACGCGAAAATACTCGCAAAGGTCCTGGCCAAAAGGCTGGAGGGCTGCGTACCAGAGGTGGTCGCAGAGGACCAAACGGGCTTTGTCAAGGGTTGGCAGCTCACAGCGAACATCAGGCGGCTGCTGAATGCGATAATGACCCCCCCCGGGGAGAGAACACCAGAGGTGATCGTCTCCTGGTTGCAGAAAAGGCCTTTGACAGAGTCGAATGGAATTACCTCCTCGAGGTACTGGAACGGTTTGGACTAGGAGCAGGAATCACCGCCTGGGTGAGGCTCTTGTACAACGCTCCCAAAGCAAGTGTCCGAACTAACACCACCAGCTCTGAATACTTCCAGCTACAGAGAGGAACAAGATAGGGCTGCCCCCTGTCCCCACTCTTGTTCGCGCTAGCGATCGAACGTCTGGCGATAGCGGGACTAAAAAAGCTGGAAGGGAATCTGGAGAGGAGACAGAGCACATAGTCTCACTGTATGCAGATGACCTGCTCCTCTATGTCCCGAAGCCACAGGAGGGACTGAAGGCAATAATGCAAATGCTGAAAGAGTTTGGAACATTCTCGGGCTACAAACGTAACCTGGGCAAAAGCGAGGCATTCCCAGTGAACCCAAATGGGGGAGGGACAGAGCTGAAGGGGCTCCTGTTTAAAATGGCCCAGAACAGATTCCGCTACATGGGGATCCAGATAGCCAGAGACTGGACACAGATCCACAAGTGGAACCTGACCAGCCTGGTGGAGGAAGCAAGAAAACCTTCGACGGTGGAGCTCACTCCCACTCTCCCTGACGGGGAAGAGTGCAGACGATCAAGATGAACGTACTGCCAAGGTTCCTCTTCCTGTTTAGATCCATCCCGATCTTCATCCGCAAGGCCTTTTTGCAAAACGTAGATAGTCTAATCATGGCATTTGTGTGGCGGGGGGCGGGGGGGGGGGGGGGGGGGTGGGGGGTAAGCACCTGAGAATTCCCAAACCGACACTGCAAAGAGGAAAAGTCAGAGGGGGCCTGGCTCTACCAAACCTACAATACTGCCACTGGGCAGCAACGGCAGAAAGAGTGAGGGGTTGTGTACAAGAACCAGACACAGATTGGGTGCGAATGGGGGAGGCATCCTGTAAAGTAACGATCCTCCGGGCCCTGGCTACAGCAGCACTCCCATCCTCCTCAACAAGATACACAATGAGCCCAGTGATAGCGGTCACGCTGAGAACGTGGGCCTAGTTGAGACAGCACTTCAGGATAACCAAAATGTCCCTCATGGCCCCATTCTGCGGCAATCACAGATTACCCCCAGCCATGCTAGATACCACCTTCAAAAGATGGAGACGGGACGGAGGCACATTGACGGTCGGGGACTTCTACGTAGGGCACAGACTGGCGATACTAGACGAACTGACAAGGAAGTGGAAACCAGCGAAAGGACAGGAATTGAGACACCTCCAAATAAAGCACTTCCTCCGCAAAGAGACAGTAGGGGACCCGGGGCACCAGAAAGCACACTACTAGAGGACCTGATAGGCACAAGCAGCGAGAAGGGGGGGCTATGTGGGAAAATATACAGACAGCTACTGGCCAGAGCTCGAACATCACTGGGCGAGACCAGACAAAAATGGGAGGACGAACTGGGGACAGAGGTAGGATGGGTCTCTGGAGCGAAGCACTGAGCAGGGCCAACTCCACCTCCTCCTGCGCAAGGCTAAGCCTAATGCAGCTCAAAGTGGCGCACAGAGCACACCTGACCAGAACCGGAATGAGCAGGTTCTTCCCGGAGGTGGAGGATAAATGTGAACGGTACCAGAGAGGCCCAGCCAACTACACCCACATGTTTCGGGCTTGCCCCAAGCTTGCTGGGTTCTGGACAGCCTTCTCCGAGGCAATGTCCAAGGTTGTGGGGGTGAGGGTGAAACCATGCCCAATAGTGGCAACCTTCGGGGTATCGGAGCAGCCAGAGTTACACATGGGGAAGGGGGCCAACGCCCTTGCTTTCGCTTCCCTAATCGCACGCCGGAGAATCCTGCTCGGCTGGCGATTGGCAGCAACGCCCTAAGCTGCAGACTGGCTCGCTGACCTCTCGGACCCATCCAGAGGGCGACAAACTGTACAAAGAGCTATTTAAATGAAGGACAAAACAAACTTCTCTGTAAAATAAAGTAAATCAGCGTGTGCAAGAAAAATGTAATGTATATACACAACAACTGTTTATAAATATGAGAAAAGCCAATAAAAAGATTTCCAAAAAAAAGAATCTTTCTAAAATCCATGTGGACTACATCAAACCCATTGGCACCATCAATCCTCCTTGTTACCTCACCACAAACTTCAAGCAGGTCAGTCAGAAAACCTTCCTTTAGTTGGGAATAAAAAAATATAGAGTAAAGACAAATACCTTGATGCACAAAATATTATATCAATTATTCTCTACAGTGTTGAGGTTTTCTATGGCCTGAACTTTGTGCCCGTTGGATGCATGTAATTGGTGGGCCCAGATGGGGACGTGAAATGCGTTTCCAGCTATGATTGGCCTCCGGACAGGATTTCACATGGGCTGGTTAACTGACAAGCAGCCAGTGCGAATTGCGTGCTGAGGAAGGCTCAGCGCTGCTGGGGAGGAGAGCAAGGGAAAGACGAGAAAAGGGCGGGCGGCTCTAATGGGCTCCATCAAGGTGGACAGCTGCTGGAGATACGACTCAGGAAGCTGCAGACCTGTACAGATTAAATGTGATGAAAAAAGCATAGCCATACGTGTCTTGGCAGGACATTGAAGCATCTGACAGCAGAAGTCAGAAAACGTCAGTCCCCAGACATCATTTTTAATTTTATTTCAGCCTTGGCATTTCATCCCGCCCTGGATCGAGGCTGTTGCTAAAACGTGAAGGCTTCCTGCCCAGTTGGCATATCTATCAACCATAAATGTGGACAAGCCTCATAAAATCATGTTTAATTGATTCCTTAATAGGCCTAATTGCCCACCTAAATATCGGTGAGCGCGCTTCTGATTCCTGCACGCCGACTGAACCATCGGGCGAGTGTGCAATGATGTTGGAACACATGCCCAACATCCTCGCATGCAATTGCATGCACATCTGGGTCAGGCATATGCCCGCCCCAGCAATGTAAAATTCTAACCTTCAATAATAGTGACAACTGTGAAAGGAAAAGTGAATAAATAGCTCCCATACTGCCGAACAGGATGGCAAGAAAGGAACAGAAGATCACAATTAATTAAAAGCACAGTTAGTCCCTTGTCTCTCCTTCAGATAAGAGAATGCTTTAAAATAATTCACCTCACCATGAAACAACTGCTTGATTATTCCTCGTCTCAAAAAAATCCTTGCGCTATCTGTAAAATGCATATTGGTTTTGGGGTCTTATTATGGTTTTGAGAGTGCCAACTCCCTCCCTGTTGAACGAGTTAAATGCACTGAAGGAATTGATTACAATTCTACATTCCATTTTCTCAGAATCAATTTTCTTTCATATTTGTTTGTGTAACCAAGCATTGCCAAGGTAGCTCGTTCTGCTTTTAAAACCTGACATGCCATTTACATTTTGCAGTATTTATGGATGTAAATTAATGAAGAGTGGTGTGATTGTAAACATTAAAACTAAAACATTGTGGAGTATGCAAATGCTCCATCTAATACATACTGGGTTGGATTTTTCTCTACAAGGCCATCTGAAATTGGGGGGGGGGGGGATTGGCTTGAAGTAATGCTGTCACCTCTAAGTCAAAAGGCATAGGCTCAAGGCTCGCTCGAAAGACTTAACCACACAATCTCCACTGACACTTCAGTGCACTATTAAGTTAATGCTGTATCATTGGAAGCAAAAGCCAGAGGATACTAGAAATCAGAAGTAAAAATGAAAATCCTGAAACATTGGATTGGATTTTTGTTTTCAGTTTAGGAACCGTGAACCGGCTATTTCCAGAAGCCACAGTCTCGACTTCCAAAGATTAGCCCTGTTCACTCAGTATTTTAGTCGCTGGGAGGCATATGTGTACGCAAGAGTCAGGGCCACCACTCCCGAGTCTTAGATTACAGGAAGATATAGACGGGATGGTCAAATGGGCAGAAAAGTCGCAGATGGAATTTAACCCTGGAAAGAGGTGATACACTTTGGAAGGAGTAATGTGACAAGGAAGTATTCAATAAATGGCACGGCAATGGGAAGTTCTGAGGAACAAAGGGACCTTGGCGTATGTCCATATATCTCTGAAGGTGGAAGGGCAGGTTAATAGGGTGGTAAAAAAGGCATATGGGACACGTGCCTTTATCACTCGAGGCATTGAATAAAAAGCAGGGCGGGTCATGTTGGAGTTGTGTAGATGTTCGGTGAGGCCACAGCTGGAGTACTGTGTGCAATTCTGGTCGCCACGTTATAGGAAGGATGTGATTGCACTGGAGGGGGTGCAGAGGTGATTCACCAGGATGTTGCTGGGATGGAACATTTAAGTAATGAAGAGAGGTTGGATAGACTTGTGTTGTTTTCACTGGAGCAGAGAAGACTGAGGGGTGATCTGACTGAGATGTACAAGGTTATGAGCGGCAAGGACAGGGTGGATAGGGAGCTGCTGTTTCCCTTAGTTGAAGGGTCAGTTATGACACAAGTTCAAGGTGAGGGGCAGGAGATTTAGGGAGGATTTGAGGAAAAACTGTTTTATCCAGAGGATGGTGACGGTCTGGAATGCACTGCCTGGGAGGGTGGTAGAGGTGGGTTGCCTCACGTCCTTTAAAAAGTACCTGGGTGAGCACTTGGCACGTCATGACATTCAAGGCTGTGGGCCAAGTGCTGACAAATGGGATTAGGTAGATAGGTCAGGTGTTTTTCATGCCTCGGTGCAGACTTAGTGGTCCAAAAGGCCTCTTCTGCACTGAATTATTCTGTGATATAGACTTAAATAATCACACATCGACAAAAGCGCTGAATGCTAGAGGTGTGGTGAGAGTGACTGCCTTTGACACCAAGGCAGCATTTGACCGAGTATGGCATCAAGGAGCCCTAGCTAAACTGGAGTCAATGGGAATCAGGGGGAAAACTCTGCTGGTTGGAGTAATACCTGGCACAAAGGAAGATGCTTGTTTGTGGCGGTTGGAGGTCAATCATCGCGGCTCTAAGACATCACTGCAGGAGTTCCATAGGGTAGTGTCCTAGGCCCAACCATCTTCAGCTGCTTCATCAATGACCTCCCTTCCATCATAAGGTCAGAAATGGGTATGTTTGTGGATGACTGCACAATGTTCAGCACAAGTCAGGAATGTAATGGAATACTCTCTAATTGTCTGGATGAGTGCAGCTCCAACAACACTCAAGGAGCACGACACAATCCAGGACAAAGCAGCTCGCTTGATTGCTCCTCCTTCCACAAACATTCAAACCCTCCACCACCAACGAGAAGTGGCAGCCGTGTGTACCATCTACAAGGTGCACTGCAGCAACTCACTAAGGTTCCTTTGACAGCACCTTCCAAACCCATGACCACTACCATCTGGAAGGAAAAGAGCAGCAGATACATGGGAACACTACCACCTGGAGATTCCCCTCCAAGTCACTCACAATGCTGACTTGGGACTATATTGCCGTTCCTTCACTGTCACTGGGACAAAATCCTGGAACTTCCTCCCTAAAAGCACAGTGGGTGTACCTACATCTCCAGGAGTGCAACAGTTCAAGAAGGCAACTCAACACCACCTTCTGAAGTGCAACTAGGGAGGGACAAGAAATGCTGGCCTAACCAGCGACGCCCACATCCTGAAAATGAAACAAACCTATTATAGTTTGATAGCTGAAATTGCAATTGCTTTTAAACCTATCTGCAAAATGATTTCCTCATCTGCAGCAGCTGCCCTCAAGGTTTGCAAACAAACTTACCTGACATAATTCCCTCAGCTTTCACAACCCCCCCAAAGGCTTGACAAAAATAGCATTGACAGGGAGATTTGAATTTGCAGCAGGCATTTAAATCGCAAACCTGATGGCACCTTGAGTGAGTGGAAAGTTGTGACCCACAACGTTTCCCACCCTCGGAAAATCGAGGGGTGTGAGAATTGGAGGGCGAGTTAAAAAATGCCACCGTGCACATCTTATTTGTCCCTACTGACATGTGTTTGCTCATGGTCGTATGGTGAAAATTCAGCACATTATTCCCATTGTTTTCTCCACAGTTGGTTGCCTGACCTGCTGAGCACTTTCAACATTTTCTGTTTTTATTATAGCTACATTATTGGAGGTGCCACTTTCACATGAGATCATATCTGCCTGTCCAGGGGATCATTAATGAACTTACTGCACTAATTGAAGAAGAGAGCTACCATCTAGAAGGACAAGGACAGCAGGTATATGGGAACACCACCACCTTTAGGTTCCCCTCCAAGTCTCTCACTAGTCCGGCTTGGAAATATATTGTCGTTCCTTCACTGTCGCTGGATCAAAATACTGGAAATCCCTCCCCAAGAGCACTGTCGGTGTACCTACACCTCACGGACTGCAGCAGTTCAAGAAGGCAGCTCATTGCCACCTTCTCAAGGGCAACTAGGTATGGGCAATAAATGTTGGCCTAACCAGTAATGCCCACACCTGTACATGATTTTATAAAATTGGCAAGGGTGTTCTCTAGGTTTCCTGGTCAACAATTATCTTTGAATCGATACATCTGACTGATTAATAAACCAACTAGTTATTTTTCTTACTGTTGTTTATGAGACCATGTGTGTAAACTGGAGGATATATTTGCCCAAGTAGTAATCGTACTAAACTCCAAAACATGTAATTGAGTGTCCTGTGGACATAAAAAGGGCAGTACAAATGGAAGTTTGTTCTTTCTTTGTCACCACCTGATTTTGACGAATGTGATATAAAATAGTTACTTTAGAGATATTAGTTAATGTAATGTAGAAATAAGCCACTTTGATTCTGGCAGATAGAGACAAAGGGATTTGAGACCGCATGGGGAAAGCAGGAAGAGGTGTGTCTACGAGAGTGATGTTGCATTGATAGGGGCCAGAGAAAGGGATTGGAAGTGAGCCAATCAGAATAGATCGAACAGGTCAGGAGGGATATAGGCTGACCTATGGGAGTCGAGTATGTGAAACTTGATACCATTTGAATTGATTTGCAGAGATCCCTTTGTCTCTTTGTTCATTCGCTTTCTGGGATGTAGGAGACTGGATGTCTCTTATGTTTCTGTGAAATGAATCAAGCTTGCAAGTTGAATAAAATAACTTCTTTTTACGTGCAAATCCATCTCGGCTTTTATTGAGGCCAGACTGACAGAGAAAGAAATTTGGGAATCAACATTTGGTGCCGAAAACCGGGATTTCTCAGGACGATCCTGATCCAACTGCGAAATCAGAATTAGACTGATTATGAACAGGAGGATGGGGAACAAAGGGCCCTCAATGTAGAACTGGAAAACTACCGCGCATTGATTGTTCCCCTCTTCTTATCGTCTGATTAGTCTGGTCACTCGCGATTGGCACAGAAAGACCGCCTCGACGAAATCACAGGTCAGTCTGGGGATTAGCAATTTAATTGATGGGATTTCATATTGTTGTTTCGGCTTGGGTTAGGGTTTTGGGTTGATGTGACATCTCAAATGATGATTCAATTCCAAGTATAAGGGTTCAGAGGCTGATGTGACTTCAGTAGATGGAGGTTCAGTCAAGTATAAGTGTTTTTATGGCTGATGTGACTTCAGTAGATGGAGGTTCAGTCAAGTATAAGTGTTTTATGGCTGATGTGACTTCAGTAGATGGAGGTTCAGTCAAGTATAAGTGTTTTTATGGCTGATGTGACTTCAGTAGATGAAGGTTCAGTCCAGTACAACTGTTTTTAAATCTGAAGATGGTTCAACTCTATGTGTGAGTGTTTTAAATATATAGTTGATTAAGCTAAAATTGTCTCCTTGGACTGTATTGGCGAAAAACGCAGTTCCGAGGACTAGTTGAGATTGTGGGGAATGCTGCATATTTGTTGAAGCAGAAGTCTCTCAAAGGGTTAACAGCAGCAGGTAAAGTTAAAGACAGACAGTGCTTCTCACTCAGGCCTTGAGATAACAGCACCAGTCTGTAGTGTAATCGGATACCTTTCCTTTGAGTCAGTGAACACCAGCAAAGTTAAGTTTTGAATTAATTAAAGGAAACCAGTGGGTTTCTCCCCCTCTTTGATAAAAGTTATTATTTTCGAAAGCAATTGATTGAAATTGCCAGAATCTTAAGTTTTACTTACTTGAAATAAGGTTTATCTAATTTTATCTGGAGATTAATAGAAACTTAAAGAAGATCATGGACACCATTTTAAAAAGTGTAAATCCGGAGATGATAGTTGATTTTGCTAATACTTATGTGTATGTAAAAGAAAAAAAACTTGTTAAAAGAAAAATTGTTAAGATAAAGAAATAATTAAGTTGTAAATGTTGTACAAGTTTGTGTTAAGCAAATTGTAAATTTAGTTCTGAGTTGAGATCAGAGCTAAGCTTG
The DNA here is from genome assembly GCF_047496885.1 of Scyliorhinus torazame. Taxonomy (NCBI): domain Eukaryota; kingdom Metazoa; phylum Chordata; class Chondrichthyes; order Carcharhiniformes; family Scyliorhinidae; genus Scyliorhinus; species Scyliorhinus torazame. The sequence goes on from NC_092713.1 coordinate 257,055,326, forward strand.
CAAGTTGCAGTAATTCAATTTGAATTTTCAAACATTTTTAAATTAAAAAAAAAAAGCGCAAGTAGAGGAAAGGCGCGGGTCACACAAGAGACGAGCTACGTAGTTCAATGGCTGGCCTTGAATTGACAGAAGAAGAAAAATTCAATAATTTGGAAAAGTCAGTAAAAGTTCCGTCTGCACCCATAGTATGGTCTGCGCTCATTCCAGAACCACCAGAGTACAATAATATATACCCAGCCATTGCTCCCCAGATTTCAAATATGCCAGAAACTCAAGCCCTTTTGGGTGATAGTGTGGGTCCTGATTTACCAACTTCACAACCGGAAGAGCAAAAGGAACTCTGTCCCACAAGCCCAGTTAGCTCTAGGACAAGATCTCGGACAGCGAGAGAGGGGCTTGACGCTCACCAGAAACAATTAACATATCACCTAAGTCTCCCCAAACTAAGGAGAAATCACAAGATTTGGGAACAAAGGAAGCTGAAACAACTTCGTTTGAAGAGAAAGAACTCCCCCTAGTGACAGGGAGAGACGTTGAAGTCTTGGAACAACCAGGGGAAATAGCTAGAGTGCCCCCTGGTGACATTCGGAGACAGTTACCGATTAGGAAGATGCGAAACCCCGACGCAGTGACTGTGGGAGCGAACCCCACGATAGACGTTTACTTCCCATGGACACCCAGTGAGATGATGGCTATTATGTCTACAATCCCAGATAGAAAAAATCTCCTGCTGCCTTCATGGATTCCTTGAGAACTACCATCTCAATTTATCAAGCTGATTTAAGGGACCTCTGGGCCCTAGTCCAGCAGATTTTAACCCCAGCAGAGTACCGCAATTATCTTAACCACCTGAATTATGCTAGTCATGCCGCACTTCAGCAGGCCTATGCGTTAGACGACGATAGAAAGACACAGATCTTGAATGCGTTGAATAGCACATTTCAAAGGCCCATAAATCTTTCTGTTATCTTAGACCTAAAACCTAAGAAGACTGAAGAGCCAGAGGAATTTCTGGAGCGTTTTAATGAAATCTACCGGGGGCAGTCAGGCGATTTGCTGTATCAAAATGGTCAGAATTCCCCTCAATATTGTGCTATGTTAATGCATTGCCTACCACCTTCTGTGGTTACTGCTGTGAAATGTAATAACATGAATTGGACAGAGAACGACCCTTCCCAGATGGCAAGGGCAGTCAGATTTTACTGGAAGGAGGGTGTAGGCCAAGAAGGAGGCTCAGTTACAAAGGTTAAGACTGAGTATGTAATGAAAAAGGATGATCTGCGATCCCAACAAGCGGCAGAAATGGTAGTTTACCAGCAGGAGCCCCAATATAGTGACTTTGGGTGGGTGGATCAGCGAAGAGGAGGATATCAAACCCACCCAAAGGGACCCTCACCCCCTTTTTATGGCCCACCAAACGAATCAACAGCTCTACAACCGCAGCCCCCTCTGAGGGGCCATTGGTCTACTGGAAGAAGAGGACGGGGCAGCCATGTCTTCTGTGCAATCAGCACTTAAATTACCATTATCCGACCACACGCAGCAATTGTCAGGGTTCCAAGGACAGGTGTGTGAGTATCCTATTTCTGAACCTGTGACAGTCACTTACGAGAATAAGTCTGCAGAGCATCAGTTTGTAGTGACTACTGGATTGGACTGTAACTTGTTGGCCCGAGATTTACTGTGTATCTTCCAGCTACAGCTAGAATGCGGAGATGAGGGGGTAACGGTTACATCATGGAGGATGAGACAACAGTGCTATATTTCTATCACCCCCCAGTGGTGGACGTTAGACGTTGAACAGTCACTGCATCACGTTACTCTGGCCTATGACAGAACTGGACGAAACAGGGAGTTGGAGGACAAATACCGGCCATTACTTGAGACCGAATGGCCAGTCAAGGTTACAGCCACAGTCACGGGAAAAGAAGGTACAGCCGATTTTGTTACAATATCACCACATTTATGGCCACAGTCAGCTTCGGTAAGCCCTCATATTACACGTCAGGTCCATGACCAGTACCATGCCAGGGATATGGGGCGAATGGTCAGGAGGGCAGTGGATCATTCAGATCCAACAGACTACGCACTTCAAGTCATGCCGGACGGCACTACCATAAAATATTTTGAGGTCCCTGAAACGATTAACACTCGACTGCAGCATCACAGGGGACATGAGTTGGAATATGTCAATCCACAGGTCTGGGCGGAATACCCATCACAAGTGGGAAAGACAATTGTTACACCTATTAAGGTGATGATTAAGGATCATGTAAAGCTACCTTCCATTCGACAATATCCCCTGAAATCTCAAGCTGCTCCATCAATAGATAAATTAATTCAAGAGCTGTTGAAACAGGGTATTTTGGTCCCTTGCCAATCAGAATGTAACACCCCCATACTTGCTGTGCCTAAACCAGCCAAATCAGACCAGTACCGATTAGTACAGGATTTACGTTCAATCAATGCCATCGCATAGCCGTTACATGCTCTCACCCTCCAACAGGATATTACGGTGTATAGCTCCCACTCGGTCATCGCACTACTGAGGCAACTGCAGACTCAGCATCATACCGCAGCTCGTCAGAATAGGTATGAGATATACCTTTTGAACAATCCACGTCTGACATTTAAATACTGTACCACTATCAATCCAGCCTGTTTTCTTAGTGGTCCCCCTGTCCATGAAGACGCACCTGGCCACGACTGATTCAGGAAACTACCACAATAAGGGGCGATTTGAGTGACATTTCGTCAGAACAACCTGACATGATTATGTGTGGTCAAATATCCCACCGGGGTTTAGTTAATGACCTACTGCAGGCCCTCCTTATGCCCGCGCAGATTTCTGTTATTAAATGCGCTGCCCACACGAATGGTACAACCCCAGTTGACGTTGGTAATGAACGAGCAGATTGTGCAGCGCGAACAACCGCGCAAATTCAGCAAGTGATGGTGCCTAAGATGTTCAGTCAGACTAAACGATCTACTATAAATATGTCTGCTTCTGACAAGTCAATGCCAACCATCCAAGACGTCATAAGGTTACAGGAGGACGCTCCTGAGAGTGATAAACAAATGTGGAAACGGTTAGGTTGTACATATGATTCTGTTTCCTCTTTATGGACCACGCCTGCACATCAGACTTGTATGTCTGATGTGCTGGCTTTATGGGTCATTGAATGTGTACACTTTGCAACACATTGTGGGGCTCGAGGGACTAGTGATTTGTTGCTGGACACTTGGTGGCACCCTAAAATGCAGGGGTTGGCCCAAAGTATCAGTAATCGGTGTTTGATTTGTCAGCAATATAACACCGGAAAAGGTATCCCTTGTGGGAAGGGGCAAACCCCGTTGCCCAGTGGTCCCTTTGAGACGCTCCAAATGGATTACATTGAGTTGGAAAGGTGTCAATGTTATAAATATGTTTTGATCATTGTGGATGTGTTCAGCAGATGGGTCGAGGCGTATCCGACTATCGATAATAAAGCTGCTACTGTGGTTAAAGTCTTGATGAGGGAAATCATTCCCCGGTACGGTATACCAGCTCAGTTAAGTTCTGATAATGGGCCTCATTTTATTGGACAAATTAACAAGGAGTTTTGCTCCCAGTTGGGCATACGCCAGCAGTTACACTGTGCTTATGGACCGCAGGCGGCCGGGTTGGTTGAGAGACACAATCAGACCCTCAAAACTAAATTGGCTAAATTAAGAGCAGACACGGGACTGACATGGCTTAAGTTGCTCCCCGTTGCCCTCTTCCAGCTGCGGGTTACACCTGCGGGACCGGCCCGGCTCTCTCCCGCCGAGATTCTTTATGGCAGGCCTCTTAGAACTCCTTGGAGCCTGCAGGTTCCCAGACGGGTTCAGTTTCATCAGATGACTGAAGAAATGACCACCTATGTTCTAGCCCTTACGCAAGTGCTCAAGGAACTCCATGGCCAGGTCCGCGCGGCTCACCAGCCATTGCCCCCAGTACCTAGCTCACTTTCAGTCCAGCCCGGTAGTTATGTCATGGTCAAAAATTGGACTAGGAAGGGGTCGGAGCCGCGATGGGACGGGCCCTTCCAAGTTCTCCTTACCACCCCCACAGCAGTTAAAGTGGAGGGGCGAAGTGCTTGGGTCCACCTACATCACTGTAAATTGAGTCCATCTCCACTACTGTAAAAGGTCGGATACTAACCTGCCTCCCTTCTCCAGTGCTATTTTACAGGTGTGGAGCATGATGGAGTGGCTACGCATCGTCTGTCTGATATTTGGCCTCACTTCGCTTGCCGTGTTATTGGCGATGGACACGGATAAGGGAAATATTATGTATCTGTGTAGCCCCAACCAATCTACAAGGATACATCACCTCTGCAAAGGTGATGTTCTTCGCTGCCCCCATATACGAGGACATGGTATCGACTCATGGAAGGTCATCAAAGTTAAGGAGAATGCAGGAGTCATGAAGCAGTTGCACCGGTCCCGGCGATGGGAAGGGAACATTATATGGACATTGCCTTGTTTTTGGAATACATGTAAATTTGATTTTGGATGTGTTAAGAGTGGTACAATAAAGGTAAAATCAGGCTGTCAGAAGAGTGTAGGAAGAGGCTATGAGAAAGAGAAAGGGACTAGAGAGAGGACGGGGCGTATGAGAAGGGAAGTACAGCTAGAACGTAGGTTACCGGGAGATACACTTAAGTTAATTAAAGGCCAAACTGAGGAAAACCCGGGTAGTATGAATCTCTTCTACCAGATTTACCACCGTCTGTATGGCCAGGGACGGGTTGTCTGCTACCCAAACCCCGCAGCGGTGTCTAGGTTATTTTCTGTTTCACCGCTTTGGGGCACTCCCCAAACGGTGGTTCATTGTCAGCATTCCGAATCACTGCCCGATCAGGTCACTCTTCCTTACGATCCGGGTTCAGCACCACCGGCTATTTGCCTTCCCCTTCCTCGGGATAATTCCCATTCACAGTACGATAGGCTGCGACGGTGGAGGGCGTACATACCTAGCCACTTCACTCCCAATAGGGATTCCCGGTCGTACGAGAATTGCTTCAGCAGTGAAGGATATGGCTGTTTGCTGGTAGAGGTGGACACAAATATAACATGTCTGTTTCCCACCTGTACGGACAGGAGGTGCCATATCACCCAGGCGTCTGGCCAATGCGTTTGTTACAACACCACTTGCGTTCCATTGAACGCCGGCCTCTAGCTCCTCTGTGGCTGGGCGAATGTCTCTCATATCACTGTTGGGACTAGGGCTTTCCGCATTGCTGGGCGGCCCGAATGGGCATTTCAAAGTTGGATAAACTGGGCTACTGGGAGGTCCTTACGCAACCGATATGCTGATTGTGATGCTAGCCTGCACACGGAACAAGGATACTACTTTTTATTTAATGGCTCAGCGACCAACGTTTTGTCACCCCCATTTCCCCGCCGAATTGCTATAGGGACTCTAGTCCCTACCACAGTCCCCTGCCCTTCGGCGTGGAACCTGCATAATCAGTTAGCACGCCGGGCAGTCTCTGCTGAATTTTGCGAGAACTGGAAAAAACCTCAGGTTCTTGCACCCAACCGGGGCCACTCAGCCGGGTGGGGCATTCTGAGCGTAATGACACTGGGAGGTGTGGGGGGTTCCTTGGCTGTCAGTGATCGGAATTATTTTATTTGCGGCCTTACCACCTTGGGAAATGAAGCCTTGGGAGCCCTCGGGGCAATAACTAAGGAGTTGTCTCAGCTACGGTTGTTTGCAATGCAGAACCGGTATGCTCTTGACTATCTTCTGGCCCGTGAGGGTGGGGCATGCGCCATAGTACAGGGCAAGTGTATCATGGGAGTTCAGGACTTGACCGTTAACATCACTAAATTTATGGATCGCATACGGGATCACTTGGACGGGATGCAGGATCCTGGCTCTTGGGGTAACTGGGGATTTGGAGGATGGAAGGACTGGTTGATAAATATGGCCATGTATCTAGTGGTAGCTATCGGCTGCATCTTTGTGGGCCTGGCCATCCTTAAATGTGTGATGGGTAGAATGCGGGGTGCACTGGATCAGATCAACGCCCCTAAAAACTTAACTGTTAAAATCCATGAGGGTGAGGCAGATGAAGAGGGGCTAAGACAGGAATTGGAAATGCAGCGACGGATCTTTTTAGATGGGGAACCGTAGCTATGGATTGGATAGTCCGGTTATCATGGAATGATAAAAGGAGGGAATGACGAATGTGATATAAAATAGTTACTTTAGAGATATTAGTTAATGTAATGTAGAAATAAGCCACTTTGATTCTGGCAGATAGAGACAAAGGGATTTGAGACCGCATGGGGAAAGCAGGAAGAGGTGTGTCTACGAGAGTGATGTTGCATTGATAGGGGCCAGAGAAAGGGATTGGAAGTGAGCCAATCAGAATAGATCAAACAGGTCAGGAGGGATATAGGCTGACCTATGGGTGTCGAGTATGTGAAACTTGATACCATTTGAATTGATTTGCAGAGATCCCTTTGTCTCTTTGTTCATTCGCTTTCTGGGATGTAGGAGCCTGGATGTCTCTTATGTTTCTGTGAAATGAATCAAGCTTGCAAGCTGAATAAAATAACTTCTTTTTACGTGCAAATCCATCTCGACTTTTATTGAGGCCAGACTGACGGAGAAAGAAATTTGGGAATCAACAATTTCTCACCCTTCCAGCACCATTGTAGATTTCCCTCCATCTACACCACTACGGGGAGGTATCTGGATGCTCTTGGACCACTTGCCAATTGCAATGAGAAGGTGGTGCCAGAAGCCTGTTGTGACTTTCCCTGCCATCTGTCACAAATGGCACGAGTGGCTTTCAGGAAAGTGGCGGCAGTTGTGGTCCGCTGGCTGCTCAGGACCCAAACCCAGACTGTGGCCCAGTCCAAGGCCTTAAGAACTTTTCTGAACGAGTCTTTTGTGGCTCTTCTGTCATATCATTCCAGGCACTTCCTCTTCTTGATACTGCAGTAGATTCCAGTTGAAGCATTGCCATTTCTCCCCTTCTCTGGGCAGTGGCAGACTTCCCCTTGGTGAGCACAATCTTGCTGGGAACCAAAGTCCTGAGTGAGGAAAATGGATGTTGGGCAAAATTTCAGGCCACTATGGCCAGAATTTCATGATCCCCTCACCGGCTGATGTTTAGGCGGGGGTGCGTGAAATTGAAGGAACGGGTGTCCCTCTGATTTCATGGACCACACAGTGATTTTATGTTGGGGTGGGCAAGGCCTCAGACGGGAAGCACACCCTTGCCCTAGTTGATGCTCTTGTGTGGCCAATTATTGGTCACTTTAGGGCCATTTCCTGCCCAGTCTCAATTTCTAGGCTGGCAGGAAGATTTACCTGGCGTGGGGGGAATCCCGGAAAAGAACTGTCCTGGGTCTCATGTGAGAAGTGGACAGCCTCTGCACCCCCCCCCCTTTCTGACTGTGGGCATGACAACTTAAGTGGCTGCTGGACCTCACTTTCCTGCTGGCCTTTCCCCCACTTTCCCGATCACCCCCTTTGTATTCCCCCAGGGCTTCCCTACCCACCCCGTGCCCTGGGACCCCCCGGTCACAGGCTCAGACATGTTGGTACGCTTCCTCTTCAGTCTACTGAAGCTCTTGTTGTTGCAGGGACTGCAGAGTTATCAGCCAGTCTAATTGGCTGGTCTAAGATGGCACTTCTTCCCGAGTGAGGGGCGGTGGTCCCACCTGCAATGTGAAATGGCTGCGGGGTACTCAGAGTTGGTGCGGATGTGGCGGGAAGGAGTCCCCGGCATCCAAATAGTTCAGGCCCTTGTCTATCAATTGGAAACACTGCAGAGCATCACAAGTGAACTTGATGATTTGGTAACTACTGTACATCATGATTAATCTGCATGTTTGAATGTCTGAACCATTCCTGCTCCGTATTATTCAATATTACTGCAAGTTTGTTAAACTTAGTTTACAATACATAATAAAACAGACAGGGCCATCTGGTTACCTCGCAAAGAGGAACGATTCGTATCTTTGCCTTCAGTTCGGGTTTTGGTTCCATCTAAAGCAGAAATAAAATGACAAATAAAATCAGGAAGTAAAACATGAATTAATTTCAAACATTAAAAAAATGTAGATCAATTTAATTAACAGGAAGGAACACCCCATTTCAAAATACAAAATGCATGCTAAATAATTAAAGGTTACATGCTTGATTCTAAATTATGGTATATTTCCCTTTATTCATATATCCATATTCATTTATCAAGGTAAAATGACAGTCCTTCTTGGAACATTTTTCACAGAGAATAAATGAAAAACTAATGGCAGATGTGGAACTTCCTTGTTCCTTTAAGTCAATTGGTGTTGAAACTACCTGAGATATTCCTCACGGCAAGTATCATGGAATTAATTTTAACTAGTCATTAGCACTTACATATGGACTGAGGTATCGTGGAGAACATGTTCTATCTTCACGCTAAGGACATCTCCTTCATGTTGTGCAGCACAACTACCAAGTCCAGTGAGACAGGTTAAAAATAGCTCTAATGGGCTAAAGTCGGCCACAGCATTTGTGAGACAGTTGGGCTGTTAGCAACAGCAGAGTTCAGTCAACCACAATCTGTAAGATCACAGCCCTTTATATCCTTCAATAGTCCATCACCATTAAGCGGATGACCAACCCTAGTTCAATGAGAAGTATAGAAGAGTGTGGCAAAAGCAGCAGCAAAGCATATCTCGAAATAAAGTGCCAACTAGATGCAGCTACAGGCCAGGACTCCGTGCATGTGAAACAACAAAAGCAGCATAGTATAGACAGAGTTACATAATCCCACATATCAAAGCTCTGGAGTCCTGCCACATTGAGTCACGAATGGTGGTGGATAATCAAACAACCAACAGGAGAATGAGGCTCCATGTACATCCCCTATCTCAATGATGGCGGAACCCAGAATGCCAGTGAAAATACAAAGTTGAAGCATTTGCAACAATCTTTAGCCAGCAGTATCACGCGCATGATTATTTTTGCCATCCTCCTGAGAGATGCCCAACGCCACAGATGCCAGTCTTTTGCTAGTCTGATTCACTGCAAGTGACATCAAGAAATAACCAAGTGCACTGGATCAGCAAAGGCTATGGGCCTCAACAACATCCCAGCTGAGGTGCAGAAGATCGGTGCTCCAGAAACGTTCTCTACCCAAGCTGTTCCAATGTAGCTACCACACTGACATTCACTTGACAATGTAGAAAATTACAATTCCTGTATCATCATACTGAGGTGTTCAACTTCTGGAATAACAATAGGAGGGAACCTCTGGGCACCGGAGAACTAAATTCCTTGAACGTGCAGCTGTCGCCCAAATTTGTGCCCATCTTCCCTGGAACTCCATGTTCGAATCCCTCCAATCAGCTTTCCACCCCTGCCACAATGCTGAAATAATTCTCATCAAAGTCACAAATTATGGGTGGGATCCACCGTTCGGTGGGTTTATCTGCTCCCGCTGCGGTCAGTGGGAATTCCCACTGAAGCTATCCCACGCCGCCAGGAAACCTACAGGCGGGGATGCTCTGCCGGCAGAAGCAGAGAATCCTGCTGCCAGTGAATGACTGGAGAATTCTGGCCTATGTGACTGCAACAAAGAGAAACCATTCCTCATTTTCTTTCTCAACCTGTCTGCAGGCTTTTGGCACAGTTGATCACACAATTCTCCTTCAAAGCCTCTACTGTTGTACAGTGGGTGGAACTTTCCTGGTCTTGTTCTATTCTTATCTATAAATCATAGCCAGAGAATCACCGTAAATGGATTATTTTCCAACTTCCCCACCATGATCTCTGGTCCTCCCCCGCAAGGGCATTTGCATGGCATGCTAATTTCTGCAGTTATGTGAAACAAAAGATCACTCAATCAATATGGTTGTTGCAGTGGAATACAAAGATTTGTGTTGTCAGTCACCAACCTTTGATCTCACCAGAGGGGCTGAAGAAATCCTATGCAGAAAGCAAACACGGAGATGAAATCACAAACAAAGGATAATACAGCAAATAAAGCTTTTCTAAACCCAAACACGCTTCAAAAGAATTGAATTGAAATGTTGGGTTTCTGACTCTCAAATGCAAGAACAAATAACGCTCGTGCATTTTTCCCTTGAAATAAATAAACTGAGGTAATCTCGCTGAAGTTATTACAATCGCAGTTGGTGTTATAACTGGGCGTAAAGATCCCAGGCTGGAACCTGGGGCGAGATTCTCCGACCCACCGCCGGGTCGGAGAATCGCCGGGGGCTGGCGTAAATCCCGCCCCCGCCGGCTGCCGAATTCTCCGGCACCGGAGATTCGGCGGGGGCGGGAATCGCGCCGCGCCGGTTGGCGGGCCCCCTCCCGCGATTCTCCGGCCCGGATGGGCCGAAGTCCCGCTGCTAGAATGCCTGTCCCACCGGTGTGAATTAAACCACCTACCTTACCGGCGGGACAAGGCGGCGCGATCTGGCCCCGGTTGGCGGGCCCACCCCCGGCGATTCTCTGGCCCGCGATGGGCCGAAGTCCCACCGCTGTCAACCCTCTCCCGCCGGCGTGGATTAAACCACCTACCTTACCGGCGGGAGCAGGCGGCGCGAGCGGGCTCCGGGATCCTGTGGGGGGGCGCGGGGCGATCTAGCCCCGGGTGTGCCCCCACGGTGGCCTGGCCCGCGATCGGGGCCCACCGATCCGTGGACGGGTCTGTGCCGTGGGGCCACTCTTTTTCTTCCGCCTTCGCCATGGTCTTCACCATGGCGGTGGCGGAAGAGACTCCCTCCACTGCGCATGCGCGGGGATGCCGTGAGCGGCCGCTAACTCTCCCGCGCATGCGCCGCCTGGCAATGTCATTTCCGCGCCAGCTGGCGGGGCGGAAATCAGTCCGGCGCGGGCCTAGCCCCTCAAGGTTAGGGCTTGGCCGGTCAAGGGGCGGAGGACACCGCACCTTTGGGCGGCGCGATGCCCGACTGATTTGCGTCGTTTTTGGCGCCGGTCGACGGACATCGCACCGATATCGGAGAATTTCGCCCCTGGTCTCAAAACACCGTAACCTTTACTTTTTAAAATAAAATGTGGAGGAGCAGAGTCACAGGACCGCTAATTAGTTTTAGCAACAAGAAGAAAACATTTATTCCACATGAAAAATTGAATTATTAAAGAAAACTCCCTCGCTTAACAATTCCTACAGTGCAGAAGTAGGCCATTCAGCCCATCGGGTCTGCACCAACCCTCTGAAAGAGCACCCTATCTAGGCTGA